>NC_090319.1:297442650-297757114 GCF_040869045.1 Eurosta solidaginis
TTGCATCATATCATTACTGGAGTTGAATTTTGACTTAATTTACTTATATACAGTAAAGATATTAAATTTTTTGTTAAAATTTGAATTTAAAAAATTTTTTTTTTAAAAAGTGGGCGTGTTCTTCATTCAATTTTGCTAATTTTTATTTAGCACATATATAGTAATAGTAGTAACGTTCCTGCCAAATTTCATCATGATATCTTCAACGACTGCCAAATTACATATTGCAAAACTTTTAAATTACCTTCTTTTAAAAGTGGGCGGTGCTATGCCCATTTTCCAAAATTTTACTAATTTTCTATTCTGCGTCATAACTTTAACCCATCTACCAAGTTTCATCGCTTTAACCGCATTTGGCAATGAATTATCGCATTTTTTCGGTTTTTCGAAATTTTCGATATCGAAAAAGTGGGCGTGGTTATAGTCCGATATCGTTCATTTTAAATAGCGATCTGAGATGAGTGCTCAGGAACCTACATACCAAATTTGATCAAGATACCTCAAAATTTACTCAAGTTATCGTGTTAACGGACGGACGGACGGACGGACGAACGGACATGGCTCAATAAAATTTTTTTTCGATCCTGATTATTTTGATATATGGAAGTCTATATCTATCTCGATTCCTTTATATATGTACAACCAACCGTTATCCAATCAAACTTAATATACTCTGTGAGCTCTGCTCAACTGAGTATAATTAGTGGTTTTAGTTAAAGTTGCTCGAATATTTTCGAAAAGGTTTTGAGATTGATTGAATAGTTTCATTAACAAAATTCATGGAAGTTTTTGTTTAAATTATTGAAAATAGAAAAAAAACATGTAAATCATCTAAATTTGTCACTGCTATTTTCTAGTGAGCTGCTGTATGTAGGTCGAAAAAAGATGATGTTGAAAGATTGGATCATCTAGCAAATGCGGACGCACCCGTGGGGTAAACGAGAGGGTAAAAATCCAGAGCTTTATTAATGGAATACGGGATGTCAAAACGAAGCGAGTGACATACGCAAACCCGAAACCTACATTCGCAGAAACGGTATCGCATGCTCTGATTCAGGAATCAGCGTCGCTTCTGTGTAAGCAAATTTTCAAAGCACGCCGGGTGGAAGTAGAAAGGCCAGAGTGGGTAGACGCAATTTTGGAAGCTTTAAATGGAACGCAACAGAGGAATAATGGTGCAATCAAATGTTTTAAGTGTGGAAAGCCAGGGCACATTGCACGTCATTGCATCACCGGTCCTGGTAGTTCCAACTAGGGTGGAACAAAGCTGGAGGGGATAAGCAAGTGATCGAGAGCTAGCTCCAGCTATTGAATGTCCTGTGATATCTGTGTCGCAAATTGGAAGGACATCAAGCAGTCTTACCGTCAGAGGGAATGTGGATGCCAAAGAGCATATATATTATTACTATATAAAATACCTTTTTTTATCAATAAAAATTCCAGTTTTCTAGAGTTACCGTGAGGGTTGAATACAGCTTTAAACAATAAAAAAAGTATCTTTTCAAACATCGTAACAAAAACACTAAATGCAGTTTTACCTAAATTTTTCAATTTTAGTGGGCGGAAATATATTATTACTATGTAAAATACCTTTTTTTATCAATAAAAATTCCAGTTCTCCAGTGTGACATTGAGCGTTGAATCCTATTTTAAACAATAAAAAAAGTAAAGCATTAAGTGCAGTTTTGCATATAATATACCTACAATTCGAAAATTTGATGACGGAGTACTTATGAACGAGGTTAAAAGCGAATATAACGAAATTTCCAAAATACCCTTTGTTTCAACGCACTACCCTCATATTTCATATTAGTATATATATAAACAGAACAAAATATTAGGGAATTAACAGAAGTGTAATTGTTACGAATACACATAACTACGTGTTTTGTAGTCCCTTCAAAATGTCTACTTTCAAGTGTTTTAAACGTGAAATAATACTTTCGTATATCAAAGGAGGAAAATCATTGGAGGCATTATATCAATAGTTTTAAAAGAAAATTATCAAGCATCTGAAGACAACTTATGTTTCATCCTCAGTGTTTTTCCAAGAAATATTATTCATACTTTTAATAAACGATGGGCAGAAGCTTCACGGAATAATGAGAAATTTTTAATGAAAAACAGTAATTAGTTTGAATCAGAATATTCAGTAACTTTACCGAAATCTGAAGACGTTACAACCGACTCCATACCACCTACTTCTTCTGGAAAACGTGGGAGACCATGCGTATCTTATCCAGATTTGTCAGAATCCAGTAAAAGAAGAAAAAATACAATACTACTTAATTAATATGGGTTTGAACACGTCTATAATGCGTATCTTCAAGGGTTACGTTCGATAGGAGAAGGAACAGAAGCTAAGCTTGTGGAAACATTAAGGTTTGCTGACAGTGAAAATAAGACCATATTGAACACCCTGTCAAAAAGTAGCCATATCGAACATCCTGTCAGGTAGTTGACGGATAAGATATCACACTTGTTTCATTCACAATACAAGGCACTTCGGTATGATATTCAAATTTACACTAACAAAATGGCAACAAACGATTTTTCAAAAATATTGTGTCACTGAGAAAAATTTTAATTGAAAATTTATTCATTAAGGAAACCATCAAAATCCTTTAAACATTTAAAATAAATTTTAATTTAATTTTTTTATTTACTTTTTTTTCAGTTTAAAAAAGTATCAGTGTAGATATAATTTTGTAATGTATGCACTGCAAATTGCACTTCTATATAAAAAATTTTGAACAGCTGCTGGGGTACAAAATCGCATACCTACTCAAAAGAATGTCAGAAACAGGCATGCTTAACCAACGAACCGATATCATTTCGTTACGATAATCAACGTTAATAAACGAAACGAAGTCATTTCGTTTCGTTTATTAACGTTAAGATCGTCAAATTAACGAAATGATTTCGTTTCGTTTTCTGCCATATCAAAACGAAATCAAATCGTTTATGTTGATTATTAATTTCAAACTATGCTGGCAAAGCTGATTGATGGCGGAGTCATTAAAGGTGAAAGCATTATCCAAGCTGATTGCAACTTTTCTCATGAATTTTGACAGTACGAACATTTCGCAGAGTATTTTTGACATTACCACCAACGAATTACACAAACAAATTACATAGAGTTTGTGTGTGTATATGCGCTCGTTGTTGCCACCTTACGGCTTCACCATGGCTATAGCATTGCCAGCACAATTCAAACATAAAGTATCACGTTTTCGTTAACGTTTTTAACGTTAACGAAAGCTTTTCGTTTCGGTTAAAAACGAGATACAATTTATCTTGATAATTTCTTTATCGATAATATTTCGAAGTGTTTCAACGGAAACGGTGGAAATTTTTTGATAAACGATTAGCTTAACGTTAAGGTGCATCCCTGGTCAGAAAACTCTGAATGAAAATTTGGAGGTTTTAGTTAAAGTTGCTCGAATATTTTCGAAAAGGTTTTGAGATTGATTGAATAGTTTCATTAACAAAATGCATGGAAGTTTTTGTTTAAATTATTGAAAATAGAAAAAAAATGTAAATCATCTAAATTTGTCACTGCTATTTTCTAGTGAGCTGCTGTATGTAGGTCGAAAAAAGAGTGAAAATTTTTAACAAAGATGTTGTGAACTAAAGTTTCGTAGTTAGTTTAAAGTCTTAAAAGAAAATATTAAATAAATGAAAGGCGCGATAATGACCAAAAATATTGTGACGAATATTAGTGACACTAAGTGATACTCACATCACTAGTCTGGTGATAAGTAAATGAAGCCACAACAACAATAAAGCAGGCAGTCACTTGTATCTACATAAACGAGTCAATCATTATGTGTACACATATGTACGTACACGCAGCGGAGAGAGACGCACAAAGACATGCATATATCTTATATGAGATGCTCCCAAAAGTAGGCAATTATCTGTGGAAGTATCACTCACCTATAAACGCGCATATGAGAAACTATAACGTGCATCTGTAGTTATGTTATAGCTGGTAAACAAGTGGCCAATTCTTGAAATAAAAACGCCTAGAAATATGTCAACGAGGAAACCAAAAAATATTAAAGCAGCAGCAGCTAAGCACAACGAATCAGTTTGATTTAAGCACGCTATCAGTCGAGAAGTAGAAGTGTTTTTGTGAAGTACTTTAATAATGGCCATTTTGCATTTTTGAATATTGGAGTTATTTATTCAACAGTTTAGTGATTCGAACGTTAGCAGAAGGTTACAAATAAGAGGAATTGCAATAAATTCCTTACAATTGGTGTCAGAAGAGGAATTGTTGAATAAATCCGAAGATTGCGTATACAACTTGGACATGGCATGGATTGAGGATCCAGCAACTGAAGAAGGAGTTGGAGAGCCGTCGATTAAATACAACCGGCAATAAACTCGAATTTCAGGCAGGGCTACGAGACACTATGGAGACGGAAAGAATTAATGTGGACGATGATATCTTTCATCCTGATGGGGACGATACAAACACAAAAATTGAAAAGAAAAACGAACATCGCATGCAGTTACCAGCACAGACTTGAACATGATATTGGCTGCAATATCTGCACAAACATCGACAGTGTCATGTCAACTGGAATCGCAGGAGAACCGTATAACATCCAAGAGGGAAGCACAGGAGATACGCATTTTGTCGCATATGTCATCCCAACTGGAAAAACAGAAGACATATATCGCATCACAATTGGAAGAACAGAAGACATATATGACATCTCAGTCGGCTGAGCAGTTGAAAGCCCAAGAGGATCATATATCCTCGCAGCTGGAGGCAGAGAAAACAAAATTCTCATCGCAGCTGGAGGTTTTTAGTGAAAGACAAGATAAAATGGAGGCCGAGATGGATGCTTTGAAAGTTCGGATTCAGGAGTTAAAATTGAACCGTCCAATCACTTTAACGTCTACTCTGAAGGTAAAATCCTCAACGTTTGATGGTTCTATTCCTTTCCAGGTATTTAAGCTCCAATTTGAGAAAACGTCAGCAGCGATCAACTGGAATGCCGAAGATAAAGTTGCTGCATTGTTCCTGGCTTTAAAAGGACCAACTGCTGAAATATTACAGACCATCCCAGAGTACGAACGTAACAGTTAGGAAGCATTGATGACCGCTGTAGAACGACGGTACGGAAGTGAACACAGGAAACAGATCTACCAAATAGAATTGCAAAACCGGTCCAAAAAGCTAACGAGAATTGGCAGGATTTTGCCTCGGATGTTGAAAGATTAGATCATCTAGCAAATGCGGACGCACCCGTGGGATAAACCGAGAGGGTAAAAATCCAGAGCTTTATTAATGGAATACGGGATGTCGAAACGAAGCGAGCGACATACGCAAACCCGAAACCTACATTTGCAGAAACGGTATTGCATGCTCTGATTCAGGAATCAGCGTCGCTTCTGTGTAAGCCAGTTTTCAAAGCACGCCGGGTGGAAGTAGAAAGGCCAAAGTGGGTAGACCCCATTTTTATGAAGCTTTAAATTGAACGCAACAGAGGAATAATGGTGCACTCAAATGTTTTAAGTGTGGAAAGCCAGGGCACATTGCACGTCATTGCAGCACCGGCCCTGGTAGTTCCAACTTGGGTGGTCTTAATAACAAAGCTGGAGGGGATAAGCAAGAGCGAGTAAAATGTTAAGCTCGAGAGCTAGCTCAAGCTATTGAATGTCCTGTGATATCTGTGTCGCAAATTGGAAGGACATCAAGCAGTCTTACCGTCAGAGGGAATGTGAATGCCGAAGAGCGTGTACTGACTGTAGACATGGGCGCATCTCATTCCTTGATTCGATCTGATTTGGTCAACACGAAAGTAAAGCCATTACCTGGAGCAAGGTTGCGTGCGGTCCCTGGCGAGTATAACCAAGTCCAGGGAGAAGTGATCTGTGAAGTCTTAATTGAGAAGGTCATGGTTCTACACAAATTCGTTGTGGCGGAGATTGTTGATGAAGTCATATTGGGAGTGGACTTCTTAGTTGACCATGACATCAGGATCGACATGCAAAGAAGGAATATGCGCTATAAGAACCAGGATATACCATGGTATAAATATTACCAGGTAAAAACATTTACTCTTCTTGGCGGCCATAACGGTTTTTTGATTTTTAAAAAAATTTTAAAATCACTCTATTAAACTTTGTGGAAATGCCAAACCAAAGTAAACACACAAAAAAATGTTGGTTTGATATTAAAATTTTTTTTAATACCAAAAAAATAAAATGCTTATGAAATAAGTGAAAAAATAGTTCGAATAGTTTTGAAATCGGTTTTTATGTATATGGCAAAAAAATGAGTTACCAATATAATGGATGCCTGAACACGTGCTATCTTTGCAAAGGGAAAGAAGAACGAATGTTGGAGACCACCCCTATTGATTTTTCATTCATCCTTCCTCACTTGGTTGATACGTCTTTAACCCTTAAATATGCTGAAACTTCACTTTATAAGAGATCACCAGTCTCAAGTGTCCTCGATACTGCGGAAAAAATCATCTTGGAAATATTCTTTGGTTTGTTTTGGTCCTTTTCCTCGGGGTTGGAAGATAATTTTGTTAATTGGCGCTTAACCCTTTAGGAGATGCTGGTCATTGCGTAACAAGTCACTCCAGCTAACCCTGTTTCGCAACACGCCCACATGGGGCACCAAGAATGATCAAAGTCTTCCCCCACCTGTTTTTCCGAACCCAGTGGAGATCTTCCCATAACTTGCCCACGTCAACACGCTGTATCTCTTCGCAGCTTAGCTAAACATCACCGTCCAGTTGGAGTATGATAGTTCGTGGAGGCTGCATTTACCGGCTGAACTGTTAAAGTCTGCCGCCGTGGTGTAGAGCTAGTGTGTTGGCCTATCCATCAAAAAATATTTAAGAAAATTTGTATAAATGGTATTGATTGTCCCTTGGCACCAAAAGTTCGTCCGAATTAGCAGATAAATTTTTGGGTAGTCACAAAACATGTATTTAGGTGAGCCAGTTCGTAGAAAAACGAATACACCATAAGTAGCCTTCGAATTGGAAGGAAAGCTAGACCTTGATCTCCTCAAATATATACACCAAATTGTTATTATTAGTAGATATGTATCTCTTCCGTACACCTTGGCGGTAAGTCGGGTTTTTCTTCTCGTCGCGCAGACGCTGATACATTTCTAAACAATTTGTTGAAGAAAATTCCTCAGAAGAGGATCGTGGCCTGATTCTTCTTTCGCGGGAAACTACAATACAATTCTTCAATTGAAAATTCTGGAATGCGGTTGACCGTTGAGATTTCTTATTTTCTGGTTATTTCCACCAATAAAAAATTCGGTTTTGGATAAAATGTCATAATATAATTGTTAGAACGTAAAAATACATCGTAATTCTATACGACAGTATGACACCAGTAATACGCGCTTAAAAATACCAAGATGGTGTCAAAAGACTCGTGTTGACCTCGACAATAATAATCCGAAGGCGGAAAATAAAAATTTTAGATCGTTCAAAAGATATTAAAGAAAAACCGAAAAATTACCCCGGAGTGCTCCGAAACCGAGGGTGGCATCCATAGTATTTTTGCGCAGAACACACTTCTGCATTGGCGGCCTTTGGCCGCGCTTATAAAAAATTACATTGGGTGGGTCCAACACCGGTTTGGGGACCAAAACTATATCCGCGGAAAACACTTATGTTCACAATTTTTTTTGTGGGCACCACAAAATCATCAAAATTACAACAACCACATGAAAATTTTCAAAATTTCTTTTGCAAATATCTCTTGACATACCCAAAATTGTTTACCTCTGCTTTCGGATTGGTGATCCTGGATCCAAAACGCGTCTTTTGATACCCCTCTTGATATTTTTGGACGTGTATTAAGAGTGTCATGCTGTTGTATAGAATTACAAAATATATTACAGTTTGTTATATTTTTTTTATGAAAACAACACCAAAATAAAAAATAAAAATGTGAGAGCAGTGAGAATTTTAAAATTTTTTTAAACGTCATTTCTACTCTCATTGGTTTGTAATATTTATACCATGGGATATACCACTTAACTATAGTTTGGAGAAAAGATTCAGCAGTAATCGAGTACTGGTGGGGAAGACTCGACAAAGACCAAGAAAGTAAAGGTTGATGGATCGAATGGGCCAAATAAAGCGAAACCAAAAGTACCTGCAAGAGAAACACTGGCATTGACAAAACCAAAGGGACGCACAAAAACAAAGGAAAGAATTTCCCAGAATGAATGCGAGTGTAGTTTCAACCCAGGGCGCACTATGTTGGGAAACGTGGGAACGATACTGATTATGCGAAGCCAATCCGTCAAGCGCATGCTCTGAGAAGTAGTTCATTCGCCAAAGAACAGAGTGTGAGGGAACGGCCCAGGGTAATGAGTAGTATGATGAAACACAGGTACGACAAGGACTATAATTCGGAAGGTTTCTTGGAGGGAGATTTGGTACTGCTATACAACCCTCACCGGCGGAAAAGTGTTCCATCCAAATTTTGGTGCAGATGGGAAGGCCCGTGCAGAGTTGTGAAGAGGATCAGTGATGTCATCTACCGCATACAAAAAATTTGGAAACCACGAAACAGGAAGGTGGTTCATTTGGAGAGGCTAGCAGCGGTTAGATCGAGAGATTTGTCTGATCGGAACGATCAGACTTAGGTGGAGGGCAGTGTGACGAATATTAGTGACACCAAGTGATACTCACATCACTAGTCTGATGCTAAATAAATGAAACCACAACAACAATAAAGCAGGCAGTCACTTGTATCTACATAAACGAATCAATCATTATGCATACACATACGTACGTACACGCAGCGGAGAGAGACGCACAAACACATACATATATCTTATCTGAGATGCTCCCAAAAGTAGGCAATTATCTGTGGAAGTATCACTCACATATACACGCTCATATGAGAAACTATAAAGTGCATCTGTAGTTATGTTATAGCTGGTAATTTTATAGCTGCTAAACAAGTGGCAAATTCTATAAATAGAAACGCCTAGAAATATGTCGACGAGGAAAACAAAAAGTATAAGAGCAGCAGCAGCTGAGGCACTATGAATCAATTTGATTTAAGCACGCTATCTGTCAAGAAGTAGAAGTGTTATTGTGAAGTACTTTAATAAAGGCCATTTTGCATTTTTGAATATTGGAGTTATTTATTCAACAGTTTAGTGATTCGAACGTTAGCAGAAGGTTGCAAATAAGAGGAATTGCACTAAATTTGTTACAATATTTAAGGCCGAGCTTCTCTTCCAATTTGAGTCGTGCTCTTTTCCATTTTTCGTACAAATTGGCCCGATAGGTCCCATATGATTTATGCCGACCCCGAACGGCATCTGCAAGGCAGATGAGTTTTCAATGAGAGCTTTTCATGGCAGAAATATACTCGGAGTGCTTGCCAAACACTGCCCAGAGTCGACCCCACTTTGCAAAATTTTCTTCTAATTGAAAAAACTTGTTTCTAAAATTTTGATGTTGGTTTGTACGGGGCGTGAACCCAGGAACTTCGGTGTGGTAAACGGCTACCATCACACCACGTTCGCCGCAAAAGCTAGGATAAGACCTAAAAATTCTTAAAACTTTCTGCTGTCCATCGTTCTTCTGTCTACAAAGCTAATTCTGTATATCTTCCCGATAAAATTATATCCGCCCTAATTGGCCGGAATGGACCTACATGATTTTATGCCGACTCCGAACGGCAGATGAATTTTCACTGAGAGCTATTCATGGCAGAAATACACCCGGAGCGCTTGCCAAACACTGCCGAGGGGCGACCCCGCTTAGAAAAATGTTCTTCTGATTGAAAAACCTTATTTCTAAAATTGTTTTTATACTCAGTTGAGCAGAGCTCACAGAGTATATTAACATTGATTGGATAACGGTTGGTTATACAGGTATAAAGGAATCGAGATAGATATAGACTTCCATATATCAAAATCATCAGTATCGAAAAAAAATTCGATTGAGCCATGTCCGTCCGTTCGTCTGTCCGTTAACACGATAACTTGAGTAAATTTTGAGGTATCTTGATGAAATTTGGTATGTAGGTTCCTGGGCACTCATCTCAGATCGCTATTTAAAATGAACGATATCGGACAATAACCACGAACACTTTTTCGATATCGAAAATTTCGAAAAATCGAAAAAGTGCGATAATTCATTACCAAATACGGATTAAGCAATGAAGCTTGGTAGGTGAGTTGAACTTATGACGTAGAATAGAAAACTAGTAAAATTTTGGACAATGGGCGTGGCACCGCCCACTTTTAAAAGAAGGTAATTTAGAAGTTTTGCAAGCTGTAATTTGGCAGTCGTTGAAGATATCATGATGAAATTTGGCAGGAACGTTACTGTTATTACTATATGTCTGCTTAATAAAAATTAGCAAAATCGGAGAACGACGATGCCGACTTTTTAAAAAAAAATTTTTTTTAATTCAAATTTTAAAAGAAAAGGTTATATCTTTACAGTATATAAGTAAATTATGTCAACATTCAACTCCAGTAATGATATGTTGCAACAAAATACAAAAATAAAAGAAAATTTCAAAATGGGCGTGGCTCCGCCCTTTTTCATTTAATTTGTCTAAGATACTTCTAATGCCATAAGTCGAACAAAAATTGACCAATCCTTGTGAAATTTGGTAGAGGCTTAGATTCTAGGACGATAACTGTTTTCTGTGAAAAAGGGCGAAATCGGTTGAAGGCACGCACAGTTTTTATACACAGTCGACCGCCTGTCCTTCCGCTCGGCCGTTAACACGATAACTTGAGCAAAAATCGATATATCTTTACTAAACTCAGTTCACGTACTTATCTGAACTCACTTTGTATTGGTTTAAAAATCCGACTATGACCACGCCCACTTTTT
The DNA here is from genome assembly GCF_040869045.1 of Eurosta solidaginis. Taxonomy (NCBI): domain Eukaryota; kingdom Metazoa; phylum Arthropoda; class Insecta; order Diptera; family Tephritidae; genus Eurosta; species Eurosta solidaginis. The sequence goes on from NC_090319.1 coordinate 297,453,522, forward strand.
CGATATCGAAAATTACGAAAAATTAAAAAAATGCCATAATTATATACCAAATACAAAAAAGGGATGAAACATGGTAATTGTATTGGTCTATTGACGCAAAATATAACTTTAGAAAAAAACTTGATAAAATGGGTGTGACACCTACCATATTAAGTAGAAGAAAATGAAAAAGGTTTGCAGGGCGAAATCAAAAGCCTTTGGAATCTTGGAAGGAATAATGTTCGTGGTATTACATATATAAATAAATTAGCGGTACCCGACAGATGATGTTCTGGATCACCCTGGTCCACATTTTGGTCGATATCTCGAAAACGCCTTCACATATACAACTAATGGCCACTTCCTTTTAAAACCCTCATTAATACCTTTAATTTGATACCCATATCGTACAAACACATTCTAGAGTCACCCCTGGTCTACGTTTATTGTGATATCTCGAAAAGGCGTCCACATATAGAACTAAGGCCCACTCCTGTTTAAAATACTCATTAACACCTTTCATTTGATACCCATATCGTACAAAAAAATTCTAGAGTCACCCCTGGCCCACCTTTATGGCGATATCTCGAAAAGGCATCCACCTATAGAACTAAGGGCCACTCCCTTTTAAAATACCCATTAACACCTTTCATTTGATACCCATATCGTACAAACAAATTCTAGAGTCACCCCTGGCCCACCTTTATGGCGATATCTCGAAAAGGCATCCACCTATAGAACTAGGGCCCACGCCCTTTTAAAATACTCAGTAACACCTTTCATTTGATACCCATATTGTACAAACGCATTCTAGAGTCAACCCTGGTCCACTTTTATACCGATATTCCGAAAAGGCGTCCACTCCCTTTTAAAATACTCAGTAACACCTTTCATTTGATACCCATATTGTACAAACGCATTCTAGAGTCAACCCTGGTCCACTTTTATACCGATATTCCGAAAAGGCGTCCACTCCCTTTTAAAATACTCATTAACACCTTTCATTTGATACCCATATAGTACAAACAAATTCTAGAGTCACCCCTGGTCCACCTTTATGGCGATATCTCGAAAAGGCGTCCACATATAGAGTTAAGGCCCACGCCCTCTTAAAATACTCATTAACATCTTTCATTTGATACTCATATCGTACAAACAAATTCTAGAGTCAGGCCTGGTCCACCTTTATGGCGATATCCCTAAATGGCGTCCATCTATAGAACTATGGCCCACTTCCTCTTAAAATACTCTTTAATACCTTCCATTTGATACACATGTCATACAAACACATTCCAGGGTTACCCTAGGTTCTTTTTACAACATGGTGATTTTCCCTTACTTTGTCTCCACAGCTCTCAACTGAGTATGTAATGTTCGGTTACACCCGAACTTAGCCTTCCTTACTTGTTTGATGTTGCTTTTCCCGGGGTTTGAACCCAGAGAATCCGATGTGGTAGGCGGAGCACGCTACCATCATTTTTTATTTAAGTTTCGCTTTGTGAATGTATTTGCCGGCTTAGAATTGGTTCGTGTGGAGTAATGGTTTAAGAAAACTAGGAATTTGACATGAAATCGAATTATTTGATCTTCACCGCTGATGGCTTCATTAAATTCGTTCTTATTTACATTTATTTCTACTACATTTTTAATATACTAATTTAAATGAATGAAGTTTTACAATAGTCGCAAGTTTTTTTAAACTTTTTTTGTTATCACTAAGCAAAGCTTGTCCTATTGACCTTTTTGCGGTGATTTCAAACACAAAATTGTTTATAATGAGTTTCAGGTTACAAATTTGGGTTAGTGGAATGCGTGCTATATTTGCAAAAAGGTCACAAGGCAAGAATCAGAATTGTCCCTTAACGATTTTTTGTTAAATTTTGCATGAGAGACAATTTAGCGTTAAGATGTAACTGGGTTAAAGCAAGCTTGAGGTCTAAACAAATCTCTCGTAAAGTTGTAGAATTTGAGGCAAAAAAAAAGAATTTAAATCATGCAAATTATTAACAATTATACATTTAAGTATGTGTTAGCAAATACTACACGCATAACCGTAAATATTCATATTAACTTTAATGAATATTTAAATTTTCTCTCAATGCTGATTGGCTGCCATTTACTAAAGCAATATTTAAATCAATTAAATACAAACGAACAAAAGACCGCCTCGGGATGTTAATGTTTACTGCTATTGGCTAACGAGACGTTTAAGTATGACGGGCAACAACAATAAACATATTTCGTATAATAACAAAATAAGATGTACATATGTTTTTTTACATTAGAGTGGTTACAAATTTTGTTTTTTTTTTTTTTGTGGAGAATTTATAACAAGGTTCGTAGGTATTTGCTCTCTCATGTTCAGCACATTTGTGCATTTTTCGCACAGGCACGTGGTTTCAAATTTACACTGCAATATTTATTTAATTTCAAACCAACTAAGTTTAAAATTAAAGCCAATTTTTTTAGAATTAAATTTGCTATTCCGAAAGTGACATTGACTGATTTTTGTTGAGCACTTTTCTTATACGGCCACCTAAATTTATTATTTCATAAAATTTCCTTTTCGACTTTCCAAATATTATTAATCAACATTTTTTTTAACTTTTTGGTATAAATTTGAAAATATTTTTGTATTTAATCGACTATTTTGTAAAATTAAAACCGAAATTAATCGAAAAAGGTGGAGTTAATCCAAGGGCTAAAAATTTGCCATCAATTTGTTTTAAAATTGCCTTTTAACCGACGAATGGTTTAAAATTTTGGGACACATTTCCAACCGTGCAGTAAAACGCAGTTTTTCGGGTTCTCAATATCGATGCATATTTTCGGACGAAATGTTTTGTGAATAATAAATGTGAAATAAAAAACTCCAAGCGGGTGCCTTTACGAGACATTATGGCTTTCAAAATGCAAAAATTAACCTTTTTCATAAAAAAAAAAACAAATCATTTAAAACCGAAGCTGTTTCCCTTAACAATTCTACTTTATTTGCTCTCTTGTCTTTTGAAACTGAAGATGAATGATTTAAGTTTCATAAGTTCTGCAATGTTTTTGCCATGCGCCACCAATTATAAAAAATGAGATAAGTTTGATGTATACCTTAAGGTGTAGGTGTGTGTATGCGGCTTTGTTAAATTATACAATTTCGTATTTCATTGCCATCATGTTATTTAGCCTAAAAATATACTTAATATTTCGTTCATTTTTGTTAAATTTTCCAGCTGTTTTTTGAAAATTAATTTAAAATAAAATAAAATTATTTCATAAAAATAAAACCTTATCTAACCCGATCTTCCTAAAAATGAAACATGATGGACACGATTTTTGATCACAGTTTCGTGTTTAGCATGAAAAAAGAAAAATATTTGGTTTTACATATTTGCACAAAACTTTAGAGTGAAATTAGTGCTTTCAATATCTGTGGCAATTTCAAAAAACAACCTAATTCGAGTTGGGATAAAAGTTATATTCTGGCTTCATAACAGAAATCTTTTACAGATCTCCCTGTATTACTTATTCATAGCCCCAGCGCCAAATGGCTGCTACAAAATATGGGAATTTACAATGGTGAATTGTGGCTCGCCATTATCCTAACTTGAATTAGGTTGTTTTTTTTTCAAATTGCCACAGATATAAGTAACCTTATTTTTGTAGAGAATTTTAGCCCATTACCTATAACACAAAAAGTTTTGTTTCTCTCCTTATTTTGAATGTTTGCATAAATAGCATTTAAGAAGTTGCTAGAGTTTTAAAATATTCGCCGAAAATTTCGTTTGGAAGAATCGTTGCCACAGAGGAAACAAGACGAAATTTCCGCCTTTAAGTATGCAACAATTTTTTTATGCTTTATTAAATTTGCAGTTTCGATACGAAATGAAGTTTGCTGGTATTTTAAACCTTAGTGCGTATTGAATCATTAATATACATTTGTAGGAATCAAAAGGCCTATATAAATATGGTTAAAAAAATATGTTGCATATTTCAAGGCGCAAATTTCCCCCTTTTTTCTATCTTTGTATTTTCATGTTGTTTTTCCAAAACTTTCGCACAAGGACAACCTTAGCGATATTTTTCATCGATTTAGTTTTTGAAACCTTTTGACCTTGGGCCTAACCCTGACGTATATTTTATTCATACTTTTCCGAAAAAGAGCCAAAAAGACCCTTATATGAAAGAGCTAAAGGATTAAAATATTCTAGTAGAATATTCACAGAAAAATTGCATTAAATTTAACCTTTTCTTCGCTTATTTTGGGATCTACGACGCATGGACACCTTTTTTTAATTAGTTAAAATCTGTGTATGTTTTTTATAACGAAAATGTAATTTTTTTTATCAGAACTAAAATTATTTTGGCGTAACGTTTATGAAGTTTCAAAAAATTTTATTTTCGAACCACTCTAATGTGCACTCTTACTATATTGGATATAAAAAAATATATCAGCAGCAATGAGAAAACAAAAATAAAACCATAAAACAGCCAAACAAGTGTTATAGAACCAAATCGATATAACTCCATAAACACATATACATACATACATACGTATACGACGTTAATATCTTTGTATAAATGTTTCAACGGTAGCCGAATGATCATAACAAGTTGTGTCAATATTACTCGCGACATTTGTTAAATGAAATCAATTAGCAGCAATGAGACAAGAGATGTCAACAACACACAAAAAAAAGAAAAAATAAGCAAATTGTTAATGTGGTTGTTGTAGTTTTGCAGGTTATGTTGTTGTTAATGTTGTTTGTATTTAGGTAGGTATTTTTGATGCTATGGATATCAACGAATGCGTAAGCTGTGCGTTTTGTACCCTTCAGCTGCGACCGACCTGTTGCTATAAGGGATGCTGTGAAAGTATTTGAGTCCGGTGGCCGCTTACGAAAATCCCAAATATTATCATATGTCAGTTTAGATTGAACTGGCCGGTCAACAAAGAGCTCACATAGACTGAATGTGTCCATAGGGTAGTTATCATATGCCAGATGTGTATGATTTTATTTTGTGTAATCACATTACCTATAATGATCACTTACGTCAATAGTTTCGAAGGAATTAACTTCAATTGACATGAATTCTCTTCCGAAAAAGAATCGAAATGGCCGTTAGGGTTCCTATGGATGCGTTCTTTGAAAATAGTCGGAGAATATCTTTGCCGTGTTAAAAAACTCACGCATCAGCCCTTGTGTTATCATATAGTTTTATGTGTAAGTATGAGTTGATGCTTTATTAACTACGTACTTGAGTTTATTAATGTGTTAGGTATTTATTTGCATTGGTTAAGTGAAAATAAGCCACAACACAACATTTTGCAAAATAAAAAGGTGAGAGAAAAGTGTTAAACGTTTAGGCATTTTCCCATGGCTTATTTTCAGTGTGCGTCTATGAATTGTCACAAAGTCAACCAAATGTGTACACATGTTAATTTATACTGTAAAATATGTGTACATATATACATATCTACGATTAGATACATAATAAAATATTAATATGTGCTGATTTTTCCCTTATAAGTGAAGCTTTATAGGTCTTCTAGCTTCCGGTACATAACCGTATTTTAAGCATCTTGAAACAGTGCCAATTTCTCACCAGCGAATTGAGAAATGACCGGTATCATGCATTCCCGCCAATTTCAAAGGTTTGACTGATTTCATAGGGCATTGTGTCTACTCATGGTCTACGATGTTTGTGGCGTTCCGCTCATCTGCGTACTCCAGAAAGCGTCTCTTCAATGAGACCTCCAGACTTTCCTGGATGGAAATCGTAAGGTCTCGTTATTTTTCTCTAAATTTTTGCAATATTTGTGTCATGATTTCTTTTTACTGTATGACTTTCACATGACAGTTTTTGAAATATCTTCATCATCATCTATAATTGACCCTAGGCGATTTTAGCCTCTGCTTCGAAATGCTGGTATTCATAGAAATACCTTCTTGACCTTGCATGACCTAGCCAGCGAAGCCTTTGTGATATTATTCGTTGCAGCATCCTCATTTCCGAGTGAAAATATACAGCTCACACCGCTTATACCTTCGATACTTACCGTCGGCAATACTGACCAATGGCGGAACCATTAACAGGTGGCTGCCGGAAATCAGCTGATTGGTACTTTTTATACTCAGCGTGCTTTGCACACAGAGTATATTAACTTTGATTGGATAACGGTTGGTTGTACAGGTATAAAGTAATCGCGATAGATAAAGACTTCCATATATCAAAGTCATCAGTATCGAAATTTGATTGAGCCATGTCCGTCCGTCCGTCAGTCCGCCCGTCCGTCTGTCCGTTAACACGATAACTTGAGTAAATATTGAGATATAGAATAGATTGGTATTGAAAATGAGCAACATCGGATGTTAACCACGCCCACTTTTTATATATATAACATTTTGGAAAACACAAAAAAAATGATTATTTAGTAAATAATACACCTAGAATATTGAAATTTGACGTGTGGACTGATATTGAGACTCTAGATAAAAATTTGAAAAAAAAAATTTAAACGGGCGTGGCACCGCCCACTTGTGATAAAATCAATTTTACAAATATTATTAATCATAAATAAAAAATCGTTAAACCTATCGTAACAAAATTCGGCAGAGAGGTTATCTTTACTATAAGAAATGCTTTGAAAAAAAAATTTACGAAATCGGTTAAGGACCACGCCCACTTTTATATAAAAGATTTTTAAAAGGGTCGTGGACGAATAAAATAAGCTATATCTTTGCAAAAAAGAGCTTTATATCAATGGTATTTCATGTCTCAAGTGGATTTATAACAATAAATAGGAAAAACTTCAAATTTAAAAAAATGGGCATTTCGCCGCCCCTTATATGACTAAGCAATTGTCTATGTTTCGGGAGCCATAACTCGAAGAAAAATTAACGGATCGTAATAAAATTTGGTACACAAATTTTCTCTATAGCAGGAAATATTTCTAGAAAAAATGAACGAGATCGGTTGAATACCGCACCCACTTTTATATAAAAGATTTTTAAAAGGGCCGTAGAGAAAATAATAAGCTATATTTTAGCGAAAAATAGTTTTGTACCAATCGTATTTTTACTGTTCTGTTATATCTTTATTTTAAAATAAACAGTAGGGAAATCCCCATGTCTGAAGGAAAACTGGTCAAGGTCATTGGTGTTAGGCTCTGTATCCTTTTTGCTTCTTTTAAACGAAAATTACTTCAGAATAGAACCATATGTATGTATATCTATTATTGCGCTGCCTTGAAACATTATTAAGCAGACAAAACAAACAACAACAGCATTTCAAGTGTACAGCTGGTTATGTAATGTTCGGTTTCACCTGAAATTTGACTTCCTTACTTGTTTAATATAATATGACCCTTCAACAGCCGGTGCAGTACGATTTCGACATTAGTGCAACAATTTACAAAAGCAAAGCATATGGAATTTTTATTTATGTTTGTAAGTAAGCATGTCACCGCGCTGCCACCTTGTATGGTTCCGACATTCATGGGCCATAGAACTTTTTTCTCGCAGCCGACAATGCTTATTGCATCTTCTCTCGACACCGTTCATGATGAGAACAAGTACCTCGCTTTTGAGGCATTACATGCGAATATTTTTTCTAGCAATGGTTAAGAGTATGTTGTCCTGATACGAGCAGTCACAGTTATCGACTCTCGTTGTGGAAGAACATGTGACCCATGTGAATCAATAACAAGAGTAAAGCTGCCTTAGACAAGTCGATTTCATGATCTATTTTTTTGATGTTATCTCTATTTCTACAGGTAGATTTTGGTTGAATGTCACAAACTCAATCGCTACGTTTAGAGTTGATTAAATTTTAAATATCGGCTGCTCATACATATACATACATATGTTCATACACACTTACAAACATACATTTGTATATATATATATACATATAAAATAAATATAAATATTACCCTTCAAAATTATATTCTTTACTACAATTTACTTGGAGATGTTTTTTATTTACGAAATGATTTCTTTGTCGCCACCTCCACCCTTATAATGTTTTCCCTTAATCCACATTAAATTAAATTGTTATCAATCAAACGAAAAATAGAATAATAAGTCGCACAACTCCTCACTATTTCTTATCTACCCCTCTTATTTTTTAGAAGTACTAATACATACATATGTATGTACACACATGCATACATATGTAGGTACATATGCTTAGATGACATAAAGGTCGTTTTTATCGGATTGACTCTTTTACGTGCTTCGTAATAAAATAAATTATCAACAATTTTTCCAACATAATGCATAGATTTGTTAAGTTTAAAATGAAACATTAAATTAAAAAAATTAGTTATTCAAAAAAATTAAAATATAACATTAGGATATATTTATATGGACCACTCGGAAAATTACAGAGATTTTTTTAATTTTTATTTCGTTCAGAAAATAATAATAATTTTTTTTTTTTAATTTTTTATTTCGCCCGAAAAATAATTAATATTCTTTGAGTTTTTTATTTCGTTTAGAAAACCATTTTTTTTTTTTTTTTTTTTTTTGAATTTTTTATTGCGCTCGAAAAATAATAAATAATCTTTTTTTTCTTTATTAGTCTTAAAATTTATTTTAAGCCTAAATATATAATAATAATAATAAATAACAGAAACAGAGTTTTTTATTTCGTTCGGAAAAAAATAATATTTTTTTGGAATTTTTTATTGCCCTCAAAAAATAATAAATATTCTTTGAGCTTTTTGTTTAGCTCCGAAAAGTACAGATATTTCTATACTCATTATATTAATTTTGTTCGCATAACGGTACCCATAACGGTACGGCATAAACTAATCGAGATAGATATAGACTTCTATATATCAAAATGATCTGGGCGAAAAAAAAAATTCATTTAGCCGTCCGTCTGTCCATCATCACGATGACTTGAGTAAATTTTGAGGTATCTTAATGAAATGTGGTATTTAAGTTCCTGGGCACTCATATCATATCGCTATTTAAAATGAACGAATTCGGGCTATAAACACGCCCACTTCTTCGATATCGAAAATTTCGAAAAACCGAAGAAGTGCGATAATTCATTACCAAAGACGGATAAAGCGATAAAACTTGGTAGGTGGGTTGACCTTATGACGCAGTATAGAAAATTTGTAAAATGGACAATGGGCGTGGCACCGCCTACTTTTAAAAGAAGGTAATTTAAAATTTTTCCAAGCTGTAATTTGGCAGTCGTTGAAGATATCATGTTCTAAATAAAAATTAGCAAAATCGCATGACGAACACGCCCATTTTAAAAACAAATATTTTAAGTCAAATCTTAACAAAAAATTGAATATCTTCACAGTATATAAGTAAATTATGTCAACATTCAACTCCAGTAATGCTGTGGCGCAACAAAATACAAAAATAAAAAAAAATTTTAATATGGGCGTGGCTTTTTTACCCTTTTTCATTTAATTTGTCTAGAATACTTTTAATGCAATTAGTCGAACAAAAATTTACCAATCCTTGTAAAATTTGGTAGGGGCATAGATTCCATTACGATAACTGTTTTCTGTGAAGATGGGTGAAATCGGTTGAAGCCACGCCCAGTTTTTATACACAGTCGACCGTCTGTCCTTCAGCTCGGCCGTTAACATGAAATCGATATATCTTTACTAAAATTAGTTCATGTACTTATCTGAACTCACTTTATCTTGGTATTAAAAATGGGTGAAATCCAACTATGACCACGCCCACTTTCTCGATATCGAAAATTTCGAAAAATGAAAAAATGCCATAATTCTATACCAAATACGAAAACAGGAATGAAACATCGTTATTGGATTGGTTTTTTGACGCAAGATATAACTATGGAAAACACTTTGTAAAATGGGTGTGACACCTACCATATTAAGTAGAAGAAAATGAAAAAGTTCTACTGGTCGAAATCAAAAGCCCTTGGAATCAGGGTAGGCATACCGTTCGTGATATTACATATATAAATAAATTATCGGTACCCGACAAATGATGTTATGGGTCACCCTGGTCCAGATTTTGGTCGATATCTCGAAAACGCCTTCACATATACAACTAAAGGCCACTCTCTTTTATAAGCCTCATGAATACTCGTACCTTTAATTTGATACCCATTTCATACAAACACATTCCAGGGTTACGCTAGGTTCATTTTCCTACATGGTGATTTTCCTTTATTTGGCAAAGGATGAAGGAAAATCGTTCCAAAAAACGTCACCCTTGGTTTACAATTTGGTCGATATTTCAAACAATTAAAAACCACTTATAAACCATCTACTAAACCCTATGAAAGCAACGTAGCTAAACTCTCAGCTGAGTATGTAATGTTCGGTTACACCCGAACTTAGCCTTCCTTACTTGTTTACTTTATTTTTCCTTCAAAAAAAAATTTTATTTTTTATTTTTTATTTCGCTCGAAAAATAATACATAAATATTCTATGAGTATTTTACTTCGCTCCGAAAATTACAGATATTTTTGGGTTTTTTATATTGTTCAGAAAATAATACCACGTCTGACGCTGGACTGATATGTTCAAATCAGTGTGTTGGTTTTGTGCTTCAGTCTTTCGTACAATATGGTAGATATAACCTCATAAGCTATATAAGGCAGGCTGATTCAGCGATAATCAATGTGATTTCCTGGATCGTCTTTCGTTTGGATTGGGCAGCGCACACTTATATTCCAACTTAGACTTCGTTTATGCTCTTAACGAGCTCCTCACTTCCGTATTTGAACAGCTCGGCGTGTAGTCCCTTATTACCCGGCGCCTTGTTATTATTTAGACATTCCTCATTGTACCATTTTTTTAAGTTTACCAAAATATTTTATCTTAGTAAAGCATACTGGGTGGCAAAGCATCTTTCGAAGCAATTCTAAGTAAATCCATAACACTTCGTATATGTCCTATGAAACCACAAAACTCCACTTTACGCCAAATCCATTTAATGTGCTTAAGTCTTATGGTGTTCACTGTATTTAAAGAACTTTAACACCTTCATGCTGATAAGGACGCCAGAATTGGCTTTTAACGTCTCATGAGGGGTGACATCCATTGAAACTTGCAAAGCTGTAGACATAAACTCACATTTGCTTAACTTATATACATACAGACCTACATTGTATATACCCATATACATGATAATTTACATATGTAATTTGTGAAAAAAATAAATAATAGGGAAATTAAATTATAATATAAAAATAAAAAACAATACGAAACAAAGCATAGAACGGAAACGAGGCGTCTATGTTTTTAAGACGTTTGTGTTGCAAAAGCGCAGTGGTTTTAAATCGGAAAAATATTGATAAAAACTCTGAGGATCGGAATTTCAAGGAATTTGCTGTGTCCAGCTGGTACTCCTCGGACACCTGCAGGATAACCAAGCAACCCTTGCCGAATTACAACAGTAAGAGGACCTACTAAATAGGTCAAGGAAAAAAATCTTTATAAGCACTGCCACAATAACGGGACACTGGCCGCATGGCCTGCATGCTGAACGAATTTTGATCAATTTAACAGCATCTGCAGCAGCTGCGGCGAAGAAGGTAGCAAGGAAACAGCTGAGCACTACTTGCGTGAATGCACAGCTCTAGCACATACTACGTTTTTAACTATTACCGAAAACAATAGTATGTGTGAAGTGAGAACGAATAATTATTTCACTAGCTGACGAGCTCTGCTGTAGACCAATCGAAGTTATTAGTGGTCTCAAGTTGCTTATACAATATTTAAGTTTATCAGAACTGTCGTACTTTGTTTATGTTGGGGTTTCCCATCAACTTTTCGTTCACAAACCTGCAGACAATAATTTTACCCAATTTGACTGTCTGTATTTGAAGAAAGTGTGCGTGGCACCGTTTAAACGGTAAAGCGACAATTAAGTAAGTAAGTAAGTGTCCAGCATCGTCCTCAACTGCCATACCAATGCTTCTAGGTTCAAGTAATGCAACATCGAAATGCTTTACAAGTGCTTTTGAAACGGGGTCGGCCCTGGGTAGTGGTCTAGCAAACACGCGTAGCCTATTTATTCCTTTTGCTCAGAGTCGGTGTGTAAGTCCCACGATTGAAACATAAAAGTACGTTCCCTCCCGTCCACAAATAGGTAGAAAAGCTTGGCCTAAATATCTTCGGAGATATTTCTGGCCAAGTTATTTTAATGATTCCAATGTCGATGGTGCTTTTTCCGCTGATCGCTTGTACGTCTGGACCTTTATTTGGCTTTCTGTGGGTCCTCTAATGTTTGCCATCGATCAGCGATGTTAAGGTGCTTTCTCCATCGTTCCGGGGTCTAGGCTAGCGTTTTAGTAGTTGGCTGCACTTTGTGAGCCCTTATTTCCAGGCTTTGATATGTATGAGCTTTTTGTGCTGCCTGGGGTAGTCCTCGCGAGTCCAGTTAAGTGTTAGTACGTATCGTGAATTTGTGCTTCTTCTGTGTCTCGAGCTATAGTGACTGTACTAGACCAGGACAAAGAAAGGATTAATGATTTCTCGGCTTTATTGGGACGGATAATTACTGACATGCTGATGGCGAGTTTAGACCCGTTTTCCCTTTGTAGGTAGCCCTATCTATTGCGGCTATATTCAAGAAAAATCTCTTTCCCGCCCTTATTTATTTTAGTTTTCTAAACCATAGTCCCTAAGGCTTCTTCCAATGATGACTTCCGAAAGTCTTCCATAAACGATAAATTTTATATTGTTTTGTGCTATATTCAAACACTGTACTACAAACCCACGGTTAACATGTTAATAATCTTACACGTGCATGTTTACTTAGTAGTTGAAGACAATCTAGTTTCGCAGGTTTCTTTGATTTTATATTATTTTGTAACAAAGTCAATATTTATATTGCAATAAGCAAAACGTGGATAAATATGGCAATGACTCCGGTGCATAACTAAATACTTCCATAGGCGCCTTGTGCTAAATGGGTACCTACACGCATGCTTCGTATGTATGGATATAACGTTGAAGGCTCAGGAATATTAGTCATGCACAGAACGACAAAGTGAGAAACGGCTATGAGGAAATAGCAAGCAGGCTAGAGCCTGCTCCAACAGATCTGGACCTTGTGGAACCCAAAAGAGCCTAGTCCAAAAGCCTGGCTAAACGGGTTTTAGAGTTCGAAAACCCGGTAAAAGAGGTAAGAAATGGTCTCAGAATAACTGAGTTTTATATCCAAAGGACGGAAAATAAAATTGTACGTTGCGCGATTTATCTCCGAGGAGGTTTATCCCGAGCTTTTCTTCTAATATGCGTCGAGCTCCTTTTTAGTCGTGCTCCTTGGCAGGACGGAGCCAATTTGTTCTATGCCGACTTCGAACGGCAGCTGCAAGTCAGATGAATTTTCATTGAGAAGTCTTTTTCTTTGCAGAAATACACTCTGAGTGTTTGCCGAACCACAGCTGAGGGGCGACATCAATTATGAAAACTTTTGTCTAATTGAAATTTCTTTTTTGTTATTGGCCGGGTCTTGAATCATTTATATGACCGTTATTTCAAACTCCTGAAACAAACCCCTCTTTCCCACCTTTCCTTTTTTCACTCTTCCTTTTCCCTCCGTTCAATATAATGCTCAATAAACACACGCGTTGTGCTCACAAATAATCTGGTCCTGAAGACAGCATGTTGTTGTTGTTGTTGTTGTTGTTGTAGCGATAAGGACACTCCCCGATAAGGACACTCCCCGAAGGCCTTGGGGAGTGTTAGCGATGTTGATGTTCCTTTGCCGGATGTATATCCGGTACGTTCCGGTAACAAGCACCATAAAAGTACTAGCCCGACCATCTCGGGAACGATTTGGTATGACCACATGCAACCTTCTAGGCCATACCGCCCTCCCATCCACTATATACATCAGGAGTTCGGGGTCGACAGGGCCTCGGCTGCTAATGAAACAGGATTCGCCACGGGTAGGTGAGGTTGACAATTGGGGTGGTGAAGCTATATATTGCGCTGGTAACCTCTTGCGACGGATGCGATACACAACCCCTTGAATCAATTTGTTATTTTAGTCGCCTCTTACGGCAAGCATACCTACCTCGGGTATATTCTAAGTCCCATAACCCGCTGGGGGCCTGAAGACAGCATCCTTCTTTTCCATAGCGCTAGTTGTTCCATCGAGCTCTATTGAACTCTACACCAGGCATGCTTAACCAACGAACCGATATCATTTCGTTACGATAATTAACGTTAATAAACGAAACAAAGTCATTTCGATTCGTTTATTAACGTTAAGAACGTAAAATTAACGAAATGATTTCGTTTCGTTTTCTGCCGTATCAAAACGAAGTCAAATCGTTTATGTTGATTATTAATTTCAAGCTATGCTGGCAAAGTTGATTGATGGCGGAGTTATTAAAGGTGAAAGCATTATCCAAGCTGATTGCAACTTTTCTCATGAATTTTGACAGTACGAACATTTCTCAGAGTATTTTGACATTACCACCAACGAATTACACGAACAAATTACATGGAGTTTGTGTGTGTACGTCCGCTCGCTGTTGCCACCTTACGGCTTCACCATGGCTATAGCATTGCCAGCACAATTCAAACATAAAGTATCACGTTTTTGTTAACGTTTTTAACGTTAACGAAAGCTTTTCGTTTCGGTTAAAAACGAGATACAATTTATCTTGATAATTTCTTTATCGATAATATTTCGAAGTGTTTCAACGGAAACGGTGGAATTTTTTTGATAAACGATTAGCTTAACGTTAAGGTGCATCCCTGCTCTACACAATTATTAGAGGCGGGATTAAGAGTGTGGTTGAAAATTAGTCTTAGAGATAAAAAAATCTTCCTGTATCTTCCGATACTGTGTGCACCTGCTTGGGTCCCACAAGATGGTAATATGAGTCTATATTAAGACCAGTTACGCAGCTTGGCGGATCTTTTTATACTAAAATTTGGTCAAAAATATTGCCATATTTCAGGCTTTATCTAGTAAATCTGATTCTACTCGATGGAGCTTTGACTCGAGTCGCAGCGAGTGTTCTTTGTGGGCTTTCACAGGCGTTTTTTGTTTTGGGATTTTTCGACTTCCTCCCTCTCTATATGTCCCCAGTAACACACGACATCTATCACATTTCCTGACAGCCTTGCAACGGTAGCTATCAGAAAAACGAGTTTTAATTCTGGTTCCAAGCTCACCACACAACATAGCTGCTTCTAGTGCTTTCGTGTCTTCAGATGCTGTCTAAACTCTAACAAAAAAATACAGGGTTAAATTCCTGCAGTAAAGATAATGACGCACTGGTAACCGATGTATATGGCGTGCTCAAGTTATACTTCCCCTCATTTCTGTGTTGCTCGAGAGATGACTAGCTCTGGCATATGAACAAAAAAAAAAGATCCTGCAAACCGCACCATTTACCGAGGAATCAGCTTGCTTAATCGCATACATCTCGGGAAACGTATTGTTTGAAAAACTGACAAAATTACTGGAACTTATCAGTGTGGCTCCTAAGATTGTTCCAAAATTGTCGATCACAGACCACGGCTTAAAAGAAGTTGCCTGCCTGAATTTAAGTTCCGTGTAAATATGAACAATAGCATCATAAGAATTGGAAACGACCTCCCGAGATCTTCGAAAGCAAACTTGGCTTCAGAGAACGTCATTCCCTAAGCTAATGTAGCATAAGATAATTCTAAAACAAGAACCAGAAGGTACAATCTATCTATGTTGGGAGCTCGCAATTGCTGGCATACATATGCCAATGATATTGATATCAGTGAGATCAGCTTTCCCCGAATAGCGCAATTTATAGCTTCGCCAACCCAATAGTCAACTTCACCTAACCGTGGCGAGTCCTGTTTCTTTAGCTGACGGGGCTCTGGAGACCCCAAGTTCCTTATTTATTTATTTATTTATTTATTTATTTATTTGGATTAAAGTCGACACAGACACAATGCGGTCGACTACTAAGATATATAAAACATAAAATTAATGTTACATTTCAAAATAATTAAATTCAACCATACATATGAAAGAAAGTAGAAAATGTCAGACCAGACGTGACAGTATTGAATTATGCAACGCGGAAAACGAACATTCAAAACTGATGCAGTTATACAAGTTGTTGTAATGCGAACACCAGCTTCGCAGTGGATTATTTTTGGCAAAATTTTGCCGGCAAAGTTGTAAATAAAAAGGCACAAAGTGCCTGGACGTTCTACCAGGAACAGCAAAATTTAGTCGACTAACAAGATCAGATGAGTCGATCTCGCCCATAATGAGCTTATGAATGAACATTATCTTCGATTTTATAAAGTTGGCAAATTTATAAGGAGAATCCTATTTCTATATGGTGGCAAATGCACACTAGAATCTCAGTTAAGGCCACGTAGAGCAAATATAATGAGTTGCTTCTGTACTGACCCATACGCTTTATAAAGTTTTGATACCCTGGCCACCAGACACACGAACAATACTCTAAGATTGTCGTACTAACGATGTGTAGAGGGTCTTAGTCAGATACGGATCATTAAACTCCTTAGCCCATCACTTCACAAAACCGAGTATACCCGTTGCTTTGCTTACCATTGATGAAATATGCGTATTAAAAGTCAGTTTAGGATCAAAAAGAACGCATAGATCACTTACGACAGATATACGCTCCAAAGGCGTGCTGTTTAACGTATACGATGTCAAACTTGGCTTCACTCGGTGAAATATCATTGGTTTGCACTTCGAGCAATTCAAAACTAGTAAATTTCCAGCACACCAGCATTGAAATGAGTCCAAGTCTGCTTGAAGAAACTCCACACGGGTACTGGAAGATTCAATGTGGTCATATTAAATCGTTCCCGAGATGGTCGTCTGATTGGAAACCAATATAAACAGAGAAAACAATGGAAGTGAAAAGAAAACTATTCACCCACCGAATTATAATCAAGCTCTCTCTATACGCCCCTGAAAGTATTTCCATCAAAATCCACGTGTGTTAGCAGAAGACCAAGACCTCCAATCAGCGACACGCCATATACACGTTCCACAAAATATTCGCGGCATTTTTGTGATAGCAGAATTCTTGTGTCGGGCAGAGGAATTTAACAGAATTGTCACATTTGTCAGTGCCATTCAAACTTTTTGTTGCTCTTTTTTTACGTATTACTTGGTCGTGTCGTGTCGTGTCGTCCGACTGTCGCTATGAATACATGGTTCATAAGAATACATGCAAAGAATATTTTGTCGCTACGTGTCGCGTCGCTTAGTGTGCACGTACTTTAAGCGGTAAGTGCCAATTAATGTTTAGGTTAGGTTGAACTGGCCGGTCCATGAGGACCTCACATAGACTGTTACCAGAAGTTTGTTTTAATGACCAAACTGAAAACCCCTATCAAAAACCAGGACCTATGTTATAAAATAACTCCGTCCTCTTGGCAAATACTAGAAGGTTCCTAGGATTTAAGCAACTTGCTGCTTCTAGATCTGACAGCTGTATCACTCCTAATAGTTGGAGTCTTAGCCTGGCAAGCGCAGGCCACGAGTACAGAACGTCCTCGATCGTTTCCTCCTCCAGCCCGCACTTCCTACATCTGCTATCACTGACGAAGCCTAATTTAAAGGCATGTGACGCCAGAAGGCAGTGTCCAGTCAAAATACTCGTCATGAGTCTACAGTCCTCTCTTTTTAATGATAGAAGCAACTTTGTTAGTCTAAGGTTGTAAGACCTGCACATAATCTTCGACACTTTACAGCCCCGCGCTGGAACCCACGCCTTTCCCTGTTTAATTTCGCCCAGTCTAATTGGGACGCCTACGGAGCAAGCTTCAAGGGATGCGCCCTTTTTAGCTAGTTCATCCGCTTTTTCATTCTCATCTATTCCCATATGCCCTGGGACCCAATATAGATGTATGCTTCTCCCAGTCCCGATTCTTTCCAGGGATTGCTTACACTCTAACGCGCATTTAGGAGCTGTGCTGTGCGAGATTATTGCCTTAATTGCTGCTTGACTGTCAATATAAAAGTTAACATGATTGCAGCTTGGGCTATTTTCTTACAGGGTTTCTACTGATTCGGTTACGGCTACTATTTCCGCTTGGAAAACGCTACAGTAATTCGCCAGCCTGTAGGATCTGTTTATTTCCGGATCAGCACAGTATACCGCACACCATACTCCTTCCACAACTTTGGAACCATCTGTGTACACATGTATGGCTTCGTCCTCCATTTTAGCACCCTTGTTAACCATCCACCTCTATTGCGGCCTTAAGATTGCCCTCGAAGCGCAGATAGGGAATCTGGTAGTATGTTTGTCTTGTGATTGATGACGCTATACTACTATGGCGGTATGGTCGGCGCTCAAGCTGCCCCGAGGCACCGAGCCTGGTTGCAGTTGTTAACGCTATGTTCTTTGCTACCAGGTCTACAGGTGGAATGTGCAGAATGGCATACAGTGCAGTTGTCGGGGTTGTTTTCAGGGCTCCCGTAATGCTAAGCATTGATAGTCTGCATACCCCCTCTAATTTTTTGAGGTAGGTTTGTTGTTTGTGTGGCTTTCCACCAAACAACAACTCCATAGTATAGAATAGGGCTTACAATCGCTGTAAAACCCAATGAGAAAGAGAGGGCGATAAGCCCCACGTACATCCCAGCATTCTTTTGCATGCATAAAGTGCCGTTGAAGCCTTCTTCACCCTCTCCCCTGCGTTGAGCTTCCAAGACAGCTTATTGTCTAGGATGATTCCTAGATATTTTGTGCAAGGATTCTCCTGTAGGGTCACCCCTCCTAACTTAGGCCTGATCCAATTTGGGACCTGGTACCTCTTTGTAAACAATACCATATCCGTCTTATCCGCGTTGACTTTCAACCCGACATTTTTTGCCCAGGTATGAATGTCCCGAAGCGCCCGATCCATCAAAGAGGTAATCGTTGGAAGGCACTTTCCAAATATGACAATTGCAACGTCATCTGCGTAAGCCGTAAGTTTTACGGGTCCCTCATCGAATCGCCTGAGCTGTTGGTTGATGACCAGCGTCGACAGCAGAGGTGATAGCACACCTCCCTGCGGCGTTCCCCTGTCCACTGATTGCGTGGCCTCGTACAATACCCATTATGATGTAATGTTCCCGCAATTTAACATACAGCCGATCCATCTCGTTAAGGCTAAATGTACTTCAATGTAATTAAGACCATCCATAATGGCCCATTTAGAAACATTATTGAAAGCCCCGGAGATGTCTAAGAAGACTCCTAGAGCATATTCCTAATATTCCAGGGCTTTCTCTATGCTTATTACCACCCTATGCAATGCGGTATCTACCGACTTGCCTTTGGTATATGCATGTTGTGTTGTGGAGAGCAGCTTTTCGTCCACGTTGGACTTTATGTACACATCTATGAGTCTCCCAAAGGTTTTGAGCAGAAATGATGTTAAGCTAATGGGTCTATAGTCTTTGGGATACACATTACCGATCTTCCCCGTCTTTGGTAGGAAAGCTACACGAGAAATTCTCCAAGAGTGCGGTACATGATTCAGTCTTATGCACCCATCGAATATTATTTTAAGCCATTCCACGACCGCCCTACTTGAAACTTGTAGCATGGTCGGGAATATACCACCTGGGCCCGGCGATTTAAACTTAGAAAACCACTTCACTGCCCATTCGATCTTGTTATCGGTCACCAAGCCCGGCACTACCCGCTCCGTGATCGAAGTGTGAGTGATGTCTGCTGGCTCTTCTTAACCATCTCCCGATGGAAAATGTGTATCGAGAAGCACCTCAAGGGATTCCTCACTACTGCGTGACCATTCCCCGTTCTCTTTCTTTGTTAGTCATTGGACTATGTTTCCCTTGCTAGGACTTTTCTCAACCGTGCTGTTTCGCTGGAGCACTCTATGTCCGTACAGTAACTTTTCCATAATATTTTCTTCGCCCTGGAAATTTCACGCTTGTAGATCCCTGTAATCGTCACGACACGCTTCGCTTTCCGCGGTCTTTGCTAGCTTTAACATTTCTTTCACCTGTCTTCTTAGAAGACTCAGCTCATTGCTCCACCATGGCGGCTTTGCTTTTCCTCTGAATCTTCTTAGAGGGCAAGCTTTGTTATACGCATTCATAAGCGTCCTTGTTAGGAATTCATTAGACTCCTCCAGTTCCTCCACATTGGCAACCTCTTTGGGTTGTCCCAGTTTTGTTTCTACCTGTTTCTGGAATTTAGTCCAGTTCGTTGACCTAGGGTTTCTAAAGTTCCTCCCTTCTCTACTCTCTTTAGGGGGCTGAAGCTGATATACGCATAGTCGGAGAAGGATGGTCTATCAAGACCCATCCAATCATACCTTGATATATCACGTTTGGAGCTCAGTGTAATATCCAAAACATTGCTGGATATTGGACCAATGTATGTAGGGACATTTCCCCTGTTGGCTATCTGCAAATTGGTTTGCAGGATGTAACAAAATAGAGATTCGCCTCTCTCGTTCCTATCTGCTCCTCCCCACGCATTGTGGTGTACATTTGCATCCGCGCCTATGACCAACCGCCTTTCGTCCTGTACTAGCCTCTTGCACTCCATCGGTGGAACGTCCGCAGCATGGGCCATGTAGCGGGATGCCAGGATAAATGCCTGCTTATTCCTTTGCTCAACGGCCACCAGTATGAGGTCCTCAGTAGTGAAATTAGGCAGCATATATGAATGCAGCTGTTTCCTTGCCATTACTACAGCTCGCACCCACCCTTCCGTTTGCGCATAGTAAACGCCAAATCCGCGCTCGCTAAGTCCAGAAATCTTTCCTCCCGATGAGAGCCACGGCTCCTGGATCAGCGCCACGTCAAACGAACCCTTCTCAAGGGTTAGGAGGAGTTCGCTTGACGCCACTTTACTGTGTTGGAGGTTTATCTGTAGGACTCGGAGCACCATTCAGCTGTCCCTTGCCCTTTTGGTTTAGAATGTTCGAAGCCCCCTTCAGCCTCTTGTAACTAATTTGACGGGCGTTCCTCTGTGCAACTCACAGCACCATCTGGCTGTTGGTCCTCTTCTAACACCTTCGTGGTGACGTCGGCTACCTCCACCTGTCTTTTTTCCTTTAGGATTTTAAGGTCCTTTTCGACTTCGCCCACTTCTAGCGTGTTAGGATTTTTATCCTCGGGACTTCTTTTCCTGAGTCGCATATAAATTTTGCCTGTACCAAAGGACATTTTCCAAGCTGCGTGTACAATATATCCTCCGCCTGCTTGTTTATTTGGAAGATGTAGAACTGACCTTCCTCCATAGGCCGAGATACAGTAAGTAACTTCCCATCCTGTGCCGGTATGTTCGGATTCTGAATCTGCAGAAGTCGCAGTGTATCCTCCGACTTCATCACGCATTCATACCTTAACTTTTGGTATCGTGGGGATTTGCGCTTTATCCACCACCTCAAACCGCGCATTCGTGCCTTGCCTTGGGAGGTTTGGAACCGCTTCCTCCAGCCACCGCAAGCTCGCGATGTTGTCGCGCGCTATCATCTTTACACCATTATACCACCCCCCCCCCTCCCAAATCAAATATTGAAAGGGGTTTACTTGGTTGTTCCCGCATCATCGTAAGCATTAAGCTAATAAGCTCCATTTCTACAGATCTCCACCTTTCAGTAGTCATCTGTTTGAAAGGACTGCTACGATCAACCAGCGCCAAAGTCAGTGACTGCCATGCCACATCACTCATCTTCTCGGGGAAAGCCGGAGTCTTAGTGTTAACGCCCTTTGGCACCTCCGAAAAAGCCGGAGTCATAGCTTTAACTCCCTTTAGCACCTCCGAGAAAGCCGGAGTCTTAGCGTTATCTCCCTTTGGCTTATCTCCTACTTCCGTAGTTGGAACTTTCCTCTGACTCGCAGCTTTCGAGGTAGTTGCTACCTCGCTATTGGGGCCCATCTGTCTTACAGCTTTGGGTCTACTTGTCTTGTCTATGCGACTGCCCTGCCTCGCGGCTCTGAGACTGGGTCCTTTCTGCCTCTTGAAAGCAGGCTTGTCGCCTTCCGCCGAACGTTGCCTCTTCATTCTGCCATTCGACGTTTCTTCCTCCTCGTACCGGTTGCAGAACCGAGGGTTTTTAGCAGCAAACCTTTTGAACTGCTTCGACCTACTTCTTCCGCCTCATGGGCCCATTCCAAGCGCTCGATCTACTTTTCTGTTGGGTCTACCCCTGCTCCCATTCGTTGGACAATTCTTAGTCGTGCACGGTACTGCGAGAGAGCTGTTTTACTTCCTCTGCTCCGTTCCCTTCTCCACTCTTCTACTACGTTTTCATTTGTGTGCTTTTCCAACACGGAGTTCATTGAATCAGCACTACTCTCGCTCCCCGAGTCCGACACATCGCTTAATGCGTATTTGTCGGCCTTGGCTTGCGACTCAGTCCTTCTCTTATCATCCTCCTTATTACAATTTGGTAATGAGTCGTTCATCTCTCAAAAATATTGGTAAAGGTTATCTCTGTCCGGATATGTTTGCAGTTTAAGTTGCTAATATTTTTTTTTTTTTTTTCGAAATACGTTTAAAGAACATTTTTTTTTTAAACAAATTTCCGTTCCCTCAATTTATTACAACTCTGTAGTTAGGTTTTAAACCACCTCAAATGACATATTCGCTTTGCTTGCAATGCCTGTTATTTTAATAGTTTTACAACACTGAGTTTATATTCGACTGCCTGGCAAAATGGCGAAGTGTTGCTGAAAGATTGAATTATTGTGATTTTCTAAATTAATACATAAATAAAACTGCGAACAAAGTAGAATAAGAAGTAAGTGTGAAATAAAATTGTGCAAATAAACTGAAATAGTGATTACAGAGCACCTTAAAGTGTAACCTAAGAATTTAGCATGTGTTGCGACGAGTAGACGTCAAATGTTCGAAATAGCAAAGTAAGAAGAGGACCAAAAGAAACGAAGCAGATTTCATTTTCGAACAGCGGTCACAGCGACAAATACAAAACTTGAAATGGATATAAATTTGGCTAAGCGTACCGTCGTGTATATAAAATAAATAAAAAAAGCATGTTGATTATTGTTATTCGCAGACTTCCCTTTAGAATAGTGTCTTTTTTTGTTTATCAAGGTTAACGTTTTATTATTATCTATTTGGTTGGCGAAAATAGATACTGGGGCTGGTATTACATCGATGGATGCATTTGCCACTTCCATGGTGGTAGCACGGTGACAGCTGATTTGTACTTTTGGTAATAGTCTAGTTGACGGGTCGACTGCTAATACGCTACCAAAAATATCGAGAGAGGTGTCAAACGACGCGTCTTGACATCAGTATTAATAATCCGAAGGCGGAAAATAAAAATTTTGACGCGTCCAAAAGATATTAACGAAAAACCGAAAAAAGACCCGCGGGTAGCTCCGAAACCGGGGGTCGGATCCATAGTATTTTTGCGCAGAACACCTTTCTGCGTTGGCGGCCTTTGGCCGCGCTTATAAAAAATAACCCTGAGCTACGCCATGCCAAGTCCGGGTGTGTGGTATAACCGTGGCTACCGCCACGGTGATGCACAATTTTTTTTGGGGGTACAACACAACAACAACCACATGAAAATCGCCAACTTCAACTGCAAATATCTCCGGACAGAGAAAAAATTTTTCTTTTCCGCCATCGGATTATTGTTCTCGAGATTAATACGCGTCGTTTGACACCTCGCTCGATATTTTTGGTAGCGTATTAGCAGTCGACCCCTCAACTAGACTATTACCGTACTTTTTTAGGTAATAGTCTAGTTGAGGAGTAGACTGCTAATACGCGGGAAAATTTTAGAATAGCACCCCCCGAGTTCGGGGTAAAACTTGGTATCAAATGAAAGAGGGAGCTCTCCCGATCACAAATATATATATTTTAAGGTGCGCAAGCTTATAATTTAAAAGTTATTTGTTGTTAAAGTTTGCAAATTTAGCAAATTTCTATAGCACTTTAAATTACAATTTACACATCTTTCAAAATCTTAATCCACATACAAATCTATATAAATTGGCAACGATAAACTTAAATTGCATTTTTGTATATTTCACATTTCATTTTTGTATTGTTTTTACTTATTAAAAATGTTTTTATTAAATAAATCGCGCTTTTGTAGTAACATGCAAATTTACATACATATATATATATATTGATGACATTACAAAGCTGTGCTGCCACATAAACAAAAAAAAACATATAAATATTACTTACGTTACCTTCAGTTAATAAAGAAAAAGGAAAATATATATTTTACTACTCATTTTGAAAAGTTAAAACACCTTTCCGCGTAGGCGGCCTTCGGCCGCGCTTATAAAAAATAACCCTGGGCTACGCCATGCCAAGTCCGGATGTGTGGTGTAACCGTGGCTACCGCCACGGTGATGTCCTTCTGCGTACTACAACATTCTGCGCAGAAGGGTGTACTACGCAGAAGGACATCACCGTGGCGGTAGCCACGGTTATACCACACACTCGGACTTGGCATGGCGTAGCCCAGGGTTATTTTTTATAAGCGCGGCCGAAGGCCGCCTATGCAGAAAGGTGTTCTACTCAGAATTACTGTGCATGGCGCAGCCGGTGTTGGATCGGCTAACATAACAATATACATAAGAGTTATAAGGTTATACCAACTCGTTCACGAATGCAAAAAAGAGCTTTTTAAAATTTTTGGTAAATAAAGACTAGAAAAGTTAAAGATATATATACATCAGATGAAAGGTATTTTTATGAGTTATTTTTCGATTCTGCACTTGTTCCGTTTTTTAGATGTGGCAGCACAGATTTGTAATGACATAAAATATATATACGTATACACATATAAAAGTTGTATAGAAATTTGTTTAACAACAAATAACTTTTAAATTATAAATTTGCGCACTTTAAAATATATATATTTGTGATCGGGAGAACCCCCTCTTTCATTTGATACCAAGTTAAACCCCGAACTCGAGGGGTGCTAAACTAAATCGCTGCCAATAAAAATTTTAACGCGTTCAAAAGATATTAACGAAAAACTGAAAAAAGACCCGCGGGTACCTCCGAAACCGGGGGTCGGATCCATAGTATTTTTGCGCAGAACACCTTTCTTCGTTGGCGGCCTTCGGCCGCCTTATAAAAAATAACCCTGGGCTACGCCATGCCAAGTCCGGGTGTGTGGTATAACCGTGGCTACCGCCACGGTGATGCACACTTTTTTTGTGGGTACGAACACAACAACAACCACATGGAAATCGCCAACTTCAACTGCAAATATCTCCGGACAGAGAAAAAATGTTTCTTTTCCGCCTTCGGATTATTGTTCTCGAGATTAATACGCGTATTTTGCGTAGCGTATTAGCAGTCGACCCCTCAACTAGACTGTTACCAACAAAAAACCGAAAAAAGACCCGGGGGACCTCCGAAGCCGGGGGTGGGATCCATAGTATTTTTGCGCAGAACACCTTTCTGCGTTGGCGGCCTTCGGCCGTGCTTATAAAAATAACGCTGGGCTACGCCATGCCAAGTCCGGGTATGTGGTATAACCGTGGCTACCGCCACGGTGATGCACAATGTTTTTTGTGGGTACAAACACAACAACAACCATATGAAAATCGCCAAATTCAACTGCAAATATCTCCGGACAGAGATAAAATTTTCCTTTTCCGCCTTCGGATTGTTGTTCTCGAGATTAATACGTGTCTTGACACTTCTCGATATCTTTTGACGCGTATTAGACTTTTACCCTTCTTTAATATGATGTGATACATCAACTTCCGGCGCTGTATGATTTTGACATCCATAGAATTTACAAAAACAAAGTACATGGACCTTTTTTTTATAATTGTAGACATGGTTCAATTATGTACAGCTTGGCTCAACTCATCAGCTGATTTTATTTATGTCATTGCATGGTCAAAGGAATTGTCAAAAGGAGATGGCAAATTCAAAATGAAACCAACACATTGGCAACATTTTACTTACATATACAAAAACTGCTAAGTTTTATGTTTCCATTCCATACCATTCGCACCAACACCAATACACAGATTTTGACAATTTGAACAGACATATTTTGTTGCTTTACAGATGAGCCAACCTGTATATAGTTGAACCATGATTGTAGGTATGTCCCCATGCCGCCACCTTGTATGGTTTCGCCATGGCCACTTCATATCGATAGTTTTTAGGGATTTTATTGTATATGCAGTCCACGGTAGTTGCCAGACTATGCTCAACTTTCAGTTCCTTTCAAAAAACGTGAGTACTCTATAAATAATGTAAGGAATACTCCTTTGGGAGTATAGGACTGATCCAAATCTACTCTGTATTCATACAAAAAATGTGCTCCAATTAACATTGCGATGTCCTAGGAGAGGAGTAGGTGATCCCACTCTCGCTTTGTTTGTGAGTATTCCATAGAGTACATACGTGAGGGTACTTTCCAAAGGACTTTCACTGTAGTACCCATGAAGCACCCACAGAGGATCCTATGCCAAAGTACTAAAGAGGAATTGTGTCGGAAAGAATTATCGGAGTGAATTTAATTTAAAATGAAAGTAAATGAAGAGGGGCAATACAACTTTTATATTTTATACCACGAATATTCTTACGTTATTTAGCATTTGCTTGAATAAAGAAACTAATATTTCTCTATACTACAGTATGTATACATGAAACCAGTGCGCGGTTGCATTTTATCAGAGTTGTCATAGTAAAATTTTATTATCAGTTATTTATATGCAATATTTTACTTTTGGCAACTCTGTTCGATCGTCATCGTGTCGTGATCACGGTCGTTAAAAAACGAGCAATGATCGGCTGATGGTGGTACGCAAACGCATTGCAAAGGAGTATTGTTAGAGTACTCCAACATGAAGAAAATGGAACACGTAATCCAACAATTTTTGCAGGGTTTTTTTTTACATCTATAGACGTTTACGCTTAAACTTTATATGGACTGCTAAGCGTCAAAATTTAAATACACCTCTGAAATTGCTGCGCATAATATTAGTACTAGTAAATTTCAATACACAGATTCAACTGAAATATGTGTCTCTGTTTCACCTCAACACCAATTCTATGTATCACTTCTTAAAAAGGTGCGTGGCCACAATTTATCGCAACTGATTCAACTATATGTTATACACAGACATACATCAGAGGGTTGTGTCTCCGCTTTTCGGTACACTCTGAGCTGTAGCTAGTTGTTTAACCACTGCCGCTAAATGGGTCTCCTAAAGATTATCTAAGAGAGGATAAGCGTTTTTTTTACGCGCAAACGTAAACGTATACGCGTGTAAAAAAAGAAAACTGCTAATAACATATTCTGCCCTGGGCAGAATATTATATTGTAGTGGCATATCGACATAAACATATACAATATCATGACTAAAATTGAAAATTTTAGATAAAAAAAATTGCGAAATTATAAAAATTAAAATTGTCGACTGCGGCGCTTTCATTGAATAAATAAAAGAAGTCAATTTTTTTTTTAAATTTCCTATCACATAAAATTAAAAAAAATCTTCCGCGCCGCTTTTATTGAATAAGTAAACAAAAATAATTTTTTTTTTAATTTCCTGTCACCAAAAATGAAAACTTTCCCCTGGGCGCTTTTGCTCAATTAATAAAAGAATGTTATATTTCGTAAAATATTTACTGAAAAATATTGCGTTTAAAACGTATCTCTGTTCTTTAGCACCATTACAAATTGTTCAGAGAATTGCAATAAAACAAAATACATAAATAGTGTATATTTGTTTGCATATATGTCGACCTGCCACCACCTTATCCCACAGGAAACCACAAGTAATGTAAATTGTTGCGGAACTGGCAACACTGTTCACCACTTAATGTGTTTAATTGCCACAATAAAATAAACGACAATGATACCGAGCGGTTTTTCGCGAATTATTTTTAAAGGGCTAAAAGATTATAATTTCCGCATTTGGATTCTGAATCTTGACGAAAATGCGCGTCCTCCGACAAGTTCGACCCGAATTTCAGGTGCGAAAGTTAAATTGCAATATTACCAAATTTCGGAGCTTGAATGCTTTTTCATAAACTAAGAGTTTCCTAGAATTCTGAATGATAATTATTTGATTTTTAGGACCTCCTCTTCATCTCCAAAAAAAAAAAGATGAAAAATCGTGCACTATTCAAATTATTCCCCGACGAGAGTTTAAGCCTGGCACTTTGGCCGCTTAAACTGAGATGAGTATCAAGATTTTATGTGATCGGATAAAGTGTCAAGGTTAAAGCTGGAGACATTGGTGCTTTATCGGTAATCGTATCGGTAACCTTTTAACAGCTGATTCGACCAACCTTATGAGAATCAATGCAATCGATTATTGGTGCCGCTAAGATCGTAACCGTATCGTAGCCAACCAATTGGGTTTTGGTTTACCGTCGTAACGATAAACAGCTGATTACGTTAGGGATACGGATACAGCGATACGACATACGGCACCAATGACTCCAGCTTAAAGTCTGGTGAACTTTAACTGGAGTTTAAACCTGCATTGAAAAACCAAGCATTGATCGTTTTAACCCCAAAACATCATAGGATATCTCCACTTGAGCTTTATTCGAGATTTAGGCATCTAAAAGGATTTTATGTTCAATCTTGCAAGTTGTAGCACACAAAAATTCAATCTCGAAATCCGGAAGATTTAAATTAAATCTTTAATTATTGTAAATCATTAAATCTTTAATCATTACATGGCGGTCACCGTGGTGTGATGGTAGCTCCTCCTGTCACACCGTATGCCCTGGGTTCGCACCCCGGGCAAAGCAACATCAAAATTTTAGAAATAAGGTTTTTCAATTAGAAGAAAATTTGTCTAAGCGGGGTCGCCCCTCGGCAGTGTTGGCAAGCAGTCCGAGTGTATTTCTGCCATGAAAAATTCTTAGTGAAAACTCATCTGCCTTGCAGATACCGTTCGGAGTCGGTCCTGTCCGGCCAATTTGTAGGGAAAATCAAGAGCACGACGCAAATTGGGATAGAAGCTCGGCCTTAGATCCTTTCGGAGGTTATCGCGCCTTACATTTTTTTTAATCATTGCAATATTTTAGGTATGGCAACCTACAATTCCTATGTAGTGTAATTTTTGATAGGAAAATATTTTAATGCAGTTTTAAATTCAGGGATGCCAGCATCATTTTGAAGATTTATATTGCCAAACGTGGCTAAAATAAAAAATTTAACAAAATGGTATAAATGATCAGATATGTCTTTGCTTAGTAGAACATTTGAAAATGTAGATGTCCAATTCGAAAATGATAATTTTTTTGTGGCTGTAAAACTTCACAAGAATTGAAATTGGTGGTGGAACCATAGTGCAGGTTAAAATATGAGATTTAAAAATATTTTAAATAAATTTAATTTTGAACACACTGGTGTACACTAGGTAAAACACATGTGTCACTTCATGCTAAGCAGAGCGCTGCTCGACCTGTTAAAACAACATTTTATGCATAGAATTAGTGTTGGGTAACAAAAACCCCAAACAAGCACACAAAAAATGCCAATTTGTTCCATTATTTCAGCTGTTTTACTAATTTAAAATCTGAAATTTATTTCCCAAATAATTTGTATCTTCAAATATAGTTTGCATTAACAAAATCAATATATTGTGTGGTTGAAAAACATGGTTCAGAATTTCATACAGTCAGGTACTATTGAACTGTCTCAAACCTAGACATACCATAACTTTTAGTATTTCTCGTAGTTTTCAATAATATTTCCAATTCTTTTTAAAAGTATTCTAGTAGAAACTACATTTGTGGAACGTATTTTTAATTTTGTCCATTTCAAAAAGTAAATTTTTTACACTATACAGTCAAAACATAAAAAGTTTGGTGTTTTTTTTTAGGATTTGAAATGTAATCAGATCCTTTGATGAGGGAAAAAGGAACTGATTTCTTTTCCCTATTACTTGTTCTTTGGAATTGAGGGAAATATAATTCCTAGGGCAGTAATTACTGTCCAGTTCTGTTCGTAGTTCACCACATCCAATTCCATACAAAAACTTAGATCAAATCCTCTCATTCGGTCACTCGTTGTTATATCTATTAAGGGCCAATTATCCTTCAAACAACGCGAGTACTCCATAAATAGTGTAAGGAATACTCCTTTGGGAGTATAGGAGTGCTCCAAAACTAATCTGTATTCATACAAAAAATGTGCCCCAATTAACATTGCGATGTTCTAGGAGAGGAGTAGGTGATCCCACTCTCGCTTTGCTTGTTAGTATTGCATAAAGTACATACGTGAGAGTACTTTCCAAAGTACTCTCACTGTAATACTCCATGAAGCACCCACAGAGGATCATATGCCAAAGTACTAAAGAGGAATTGTGTCGGAAAGAATTATCGGAGTGAATTTAATTTAAAATGAAAGTAAATGAAGAGGGGCAATACAACTTTTATATTTTATACCACGAATATTCTTACGTTATTTAGCATTTGCTTGAATAAAGAAACTAATATTTCTCTATACTACAGTATGTATACATAAAACCAGTGCGCGGTTGCATTTTATCAGAGTTGCCATAGTAAAATTTTATTATCAGTTATTTATATGCAATATTTAACTTTTGGCAACTCTGTTCGATCGTCATCGTGTCGTGATCACGGTCGTTAAAAAACGAGCAATGATCGGCTGATGGTGGTCCGCAAACGCATTGCAAAGGAGTACTGTTATAGTACTCCAACATGAAGAAAATGGAACACGTAATTCAACAATTTTTGCAGGGTAAACTTCCTTAACCCTAACATCATAGTCGTGACCATACCCATATCCATAACCATCTCCAATGTAATCGAGTAATGGTGCCTTAACCTAAAAACCGCGAAAAATAAGTATCTTAGTCAAAACGTATCCAAAACAAATAAAATCAACTAAAAGTTAATAAATTCTCCAACTCAAATATTTTTAGGTAATGGATATGGCGAAAAACCAATTGGTTGGCTATGGTATGGTTATGGCGTTAGCGCTATGGTATGGCACCATTAATCGATTACATTGGTTTCCATAAGGTTGGTTCGATCAGCTGTTTTATCTGGTTATGGATAAGTCACCATTAATTGACCCTTTAGTCAGAAGCAATACATTTAATGGAAACAGAAGAGATAATTGTTAGGGAAATTGCTAGTTGGATACGGATTTTCAGTAGCAGTTGAAACTATAGCTAGAGTATACGAGAGTTTAACCCACCACTTTGGCCGAACTGAAGAATTTTAAGTAAACGGTTCAAGCTTGAAACAAGCTTTTAAGCAAAATGTATAAAGGAGTGCAGTGTAGTCGACATTTATAGCTTTTTTCTTTTCTGAAATAAATTGTTGCCTAAGTAAATAGTAACACCTTAATATAGTTACTCATACCCCAGAAAATTTTCAACATTTCTTCAGTTAAAATCGCAAAAATGTATAAAGGAGTGCAGTGTAGTCAACACTTAAGGCGGTGGCACAATGACACTTTTCATATAGATGCGTTTAACACAAGCTTATGCATTCCAATAACATCGCCACAATCAACCAAGATGTTGAAGGAACTTCAGACTTGGCAGTTGAAGTTTATTACGCCTTGCCCATTCACATACAAAATTTCGCGAAGCACTGTTGTAAACATTCTCTCTATACAACAAAAATACTTGCTAACATATTTTGTGTCGTATTCCATTTTAATATGGCAGTTTTTAATTGTGAAAAATGTTAGAAAATTTACCAACCAGTGGGAAAAATAATTTCGGGAAAATTTTAGAATAGCACCCCCGAGTTCGGGGTAAAACTTGGTATCAAATGAAAGAGGGAGTTGTCCCGATCACAAATATATATATTTTAAAGTGCGCACACTTATAATTTAAAAGTTATTTGTTGTTAAAGTTTGCAAATTTAGCAAATTTCTATAGCACTTTAAATTACAATTTACATATCTTTCAAAACCTTAATCCACATACATATCTATATAAATTGTCAACGATAAACTTAAATTGCATTTTTGTATATTTCATATTTAATTTTTGCATTGTTTTTACTTATTATAAATGTTTTTATTAAATCAATCGCGCTTTTGTAGCAACATGCAAATTTACATACATATATATATATATATATTGATGACATTACAAAGCTGTGCTGGCACATAAACAAAAAAAAAAAAAAATATAAATATTACTACCTTTCAGCTAATAAAGAAAAAGGAAAATATATATTTTTACTACTCATTTTGAGAAGTTGAAACACCTTTACGCGTAGGCGGCCTTCGGCCCCGCTTATAAAAAATAACCTATGCTACGCCATGCCAAGTGCGGGTGTGTGGAATAACCGTGGCTACCGACTTGGCATGGCGTAGCCCAGGTTATTTTTTATAAGCGCGGCCGAAGACCGCCTATGCAGAAAGGTGTTCTACGGAGAATTACTGTGCATGGCGCAGCCGGTGTTGGATCGGCTAACATAACAATAAACAAATTTTCGGTAAATAAAGACTAGAAAAGTTAAAGATATATATACATCAGATGAAAGGTATTTTTATAAGTTATTTTTAGATTCTGCAGTTGTTCCGTTTTTTGATGTGGCAGCACAGATTTGTAATGTCATAAAATATATATACGTATACACATATAAAAGTTGTATAGAAATTTGCAAACTTTAACAACAAATAGCTTTTAAATCATAAGTTTGCGCACTTTAAAATATATATATATGTGATCGGGAGTACTCCCTCTTTCATTTGATACCAAGTTAAACCCCGAACTCGGGGGGTGCTAAACTAAATCGCTGCCATAATTTCACTTGCAAAGTGTGCCAACACCCTTAGCCAAAGCAAATGTCAAATTCTTCTTCTTATGATTTGCTTGTAACAAAATTGGAAAGTTGGTTACTTTTAAATATCAGATGGCGCTAGTGTCGCTCATTCTAGCATTCTCCATAAAAATACATGCAATCTACTCATAATGCATAAGGATATGTTAAACTCATCTATATGAAAAACTGCTTATGTGTCGGAGCCATTGTAAACTTTACCAAGTAGCGCAACTAACAGCTGATCGCTGAAAACTTGCACACACACACACACATCACTAATGGCCATATTACGGAAATCTTAGGAAAATTGAAGTTAAATTTTTAAACAGACATAAAATGTTATAATTTTGGAATATATAGCATCTAGGACACCTTAATTGCAGTAATTGAAAGAAAATGTTTGCTTATACTCAAGTATTTAATTATTTTTTCTAAATTTATCTTTAATATTGATGCAATGATTGATCCAATGCAACTCTGGTCTTCCTACTGTTCTTCATTTCACCCCATTCGAGTGCCTATTTTCACGGCCTGCGAGTGCTTTCCACTCTATTCGCAACATAACCTCGAATTAAGCTGCCAAACTATATAGTAAACAATGGTCGGAGCTGTTATTGGTTAACTGGTCCCTGACAAATGCTCTAGTCAAATTAGGTAACGTGAGTAGTATTTCAAATTGTTTTTTAGCGATACATTAAATGATCGATCATGGTTTCGATAACTTGTACCAACACAGTTGCGCCAAATTTCTTTCCATTAGTCATTTCGAACTCGCTCTATCTACAGTGTGTAACGGTAACCCTATTAATAAGCGAACCCGAAGTTTGCGGCGAATACCAGCATTGACGAATGAGGCCAGCGAGCCAAGTTGCATTACAGCTGTTTCTGTGTGTGCAAGCGTGATGACAAATTCCACTGCAAAGCATGGTAAAGTAGTTAGAACGATATAGCAATAGCGTTTCACTGTTTTTCGAAAATAAAGGCACAGCGCTGCCAAATACGAACATTCAGCAAAGGAACAGACGGAATTCTTCCAACGAGGCGACTTCGAAAAACTCTTCTGATTAACTAATTGACAATTTCTAGCAGAAAAAGTGTGAAATAGTGCATTTATTGTGGAATAAAGAGAAAATCTACGATTACAACTGTTGCAAGAATAATTAAAACTGATCTGAAGAAAAAAATTTTTTTCTGGTGTTGCGTGTGCGCGTGTAAAATTGTTTGCATACTGGCGGGGCACTTTTGATGAGTCTTTGCCACCATGCAAAAAGAAAGAAAAATGTTTTGACACTGCGACTAACGCGCAAGCAAACAAAGGAAAATATTTTGTAAAAAAAATTGGATGTCCTCCCTCTTTCAATTCTCACTGAAAATATATAGATATCCAATACGGATCCATATTGTGCGTCGTGTCCGGGTTTATTTTTACAAAAATTTCCTTCACTGTACGGTGCCGTTTTCGTGTCATCGCCAACGTCGTCGTTGTGTACATCGCCTTTCCTTCACTTCAATTATTACGAATAATAAAATATGCTTTGCTTATTTGCATTCACTTTTTATTGAAGTGCACATTGTGAAATAAAGGAAATTAATTTTTCTCTTTATAAAAAATTCTCTGCTGGAGGTTTATCATCTGAACGGAGTGTGTGTGAGATTTTGGTGGCAGATGCAGCTTGATAACACACAAAAATATACATACATACGCTGGAGAAATAAGACGCAAATATTTAGCTCAGCTGGAAAATAAAGGTAAGCCCTGTTAGTTATTTAATATGTTCCTTACTAATGATAAGTACTTCCTTCTTTAATAGCTTTTTCAAAACGCAAATGCACATCTAAACTTATTTTAACAGAGCCCAAATCTATATTTTGTTTGTTCATTTATTTCCATTCGATATGAACTTACTTTCTATATCCGCCATGTTTTTGCCTTTGCAGTTGTCTGGTTGTCCTCGATATTGCGAGGACATTGACTGAGATTAAATTGAAGTTGCTCAGTTTTTGTTTTGTGTTGATATATATATTTTTAAAATGATTTAAGGTCTTTCAGTTCTTAATCTTAAATAATTATGGGTACAAAATAATTAGAATACCAAAATGTTAGAATACGGGATTCAAGGGATTGTGTAGCGCAATATATAGCTTCTCCAACCCAATTGTCAACCTCACCTTCGAGCGGCGAATCCCGTTTCACTAACAGACGAGGCTCTGGCGACCCCAAGCTCCTCATGGAACTTGAGGGTGGGGAGGGAGGGATGGCCTGAAGGTTTAATGTGGCCATATAAATCGTTCCCGAGATGGTCGGGCCAGCACCTTAATGGTGCTGTGTTACCGGAGCGTATCGGATCTGTGTCCGACAAAGGACCATCACATCGATAACACTCCCCAAAGCCTTCGCGGAGTAACCTAATCGCTACAACAACAACAACAATACCTTAAATGTAAGCAACCTCCAGTGGTTTTTTCGCATATATAAATAGTAGATTTGTGAACAGTTTGTACTTTGTCCTTGGCAAACTTAACTGGCATTTGTAAGGAATCAGCCAGCAGGAGCAATAAGGTCTTCATTGCGTTTGAATGTGGAAGGGCACTTTTCTGTACACGACTTCCTGGTGGTTGTTGTAGGTGCTATATTGCGCAGACATACGCAGTCCTTTATAGTATATGAATCAGGCACGCTCCTGTACTTGCAACGTGTGGTACTAGCCCACCTGACGTGGGAAAGTTTTGACCCCTCGAACTGTCGGTTTTGGGTGGTTTAGTGGGGGAATATTGCGAGTAGCACCCATCAGTTCCACCAAGATGAAAAGAGCGTCGTAAAAAAGAGATATCTTACCATGCGCCTTGTTGAACATAGTGCTGAAAATGAAATTCGAGAAACAGAACTTAACTATGGACGCGACATTATTGCCATTACTATGGTATATTGGTACCTGCCAGCGCTCAAGCTACCCAGAGTTACGCCTAGATGCAATTGTTCACGTTATTTTCTTGGACGATATATCTACTGGTCGAAAAAGCAGTATGATTTCAACGCTGTTGTGGTGGTTTTGAAAGCTTTCAATATGCTCTAAATTTAGCGATAAAGGCACTCCCCGAATTTTTGTTTTTTGAGTATTATCGATGATCTTTTTTGACGAATAGACTCCTGAATGTCGAAATCGAAAACTGTAAGTTTCGGCTGTTTATGACAACCTGAGTGACGAGCTTCAGCTTTTTCGTTAAATTAATGCTCTAGCCGATTCTGCAATTCGTAGAATGACAATAACCTTGGTGATTGGTATCAGGCCAATATCCTATTTTAAATGTTAAAAAACGCGTAAACTTATATGTCATTCCCTAAGTCCGCAAAGTTTCATTCGTCTTACGATATTTCATGACTATGTTGATTTAAATACAATAAAATAAATGCAAGGCGCTATAACGTACATTCGGGGGCCGACAACGCTTTGATGTTGCTTTACTTGGGGCTACCGCCAAACGGATGTACCCAGCGGGTTAGTGGGTTAGAATATACCCGCGGTAGGTATGCCTGCGTAAGAGGCGAAAGAAATACCAGATTACAGGAGTTGTTACACTGGGTGTGACGTTTGATCAGGATCTACATTTTGGTGAGCACGCAGCGGCAATTGTACCAAAAATCCAGAGCCGTAATAAAATCCTTAAAATCTCTTGCTGGAACACCATCTACATAATGTGGCAAGAATACTCCCCATCAGGGAGAGAAATGAAATGCTAACCAAAGAGGTCCTGTTGAATACCCAGAAACCTGGGCATCCGAACAGGCATCTGATTTATGAGCCAACACCGCCCATGGGCTTAAGGAGTCATCTCCGTAAGCATTATGAGGAAATACGGCACCTGAGAACACAGCCGTACGAAGCCAAAAAAACACGCAGGTCCTCAGTGAACTCCACAAAAAGGCGTTGGACCTCTATGCCAGGAATTGCTCGGTGAATCCTGTACTCAAAGAATAATGCCCTAAACTTGCAGAAGAGGAACGCACACTTCCTATTGAAACGCGAGTCACTGTAGCTCAACTTCAATCTGGATACTGTAACAGGTTAACTCTTACCTATCCAGAATCAACCCCGACATACAAAACATACATATGTCCTGCTGGTAACGTGTCCCACATGACACCAACCATCTCTTCAACTATATTGTGAAACCAACGCCTCTAACACCCCTCTCATTATGGTCCACCCCTGTTGAAACAGAAAGTTTCCTAGGACTCCCGTAGAGTATATTGATGACAATTTGTCATCGGTGGCGAATTCTGTTTCATTAACAGCCGAGGCTCTGGCGACCCCGAACTCCTCATTTATCTAGAGGGTGGGAGGGCGGTTTGGCCAAGAAGGTCGTTTGTGGTCATAACACGTCGTTCCCGAGATGGTCGGGCTTGGTACCGGAACGTACCGGATCTGCATCCGCCAAACAACCATCAACATCGATAACACTCCCCAAGGCCTTCGGGAAGTGTCCTTATCGCTACAACAACAACAGTTGTGATTTGGTTGACAAAGTTAAGTGAATCTAAACAAAACCGTATAACTTTTCTTAGAACCCTTTCAATTCTGCAACATGTCTGCTGTAGGTTGGATTCCAGACAACTGAGGAGTAACTATTCTAGTTTTGCGTGAACAAGAGGGGTATAAAGAGCCTTCTGGTATAGGGATCTTTAGAGTCCTTTGCATATCTACAAAGGAAGGAAGATTTCTGTAAGCCTTGGAAAGCATATAAGATTAAGAGGTTGAAAAATAAGCGTAACAAACTCAATAACTTATTCAAGGCAGATTCAGATAATATCCTTCTCAGAGAACAGGTCACTACCAGTGTGCGTCAATTTAATATCCTTGACAAATTCCTTTACAATCGCTATATGGGTAGGCTCGAAAATGAGCTTAAAGAAAATCCTAAATCCTTTTGGAACTTTATCCGCTCCAAACGTGGTTCGACGAATATACCGATCTGCATGAGCTTTAATGGTTTACGCTCCCAGTCCCTACCATAAACAGTTTAGCTATTTGCTGCTTTCTTTAAATCAAACTTTGATGATGCTACTGTAGATCTGAATGGCTCTTATTCGCGATCCGGGCTCTATGATCGTCTAGATTTTGGCTCCCTCGTGATCTCCGGCGACGACGTCAGCAATGCTATGTCCTCCCTTAAACCCTCGTTAAAATGTGACAGTGATGGCCTCTGTGCCTTTGTCCTGAAGTTCTGTAGTTTATCTTTGTGCATACCTCTTCGGCATATATTCAATGTATCCCTGTCTTCCGGAACTTTTATTTTTCGATAGGTGGAAAAAAAGTTCCATTTGTCCAATCTTTAAAGCTGGCAATAAAAATGACGTCTCTAATTATAGGCCTATCGCCAAACTA
Source organism: Eurosta solidaginis (assembly GCF_040869045.1). Classification (NCBI taxonomy): domain Eukaryota; kingdom Metazoa; phylum Arthropoda; class Insecta; order Diptera; family Tephritidae; genus Eurosta; species Eurosta solidaginis. The sequence goes on from NC_090319.1 coordinate 297,491,598, forward strand.
ACAGTTTGCTCGAAGCTTTTTGATAAAATTATAAAAGAGAAGCTAACTTTTGTCATCAAAAGCGTCATTGAGCCATGCCAACATGGGTTTGTGGCTGGCCGCTCGACTGTTACGAACCCGTTTTCTGATTTCTGCATCTCTGCATTTCAGGACGGTTGCCAGGTAGATACTGTATACACCGATTTCACGAAGGCTTTCGATAAAGTATCTCATAAAATCTTATTATTTAAACTGGAATGCATTGGATTTCACTCTGTTTTCCTATCATGGTTAAAATCTTATTTGTCGAATAGGTCCTTGTGCGTCGAAATTGAAGACTGTAAGTCCCAGCCTTTCTTGGCAACATCCGGGGTACCTCAGGGTAGCATTCTTGGTCCTCTTTTATTTGTGCTCTTTATTAATGACATTTGTTCCTGCTTTAACTTGTCTGATTTCCTTTTATATGCAGACGATCTTAAGATTTTTCGTAGAATTAATGGCCCGTCAGATGCAGTGCTCCTACAAAATGATCTAAATAATCTTGTTGCTTGGTGTAATGCCAATAGTCTACTTAAATGTCAAAAAATGCTTTCAAATGTCTTTTTCTAAGTCGTCTACCCTGCATACCAAGCCCTATGGTATTTCAGGTGTTCCACTAGCTTCTGTTAAAGAAGTTATTGATCTAGGTGTTGTCTTCGACACCTCTTTCTCCTTCGTTAGTCATATCTGTTATGTCCTTCCGAAGGCTTACAGAAACCTTGCCTTCCTTCGTAGATATGCAAAAGACTTTAAGGATCCCTATACCAGGAAGGCACTTTTTATCTCTTTAGTTCGCTCAAAATTAGAATACGCCTCAGTTGTCTGGAATCCTATCTATAGTGGCCACTCTGCCAGAATAGAAAGGGTTCAAAGAAAATTCATTAGATTTTGCTTAATTTCTATTAACTTTGACGGCCACCGTGGTGTGATGGTAGCGTGCTCCGCCTATCACACCGTATGCCCTGGGTTCAACTCCCGGGCAAAGCAACATCAAAATTTTAGAAATAAGATTTTTCAATTAGAAGAAATTTTTCTAAGCGGGGTCGCCCCTCGGCAGTGTCTGGCAAGCGCTCCGATTATATTTCTGCCATGAAAAGCTCTCAGTGAAAAGTCATCTGCCTTGCAGATGCCGTTCGGAGTCGGCATAAAACATGTAGGTCCCGTCCGGCCAATTTGTAGGGAAAAATCAAGAGGAGCACGACGCAGATTGGAAGAGAAGCTCGGCCTTAGATCTCTTCGGAGGTTATCGCGCCTTACATTTTTTTTTTTATACTTATCAATCTCCGGTTGAAATCCGGAGAGCTGCGCATCTACTAATGTTTGTTTAGGAATCTTTATTGATTCCTCAAAAGTTTATTAAAATATAACTAAATTTACAATGTCAATGTTTGTACATTAAAAGAATAAAAATAATATTGCGTTATAACTCCAAGCGAATACTCAACAGAATTGTATTTTTTTGTTTCTGGAAACTTCTTGCGCAGCGTTGCCATTCGAAACGCCCAAACCATGTAGTAGGGTATCCAACCCTACATCACTCCCCTCCTAAAATGAGCGGCCGTAATTGTTGAAACTATGCCGTTTTACTATACGTTGCTATCGTATCTTCCTTTGGTAAATACGCGGGTTTTAGCCTATCTATTGAGACCGTGACCTGCTTGGTGCCAATTAAAATGGTGTATGTCTTTGGAAATCTGTTGATCACTAAATAGGGCCCATCATATGGAGCTTTAAGAGGCCGATGTATGGTATCATCCCGTAAAAACACATGGCTGCAAAAACGGAGGTCCTTGGGAACAAACACAGGTGCCTTTCCGTGTTGTGATGTTTGTGTAGGTCGAAGTTGCTCGAAATGTTGTCTGAGCTTTTGTAAATACATCGGCTCATCCACCGTTGCCTCGCGCGGACTTTCGAAAAAATCCCCGGGAAGTCGAATCGGCTGTCCATACAGCATTTCAGCCACCGAAACTCCCAGGTTTTCTTTCACCGCTGTCCTTAATCCCAGTAGAACTATAGGTAGTAAATCAACCCAATCTACGTCCGCCATGTGGCATCTTAATGCTGCATTTAGCACGCGGTGCCATCTCTCCACCATGCCGTTCGCCTGGGGGTGATAACTTGTCGTGTGTATATGTTTTGCGCCCAATAACTTGGCCAGATGAGTAAATAAACTGCTTTCAAACTGCCTACCCTGATCTGTCGTGATGAACTTCGGCACCCCGTATTTACTGATCCACCCGTTGAGTAGCTCTCTTGCAACCGTTTCCGCTGTCATGTCTGCTAGCGGGAAAGCCTCGATCCACCTCGAAAATCTGTCGACGCATGTTAGGCAATAAGTGTAACCGCGTGACATGGGAAACGGCCCGACGATGTCCACATTAAGATGTTCGAAGCGTTTACTGGGAACGGCAAAATTCTCCAATGCACTCTTAGTATGCCGGGCGACTTTGCATCTTTGGCAAGCGGAACAACACCGGACCCGTGCTCTTATATCCTTGCTCATTCCTTTCCATACGAAACTATTCGCTATCAATTTGACCGTTGCTCTCGCTCCCGGGTGTGCGAGGCCGTGAGTGGCATCGAAAACCACTTGCCGCAGGGACTTTGGAACGTATGGCCTTATCCTCCCAGTCGAATCGTCGCAAAATATATCGAGTCCCCCGTCGTGATGTTTATATTTTATTAAGTGTAACGCCGTGTTACCATCATCTAGTAACTCTTTTAACTCCTCGCACCCTTGCTGTTCGTCGTGTAGCAGCTTCGTATCTAATGGCGAAGGAGCCGTGAATGTCGCAATCCTCGACAGCATGTCGGCGACGATATTTTGAGCTCCGCTAATGTGTCGTATATCAGTAGAAAACTGACTAATGACATTTAATTGTCGTGTCTGTCGTGGAGATAACTTTTCCCAACTTTGCTCGAATGCTTGGACCAAAGGTTTGTGATCTGTAAAAATAATAAATTGCATCCCCTCCAAAAAATATCTGAAGTGTCGAATTGCTCTGTTTATAGCCAGCAGCTCCCGGTCATACGTACTGTACCTTGCCTCTGTTTTAGTGAACTTCTGTGAGAAAAATCCTAGCGGCCGCCACTTGCCCAATGTTAACTGTTGTAATGTCGCTCCCATTGCGGTGTCAGACGCATCCGTTGCTAGTGCTATGGTAGCTCCCCTCTCTGGGAATACGATTAGTGCCTCTTTCGCCAGCTGTGCCTTGAGTTCCTTAAACGCCCTCTCGGAAGTCGCCGTCCATTTTAACTTAGTCCTATCATGTTTTTACACGGACCCATCATCTCCTGCAGTGGTGCTTCTGTGGCTGCTGCGTGCGGAAGGAACCGACGGTAAAAATTTACCGCGCCCAGAAACCTCCTCAATTCATGAACCTCCGTTGGTTTTTTTTAACTCCAGTATTCCCTGTACTTTACGAGGTAAGGGAGAAATTCCCCTTTTCGAAACCATGTGGCCAAGGAACTCTACCTCCGGCAAACCCACCTGACATTTCTCTATATTTACGACCAGACCTCTATCGCGATAGCGGTCGAACAACTGTTGCAAATGTTTGACGTGTTCTGCAGCCGAACTCGAGGCTACTAGCACGTCGTCGAGATACGGAAAGGCAAATTCTAAGCCAGCCACTGTGTCATCCATGATCCTTTGAAAGGTCTGGGCCGCATTTCTAAGTCCAAATGTCATGTACTTGAATTCGAAAAGTCCAAAAGGTGTTATAATTGCCGTCTTCGGTATGTCTGCCGGGTGCACCGGGATTTGATGATACGCTTTCTTACAGTCGATTACTGAAAAAATTGTTTTACCGTGTAAATCCCCAAAAAAATCATGTATGTGACGTATAGGGTACTTATCTGGAACAGTTTTCGCATTCAGTTAACGATAATCTCCACATGGACGCCACGATCCGTTGGCCTTCTGTACCATGTGCAACGGGCTGGCCCACTGACTTCTCGAGCGTTGGCAAATACCTTTATCTAATAGGTACTGAAACTCCTGCTTTGCGAAGCTTAACTTTTCCGGTGATAGTCGCCGTACCTTCTGCACTGTCGGCGCTCCTCTCGTCTCGATGAAATGATAGACATTACCCTTTACATTTGATGTCTTATCCTCTGTGAGATCCACATACCGCGTTAATACTTCATGAAATATGTTCGAGCATCTGAGCGTGATAATACCTTGAGGAGGGTTTACTACGAGACATCCAATCTGAGTTTTAGTCCTCTGGTCGATAATCCTTTTGTTCTTCATGTCTACTAAGATCTCGAACTTTCGTAAAAAATCCGCGCCTATTATCGGGTAGGATACGTCAGCTATGATGAACAGCCAAGTAAAGGTTCGCTTGAATCCCAGATCGAGTGTCAACTTCTTCCTACCATACGTGTTGATCTGGGTGTTGTTCGCGGCCACTAACTTCATCGGAGAAGGTAGTGCCGGGTCGTTATTACATCTGGGTACCACTGAAATTTCGGCCCCAATATCGATTAAAAATTTTAAAGATGAAATTTTTTCCAGTATATGGAGACGGCTCGTGTGTTGGCTAGCCTCCGTCGTAGCCGCTTTGAACGGAGGACTAACTAGTTTTCCGTGCGTGCTGGTGTATAACTGCAAGGCGGTCGACATTTTGTGGCCTGGTTCCCAAAGGTGCGATGATACCAACAAATGTCGCTATTTGGTACTCGTACAGCGCCGTTTCGCGGTACCGTAGTTGCTGTTGCCTTTGGAACCCTAGTTCGCCCTGCTTGCTCCGTGCGCTGGAATTTATTACGATTTTCTTGTTCGAATTTGTCCATACGACATACAAGTTCGGCAATTGCCGTCTCTGTGTCGTTAGTAGTCGTTCCCATAGCGTTGACTTCACCCCCCGTCGTTACTTCCAAAATTTTGTCAGCTTTTTTAGCCAATTCTTCGACGTCCTCATCTAATGTCGTTAAAATTTGCTGGGCCTGCATCGGCAAGCGTCGCGACCAAATTGTTTTTAAAATATCGTTGTCTAACCGATTGTGTGCTAAATCCTTCATCTCTCGCAACAACGTTGAGGGTTTCTTGTCGTTCAGCTCGCACGAATCAAAAAGACGTTTTAATTTTTTTTCCGCTGACTCCCCAAACTCCGCTAACAACCTATTCTTTAATGCTTCATACTTGATGGTGGCAGGAGGCGATGTAATAATGTCGCTGGCATGCATTAATATTGCTGAATCAATTTCAGCCACGATGGTATAATATTTAGTGTCATCGGTCGTGATACCCGCGCGCACGAATTGCGCTTCCACTTGGGCGAACCACAACCTCGGATCGGGCTTCCAAAATGGTGGTGGCTTCACTGCGAGCCGCCCCAAATGAAGCATACTCTCCGCATCAACAAATCTTTCTTCCGTTTCGTTTGGCATGTTAATCGGCGGGGTCACCACTTTAGGAATCTTTATTGATTCCTCAAAAGTTTATTAAAATATAACTAAATTTACAATGTCAATGTTTGTACATTAAAAGAATAAAAATAATATTGCGTTATAACTCCAAGCGAATACTCAACAGAGTTGTATTTTTTTGTTTCTGGAAACTTCTTGCGCAGCGTTGCCATACGAAACGCCCAAACCATGTAGTAGGGTATCCAACCCTACATTTGTATATGATCTCATCACTGGCTCTTTGGATTGTTCAACTCTTCTAGCTAAAGTTAATTTTAATGTACATAATAGGTGTCTTCGTACTTTCTTGCCCTTTTACTTGCGTGTCGGTAGAGCTAACTATTGCATGTTTGACCCGATTTTCCGCGCACTTACCGAATTTAATAGACTCTCAGGGAGTTTCCTTCTTGATTTCTCTTTGTCGAGAAGTACGTTCAAGTCTTGTCTGGATTTGTGGCTGTAATTTATTTTTATTATTTATTCATCTCATTGTTATCTTTTTTCTTTTTTATTATTTACACGGTAATTACATATATAAGTTTGACTATATAGTTTTTATATCTTTCGTTTCATTTGTATCTAGTCTGTAAGATTCTTTTCGATCATAGACTTAATAAACATATACATAATAATAATAATAGAAAGAAAAAGTAGTATCGAAGACAACACCTAAGTCAATAAATTCATTGACAGAAGCCAATTGACCACCTGAGATATCATAGGGGTGATATGTAAGTTCGATGATTTAGAAAAAGATATGTATTTATACATACATACATACATATGTGAAAACATTTATTAACATTTAGATAAAGATTGGCCGTACACCAATCAATTAGATTATTTAGGTGATTTTGTAGGAGTAAGGAATCCGACGGGCCATAAATTCTACGGAATATCTTCAGATCATCTGCATTTCTGTCAGAATAGAAGGGGTTCAAGGAAAATGTATTGTTAATAAATAAATAAATAATCATTTGAAGGTTTGTCGAGTTTCTCATGTTTATGGCCTAATTTCTGGCTCTATTGACTTTTCAGTTCTCCTTGAAAGAATATCGCTTAATGCACCTAGCAGATCCCTTCCTTACTTTTTACCTATTTATTAGCGAGCTCTAGCCAGCTATTCTTGATTTAGTTAATGCGCTATTTCAGAATTTAATTACCTCTCGAAGAATCTAAATATTGGTTTCTCTATGTCGAGAGGTGTTTCTAGTCACCTATTGATTTCACATTTATATGAAACTAGCAGACCCCCCAGAGGGTTAGGGGATCAGAATATACCCGCGGTAGGTATGCCTGTCGTAAGAGGCGACTAAAACACCAGATTCAAGGGGCTGTGTAGCGCAACCCTTCAGGTTACCAGTGCAATATATAGCTTCTCCAAACCCAATTGTCAACCTCACCTATCCGCGGCGAATCCTGTTTCATCACTAACAGACGAGGCTCTGGCGCCCCAAGCTCCTCTTGAACTTGTGGGTGGGGAGGAAGGGAATAGCCTGAAGGTTTAATGTGGCCACATAAATCGTTCCCGAGATGGTCGGGCTAGCACCTTAATGGTGCTGTGGTACCGGAGCGTACCTCGATAACACTCCCCAAAGCTTCGGGGAGCAACCTTATCGCTACAACAACAACAACAACAGGAGTGCCAGAGACACCCATACGTAAGCTGTTTATTATCATATATTTATTTATTGGCAGCTTCAACAATTCCCCTTCTGTCTTCAGAAGAGTACTTTCTGTTAGCCCGCCGCTGGACTAATTTGGATACTGAAAACAATTGAAAATTACATATATTTAAGATTAGATTATTTATTTATTACGGCCAGAAGCCTAAAGGACATAAAGGGAAATCAGAATTTTGTGTATTTGACATTGGAAACGTTGCTATAGCAATTATAAGCTACGGATCGTGAGCAACTTTTTTAATTTTACATTTTTTCTTTCCATTATTTGTTTTGTTTTGACAGTTGATGATTTGCTACTCAATATTGAACATGGCGGAACGATACAAGGTTGCAGCATGGTGACATACCTACAAACAAATAAAAATTCCATGTACATTCGATGGACAAATGTCAAAATCGTACTGCGCCGGAATTTGATGTATCAAATCAAATGAAAAAAGTTTATAATCAGCTGTCCCGTGCTGCCACCTTGTATCGTTCCGCCATAATATTGAAAAAATAAACTACGGTTTTTGATGTTGCGTTTTTGTCATGACGTAGAAAATGCATAGCCGTATAATTGTTTGGCGTTTTGTGTAAAAATAATACACCAGTTTGCAAATACAATGATGCTAGACCATTTGCACAAAATCCTGAACTCCCTTACATCTGTCAGCAGGCCCAAAAAAATATTTCGTTTTTACAAAAAATAGTTAAAATGGAAATCAGCCGTTTCCTTCTTAACTATGAGTAGAATCAAAATAAAATACATGCGCAACTATCCATAAATGTTGCACCTAACCAAATATGTGCCGTTTTTCGAAAAGGCCATATTATAGTTTGCAGCGAAAATTAAATTTTGAATTTTTTCGTCTTTCTATTCGTAAATTATTGAAAACAAGCCGGACCCGTTCGCATCTTGCGCAACCAATATAAAAGTGTCAAGAATCAACAGAAATCAGCTGTTCTATCAATCAATTAAAACATCAGCTTGCGCTGTCATCTGGCGCATGATAGCAACTGTCGGCAATGCAGTGCAAATATTCACAATGGTGCCATTGCACAAATTGATTTCTTTGTGTGCTCACAATCGTTTATTTTTAACAAATTATTTTAATAAAATATAGCTAATCAAAATTGCCAAAAGCTCGCTAATAGCCCGAATCCATCTTTACACCCAAAACCTTATTTATAGATTTTGATTCCAAATAAGAGCGAAAAAGAGACCCGTACATAAAAACAGCAATTAGAAATAATATAAATGATGATAATTTATTTTTGATTGTCATTTGTTACATTGACAATAAAATTCGAAGCACCAAGCAAAACCGACTGGATTTTTCACTGGATTAGGCATTCAATGAAACAATAATGAGATAATTAAGAATATGTATTTCGTATGGAAGATTGAGTTCAATTAAGGTTTTAATGTAGAAAACATGATTAATTAATTCCTTAAAACTCTGTGTGAAACTGGTATTAGAAGTTTTCTAAAGTACGTTTGACCAATCTAAATTACATTTAATGATTTCTAAAATCTAATTTGTTCTCTAAAGTATTTTTGATACTTCTAAAGTACATATGACGTCTTCTAAAGAACAATTGACTATTCTAAAGTTCCAATTGATGCTTTCAAAAATCAATTTGATTATTTCTAAAGTACTCTTGGAAAAGGTGTAGTACCTTGAACCTACTAACACTATTATCTTAAAGAACTATTTGATATGAACACAACCTTCTATGTCTAAGCCCCTTAACCCGCTGATGCTGTCTCTAATACTGCTTTCCTTGGTGTGTGGTTGTCCGCCAAACAAAAACTCCATAGTAAAGGATATGTTTCACAACACCCCTGAAGCGCAGGGCGATATACCCCATGCACGACAATATCGTGTTTACAATAGTTCAAGGATATTTTGTGCTGTGTCTTCTTGCTTTGACCCAGTTTAGTTCGGGACATTATACTTCTAAGCAAACAAGACCACGTCTATATTCTGCTAGTTGGCGGTCGCCCCAAGTTAGGTGCTTCGCCAAAAATCCGTCAGACACTTAACAGTTAGTCCACATTCCCCGCTTATGATTACTAAAACGTCATTTGCGTAGGCAGTGAGTTTTATGGGCCCTTTTCTTAACCGCCTGACCAGTTGAGACCACAAGCAAAGAACCAAAACTTATGAGAGATCTTAACCCCAGCGGGTTAGGGGATCAGAATATACCTGTCGTAAGAGGCGACTAAAATACCAGATTCAAGGGGCTGTGTAGCGCAACCTTTCAGGTTGCCAGCGCAATATATATCTTTTCCAAACCCAATTTTCAACCTCACCTATCCGCGGCGAATCCTGTTTCACTAACAGACGAGGCTCTGGCGACCCCAAGCTCCTCATGGAACTTGGGGGAAGGGAGGGAGGGAATGGCCTGAAGGTTTAATGTGGCCACATAAATCGTTCCCGAGATGGTCGGGCTAGCACCTTAATGGTGATATGGTACCGGAGCGTACCGGATTTGTATCCGGCAAAGGACCATCACATCGATAACACTCCCCAAAGCCTTCGGGGAGCAACCTTATCTACAACAACAACAACAACAACAACAGAGATCTTATCTAGGTAAACTTCTACCAATTGCATCTTCGAAGAATTACATACATAACTGAGCCTTATTGTTGTTGTTGTTGTAGCGATAAGGTTGCTCCCCGAAGGAGTGGAGTGGAGTGTTATCGATGTAATGGTCCTTTGCCGGATACAGATCCGGTACGCTCCAGTACCACAGCACCATTAAGGTGCTAGCCCATCTCGGGAACGATTTATGTGGCCACATTAAACCTTAAGGCCATCGCCTCCCTCCCCACCCCCAAGTTCCATGAGGAGCTTGGGGTCGCCAGAGCCTCGTCTGTTAGTGAAACAGGATTCGCCGCGGATAGGTGGAGTTGACAATTGGGTTTGGAGAAGTTATATATTGCGCTGGCAACCTGAAGGGTTGATCTAGACAGCCCCTTGAATCTGGTATTTTAGTCGCCTCTTACGACAGGCATACCTACCGTGGGAATATTCTGACCCCCTAACCCGCTGGGGTCATAACTGAGCCTAGCTGCAGGATATAAAAAAAGAGAAAGTGTGTTGCATGCATATTGATTACCTCTATACTATATATTTTGTGCGTTGCTTTTGTTTTCACCTTCGCTTTTTAAAGCTTATTCAACAAAGACTACACAATTACGCATTTGCTTATGTGATCTATTTTTATGTCGATTCTATCTGCTCCTGTCAATCATACGCTACCCTTATGCAAGAACCTTCAGAGCGCAAGCATTTCTACAATCAAGCACATCAATAACGAGATGATATAAATGGTAAAGGCATATTGTTTCGCAAAGTTTGTCGCTTCAGTAACTTTTATGAAATGACGATAAAAAACCAAATCAATACTCTAAAGATAATTTCAGATTTTATTTGGTTTTTTCATACAGAGTGCGGCGACAAAGAAATCATAGATATATCTGAATAGGCTTTTGGAACAGTTAATCCAAAAAAACGGATACTATTGGATAGGATTCCCCCTACTTTTTAATTTCTTATCATAAATGTGAATTAAATGTTTCATTTAGGACTTCTGGTACCAAAACGGCACTTAAGCACTAAACGATAATATGTCAATAGAGACTCGCCAAACCCACTTACCAACTGTACTTCAACGCTGGTTTCTTACAAACTTCATCGTCAAGATGTGACCTTCACAATTTGTCAGACTGCCAAAACTGTTAAAACGGTACAGTGGAAACGTACAAGTCTATAAAAATCGAAATATGTTTTATTTTCGGAAACGTTTTTGAGATTGGTTTGGTAGTTTTAGGAAAGATATATTTAAAACAAGTAAAGAAGGCTAAGTTCGGGTGTAACCGAACATTACATACTCAGGTGAGAGCTTTGGAGACAAAATAAGGGAAAATCACCATGTAGGAAAATGAGCCTATGGTAACCCTGGAATGTGTTTGTAGGACATGGGTATCAAATGGAACGTATTAAAGAGTATTTTAAAAGTGAGTGGGCCATAGTTCTATATAGTTCTTTTCGAGAAATCGCCATAAAGGTGAACCAGGGGTGACTCTAGAATATGTTTGTACGATATGGGTATCAAATTAAAGGCATTAATGATGGTTTTAAAAGACAGTGGCCCTTAGTTGTATATGTTAAGGCGTTTTCGAGATATCGACCAAAATGTGGACACAGAATATCATCTGTCGGGTACCGCTAAATTATTTATATATGTAATACCACGAACAGTATTTCTGGCAAGATTCCAATGGCTTTTGATTTCGCCCTGCAGAAGTAGAATAAAATACTTAATATGGTCGGTGTCACGCCCATTTTACAAAGTTTTTTCTAAACTTATATTTTGCGTCATAAAACCAATCCAATCACTATGTTTCATCTCTTTTCGTATTTGGTATAGAATTATGGCATTTTTTCATTTTTCGAAATTTTCGATATCGAAAAAGTGGGCGTGGTCATAGTCGGATTTCGCCCATTTTTAATACCAACATAAAGTGAGTTCAGATAAGTACGTCAACTAAGTTTAGTAAAGATATATCGATTTTTGCTCAAGTTATCGTGTTAACGGCCGAGCGGAAGGACAGACAGTCGAATGTGTATAAAAACTGGGCGTGTCTTCAATGGATTTCGCCCATTTTCACAGAAAACAGTTATCGTCATTTTTTGTTAGACTTATGGCATTAAAAGTATTCTAGACAAATTAAATAAAAAAGGGCGGAGCCACGCCCATTTTGAAATTTTTTTTTATTTTTGTATTTTGTTGCACCATATCATTACTGGAGTTGAATGTTGACATAATTTACTTATACATATACTGTAAAGATATTCAATTATTCGTTAAAATTCGACATTAAAAATTTTTTTTTTTTAAGTAGGAGTGTTCGTCATCCGCTTTTGCTAATTTTTTATTCAGCATACATATGTATAGTAATAGGAGTAACGTTCCTGCCAAATTTCATCATTTTATCTTCAACGACTTCCAAATTACAACTTGCAAAACTTTTAAATTACCTTCTTTTGAAAGTGGGCGGTGCCACGCCCATTGCCCAAAATTTTTTTCGATATCGAAAAAGTGGGCGTGGTTATAGTCCGATTTCGATCATTTTAAATAGCAATCTGAGATGAATACCCAGGAACTTACATACCAAATTTCATTAAGATACCTCAAAATTTAGTCAAGTTATTGTGTTTACGGACGGACGGACGGGCATGTCTAAATGAATTGCTTTTTTCGCCCAGATCATTTTGATATATAGATAATAGATAGATAATTAATTGAGCATTGGTCTATTGTGCCCTCAACTGCTTCACAGCACCTCATCCAAGCCGACTTCTCTGATGAACCCTAGCAGTTCACCTGGCTTGAGGGATTTGATGTGAGAGTGCTCTGGCCATGGTGAGCCCAAAAACTTAGCCCTACGTCTTGAGATTGCGTCACATTCCAGGAGTATATGTTCCGCCGTCTCCGCTGATCGATCACAAAATCGACATGTGTTGTTCGATAGTATGCCCAGCTTCTGCATGTGGCTGTTCAGTCTGCAGTGTCCTGTAAGAATAGCTGTTAGGATCCTCAGGTTATCTTTCGACAGGCCCATTAATGCCCTATATTGAGTTATGTTGTAGCCCCCCAGCAGTAACTTAGATTGCCTCAAGCCTGGCATATTGCGCCAGTGTTCTTCCCTCTTATCCCTTTCTTCTAATAATAGATGCCCTCTGATTTCCTGCGGGCCTACTGGCAGGAACGGCTCAGGACCAATAGGCCGTGTCGCTGCTGCCTCCCTTTCCAGGCTGTCCGCTTGCTCATTGTCCTCCACTCCCCGGTGGCCAGGAACCCAGGCCAACAACAGTTTGTTGTGTGCTCCTAGATGATTTAGCTTTTCAACGCACTCAAGTACTAGTGCTGATTTTATTTCAGACGCCGAGATCGCCTTGAGGGCGGCCTGACTGTCACTGAGTATGGCAATTGTCTCGTTGGAGTATTCGCGCTGAAGGTTCAGGTCAGCACACTGGCTTATAGCGAATACTTCCGCTTGAAAAATGCTCGGGTGTGCTCCCAGAGGTGTTGATATCTTGGCTCTGGGTCCAATGACTCCAGCTCCAATCCCCTCTGGCGTCTTCGAGCCATCTGTGTACCATACTATTCTATTTAGCCGATGAATGTACACAATTCTGCTTCCCTCCCACGTACCCTTGTCTCCCAATTCTACTTTGTACCTTCTCTCATAGACTATCTGCCTGAGGATATCATCCCTCGGGAGTTGAGATATTGGCATCTTCTCTCTCAATTCCTCCATGTTTCGGGACGATATAACTTTACCTATGCCCGAGCCCTCCTTAGCAATATTCAGGAGGGTTCGCTTGGCTGACTGCTATATTGATATATGCAGCGGGGTCAGATCAAGGATAGCCTCCAGCGCTGCTGTAGGGCATGTGCGCATAGCTCCCGTTATGCATACACATGCCAGTCGCTGAAGTTTTGACAGCGCTTGCCTCGTCGTCGCCCGAGTTGTTTTCGATGCCCAGGCTATCGAACCGTATGTTATCATAGGTTTTACTATCATGGTATACATCCACGTTAGCACATGCGGGCTACAGCCCCATGATTTGCCTGCTAGACGTTTGCATATCATGATGGAAGTCGTGGCCTTAGCTCTGATGGAGTCGAAGTGCTGTTTCCATAGGAGCTTGGTGTCAAAAGTGACCCCCAAGTATTTCACCGCGGTTCCATGTTCTAGTGCCACGCCATTTATTGTAATTGCTCTCAGGGCTGGTAGGGCCCTTCTTCTGGTGAAAGGGATGATGGTCGTTTTAGATGGGTTGATGTTAAGCCCCACACTGGCACACCATCCCTTCGTAATATTCAGTGCTCTCTGTATTATGTCACAGAGCGTACTCTCGAACTTACCCCTTGCAATTATGACGATGTCGTCAGCATATCCCTGGCATCCCACTGTCAGATAGCTTTTGCAGGAGTTCGTCCACTACTAGGGGTGATAGAACATCTCCTTGAGGGCACCCCTCGTGGTATTAACCTTAACTGCGCTGTTGCCTACATGGACTTCAGCGATTCTTGTGTGGAGTAGATTGTCAATCCATCTCTGGATAGGCATCTGAATTCCTCTTCTCTGCAGTGCTATATTTACGCTTTCATGAGATGTGTTGTCAAAGGCACCCTCAATGTCAAGGAAAGCGCAAATCACTGTTTCCTCTGTTTCGAACGCCCTCTGTATTTCAGATGTTAATTGGTACAGAGTTGTGTCCGTGGACCTACCCGCTCTGTACGCATGCTGGCTATGATGTAAGGGCCAGCTCTTAAAGGCGTTCGACCTAATTTCTTGGTCCAATATCTTTTCCATTGCCTTCAAAACAAAGGAAGTTAGACTTTTTTCCTACTTTTGGTATGAAAACCACTTTTGCTCTTCTCCACATCATGGGTATGTATCCCAGTGCCAGGCTATCTCTCATGATCCTGGCCAGATGTGGGATAATCTGTGTCCCTTGCTGCATTAGCATCGGGTAGATACCATCCACCCCCGGAGATTTGTATTTCTCAAAGGATTCCACTGCCCATCTGAATCTGGCCTCACTGAAGAGGGAGTTGGCCAGTTGCCAGTCTGATGGGGTTGGTTTCACTCTGGGGAACACAGGTTCCGGTACTTGCGGAGAGGCACCCGGAAAATGCGTGTGTAGCAGGGCCCTCGCTCGCTCCTCCACCGTTCCGGTATAGGTACCGTCTGGAAGCCTAATCGCTAAGTTAATCTCCCTCTGCTTTTTGGCTAGGGCCTTGTGGAGCCTTGCCGCTGCAGGTGTGCTAGAAATTCCCTCACAGAAATTTCTGAAACTTTCCCTCTTAGCTTTCCTTATCTCTTTATTGTACTTTGTTAGATTTTGAGTGTATTCCTCCCAGTTGCCGGTTCTTCTTGCCCCGTTAAAGAGTTTCCTGACTTTCTTCCTTAGTAGTGCCAGGTCATGCGACCACCAGGGGGTTGCCTTCTTACCCTTAACTAAGGAGACTCGGCAACTGGAGTTGTAGGCATCTATCATTATCTGATTTGCCCTATCCACTCTGCCCTCTAACTCAGTACAGTTAGTGCTTCTGCTCTTATTTCTGAGACTATCCGCGTTAGCCTCTATGATACTTTTGTAGCTGCCCCAGTCTGTTTTCCTGGGATTTCTTTTAGGGCTGTATTGCCCCGATACAGCACCGAGCTCAAACCTTATGATCCTATTATCCGATAGGGAGGGTTCTTCTGAGACTCTCCATTTCGAGATCATATTCTCAGTTAGGTTGTTGCCAAGTGTTATATCTAGGACCTCTGCCCTGACTCTCGTGACAAACGTCGGTTTGCTCCTGACGTTATATATATTCAAATCGTTGCTGACTATATATTCTAGTAAACACTCACCCCTTTGGTTGGTATCATTGCTGCCCCACTCCGTGTTGTGGGAGTTAGCATCGCTTCCTATGATCAACGGAAGTTTCGCTCTTCTGCAGTGCTCCACTAGCTTCTGCACGTTCACTGGAGGGACTGTGCTGTCGTCCCCCGGGAAGTAGGCTCCATTCACCTTTGCCTCGATCTGCACCGCCACCAGATCCCGGCTTAAAAAATCTGTAATGCAAAAATAGTTAATGTTTGACTTAAGCATTACACATGCTCTTGGTCTCTGCTGTGAGAGATCCCAAATAACTTTGTTATTACTTACATTAAGGCCCCTCACCTGTCCCTTGTAAGCCCAAGGTTCTTGTATGAGGGCGATGCCCAGATCATCCGACGCGAACCTCCTCGCCAGTACAGCCGAGGCTGCAATGGCGTGATGGAGGTTGATCTGGGCTATTTTTATGCTTGTGCCGGTCATTTTGGCCCGGCCGGCCTCATCGGATCATCTTCATCCGACAATCCGCTCTCGCTTTCGTCCCGCCTATTCAGCTCCAGCTCCTGGAGGTCGAGGCCCTCGATGAGCTCTTGCGTGGTGGGGATTTCTTTTTCATCCCCAGGCTGCACGATTTTGTCCTTGCTTGCTGCGGTGGGAGGGTTTGTGGTCTCGCGAGCTCTGATGGTATCGGAGCTCGCGTCCGTCATGTTCTCGTCCGACAGCTCGCCTCTGTCGGTGCCCTCTGCCTCCGCCTTGTCTTCCGGCTGCTCACTATTCCCTGGTTGCCTCTGCCTCCAGGGTCTCACTAGGACCAGGCCGTACCTATAGTGCAGCTTAAGTCCGTTCCTGCGTATGATTTAATACGATTCCTCGTCTATGCCTACTTCGAGACGTAGGCCTGTTTCCTCTACGCTACAATTAATGACGCGCCATCTCTGCGTCCTGAGGCCCTCATTTTGGTTGGCGAGGAGCCGTAACGCAAACTCTTTTGGGCGTTCCGCACTTCTGGGGAGGAACATAGTCGCATTATGCGTTGGCGGTATTTCATCCCCGCGTCTCGTGCATAATTGTGGCCCTGTCCACCCCTCAAGCATTGGTATTACTTCAACGAGCCACTTAACTGTTTTTTCGTCCTCGCAGTCCACGAGGAGGAGCCCTGCTCGGAAGTATACCCCGCAAAAAACTAGGGCATGCCCACATCCCCTGAACACTCCGTCCGTTATGAGCTCTTGGAGATTCGTCAGGTCCTCTTGACTTATGGCCTCCGCCGGGTAGTTACTGGACAGAACAGCTATTCGGATACCCCTAAGGGCTTCCGAATAGCTCTGCTGCCTTGGTGCCATCCCAGCGGGTACCCCAGTCGCCCTGGCTTGAATCTCCCTGCCCGTGGGTGCAGTGTTCCTGGGAGCGTGGGCCCGTTGCTTTTTTGAGCTCAGAGTTTCCTCCGGCGTAATTTGCCCGATCCTGCGCTTTTCAGCGGGAGCGGGCGCATGCTGGTCAGCTGCCGCTGGCTGTGCTCTCCTTCCTTCTCTGCTTCCACTTTGAGCATTGGCTTTTCTCTGCCCGTGGTCTGGTTCATGCCTGCGCTCATCTGCCCTGGCTCTTGCCTCCCTGGGCGACAGGCCTTCCTCTAGATATCGGAGGTATCTTTTTACCCCAGCCCCACATAGTCCAAAGCGTATCTTGTCATCCAGCGCTCCTGGACTGCCCCGTGGTGGAAGTGCAGCTTGCCTGCCTCTGTTGTGCCTTCTGTTAGGCCGCTTCCACTCCTCCGGGTTCCGCTCTGTATTTTTCCCTTCCTGGGACCTTCCCTAGGTGCTCTGTGAGCTGCTACTAGAGTCATGCTCCGACGGTGAACGCCTAGACTTACTCGTCCCTCTAGAGGGACTGCTAGGGTGGTGGTTTTCGTGCTTGGATGCACCGTCGTAGCCTCTCTTTGTCAGCTTTTCTCGCTCTCTTGCAGTTAAATCTTTTGTTTTCCCTTTCGGCCCGCGCTGCGCAATGGAGGTACTGGGCCCTCCATAGATCGCGGGTTTGTTTCCTGCCGCCGCCTTCTGCTCACCTTGTTTGACTTGCCCGCGCTGCTCACCAGTGGATAGGGGTCCACTGGGGATCGCGGGTTTCTCTGCTTCCTGGTTGGAGTGCTCTTCGGGCCCGCGCTGCTCTCCTTGGGTTTTGATGTTGCCCTTGGGGTTCGCGGTTTTGAGAGCCGGTTCTCTGTATACTCCAGTGCTAGTGGAGGGAGATTCATCCCTCTGATGCTCTAAGAAGAGCATGGCCCCTCTCGTGAGGCTTTCCTGGAGTATGTGCGTGGCCTGCTGCTTCTCTGCCCGCTGCTCTTCTTGGAGCCCGTTTTTTTTTTTTTGTTGTGCTTTTATTGTTATTGTTGTTGTTGGTTTTTTTGTTGTTGTTCATCATTTTTTTTCTTACGACAACTTGCTTGACATGGCAAGCGTTGTTGTCTCTGCTTTAATTTGGGGAGCTGGGTTGGTCCGCCGCGGCAGAGCCTCTTGACGCGGTAAGGCCATGGTTACTCCCCAAGGTGGCCCGGTGTTGGGGAGGCGCCGTTATAATACAGCCGGTGTTGTGTACCTCCTGGCTGCAAACCAGTCCAATGGGCACGGTGACGCATGACACCCTGGATTAGGAGGTGACAGTTCCTGGTAACCGATCGCATTCGACCACATCTGTCAAGTGAGCGCGGTTGCCCCGCTCCCATCTGACCAATTAGTATCATATGCGATCGGCGTAAGCCCCTGCACCGCAGGAGCAAAAAAGAAGAAGTCGATATCTATCTCGATTAGTTTATGTAGTATGTATTTAGTATAATATACTCTGTGAACTCTACTTAGCTGACAGTTTTCTGTTTACTGAAGGAATTGTTATGTCAAATGGAAAAGAAAAGTTTAATCCTTGTCGCCGGAGGTTCACCTTTCAAAGCTTTATTAGTGCTAGAGGCTGATTAGTGCTATTTGATAAGTGTGCTGCGAAACATGTCTGGATATGAGTTGTGTTCGATGAGTATGAATCTGCTGCGCTCTGTTACAAAATTCTTCTGGTACAAACCCGACTGCGAATATTTTTTGCCGCTTGAAGATGAAAGTCTATGGATTTTAGGCGCCCATCCGATCAGCATGCTGGTGTTTGTCAAGCATCGGCCAATCTATACATAATGGTTCGGCTTGTTCAATTTAAATTTAATTCTGTTTTCAGTTCACCTGCGGCGAGAGGTGCACATGATCGACCAAGCGTCGCTGTAAAGTGGCTGTAAAGTGTCGAAGATTATGTGTAGGTCTTACAACCTCAGACTAACAAAGTTGCTTCTATCATTAAAAAGACAGGACTGTTGACTCATGACGGGTATTTTGACTGGACACTGGTTACCAGCGTCACATACCTTTAAATAAGTCTTGGTCAGTGATAGCAGATGTAGGAAGTGCGGATTGGAGGAGGAAACGATCAAGCACGTTCTGTGCTCGTGCCCTGCGCATCTAGTATTTTTCCCTATTATTTTATTTCACATACATATGTATGTGCCAGGTCCTACTCGTGAGAAATTTTTATATTATTTCATGCAACTTGACAAATTTTGACTACGCTCTTCCTTGTACATACATATGTATATGTGGGTGTACTTTTAAGTTTTTTTATTTATTCTTTCAACTAGAAATTATTTACCTGTTAAAATATGAAATGATATATGCCGAATTACCGTTAGATTGACGTAAACGTGACATAGCTACGGAAACTTATATTCAACAAAAATGTAAACTTTTGCTGCAACCGAAAACTTCATTGAACGAACGTGTAAAATGATAAGTTAAATAATGGCAATGTTGCGCTGTTTTTGTTTTTCCATCTACTTACTCAAAGTTTACATTTTCACATTCACTTTGTTGTAGGTACACGTTTTTGTTGTCCGCTTTTGTATTTTTTTGTTAACTATTAAGTGGTGTTTGGTTGCTCTTGTGTTTGTCTTTTCGTTTTCCTGCATTCGCCTCTCCAGATGCTTTCGTCAGCTGTTAATCGGTCTGTTGTTATTGGCGGTCAATCGATGATGTACGAGGGTTGCTATTTATATTTTGAGCCTAATAATGAAAAGACAGTAATTTATTATCGAAAATGGCTTTATTGTTTTTCGAAGTATTCTCCATGATAATCAATACACTTTTGCATGCGTTCAAACCAATTTTCGTAGCACTTTTTCTATTCCGATTGAGGTATTGAGGATTGAGCTTTTGTCAAATTATGCAGGATCCAACGCGAAGAAATTTTTTTCACAGCAAAATGTTCATGCAATGTCTTATTGAAGCTCGTAATACTAATGCCCAGGGATGCCTCAATCTCACGATAAGTCGTATGACGATCTTGCAATACAAGTTCGCGCCCGGCGTCAATGTTTTGTTGCACAACAACTCATTTTAGACGACCTCCACGACTTTCGTCCCTGAGCGAACGGCGGCCACGAAGGGATTCGTTATTCCAGCGTTTCACAGTGGCAAAGGATGGGGCTTCATCACTAAAAGTCGAAGTATGTTGTTCAAAGCACTCCTTTCTTGATAATCCACGTCGAAAGTCGTAAAAAATCATCGCACGAAAATTTTCACGAGTTAATTCCATTTTTTCGCTGAGATACAATTTTTAAGTTGCTGTAAACAACACAAGTTGTGCTCAAATGTCAAAATTTTCTGAAGAAGGTTATGCTTAAAAATGTCAAACTTTCAATTGAAAACGTCAGATGGCGCCGGCAAACAATTAGTGTTGCCAAGGCTCAAAATATAAATAGCAATCCTCGTATCGGCTTGTTGGAAAATATGTTTGTTGTTTGAAAAGAATTAATCCGTGTATACTAGACTGGATCGATTTATTAACCGATATCGCGCCATCGATTTTTCGATAGGATTTGGGCTCAGGAAAAAAAGTTCCACTACGCATACCCAAAAAATAATAATTTTCGAGCCTGCGAAAAAAAATGGCGAAAGGGTAAATTTTTCGACCAAAACACTTCCTAAAACCCAAAAAAAAATTTTTTTTTAAACTGTTATCGCCAACGTTTTACAACAGTTTTTTGAAAAAAAAAAAATATTTTTTGTGGTTTAGGGAGTGTTTTGGTCGAAAAATTTACTTGAAGTATGTCAATTCTGAGATAAGGCATTTTTCAATCTCTTGCTGAAATATGAAAATGGGTGAGAATAGTCAAAGAAACTGCTAGCAATTTCAAATGATGTTAAATCAACTTGTAGAAATGGGAGAGGTAACTATGTCTAATTCATGTCTTCAACCGGTCACTATTCTGCTTCGTAATGCTTGAAAACCTTCAATGACAATTAATCAGGGAGAGCCTATGACTCATATCTCTCCTTCCGCCAGAAGATGACATTCAATTGTATTCCAAGACTTGTAGTGAAACGGGTCCCTGGACATTTTAACAGGTTACACCACTGAGGTTCGTGATATATGCTATATATATTGTAACGAATCTGCCGCAAATCCTCTTATTTGCAATCCTCTGCTAAGTTCGAATCACTAAACTGTTGAATAAATAACTCCAATATTGAACAATGGAAAAATGGCCTTTATTAAAGTACTTCACAATAACACTTATACTTTGCTACTCGCTGGCTTAATAACCAAACTGATTGATAGCTCAAATGAAACTCTACTATTCTGCTATAGCTCGCTAGGTAGCGCTTAATTGAAATCTCAAATCAAACTGAATTACTTCTTACTCGCCTGCCCCGCTTTTATAGTTTACGCTGCATACTTCTAGGCTCTTCGATTTCCAGAAGTTACTAGTTAGTTTCGGCTACAAAATCGCCAGCCACAACTACGTGCACAAATTATTGCTCTCTCTTGTGACAACTCAGATAAGATATATGCATGTGTTTGTGCATTGCCGCTCCGCTGCTCGTATACGTACATATGTGTAGACGCAATTATTTATTCGTTTATGTAGATACATAATGATTGAATTATTGATGTGAATGTTTGTAGTTTACAGTCTCTCGTGCATACATAGGCGTATAAGTAAATGCATCTGTGTGTGACATCTTTCGGCTGCCTTATATATGTGTATAGATGATTTGATTATTGACGTAAATACTGCTTATCGTGGCCTTGGCATCGCCTTAGTGTGGTATAACTTAGTGATGTTAATATCCGTGACACTGCCCTCCACCTAAGTCTGATCGTCCCGGTCAGACAAATCTCTCGATCTAAACGCTGCTAATCTCTCCAAATGAACCACTTTCATTTTGGTTCGTGGTTTGGTAGTGGTTTGTATGCAGTACACTACATCGTTGATCCGTTTTACAACTTTGTATGGGCCTTCCAAGTTGCACTGCAATTTCGGGGACAAACCTTTTTTTCGTTGTGGGTTGTATAGCAGCACCAAATCTCCTTCCTGAAACCCTTCCGAATTAAATGCTTTATCGTACCTCGCTTTCATCTTGTCACTCATAATCTTTACTCGTTGCCTTACCAGATCGTGTATCTCTCTCAGCTCTTCTTCCAAGACACCAGTGGATTTCTTGACATTCCTCTCTGCATCGGCATCTATCCCATACTTCAAATCAGCTGGCAGTCGAAGGTCATTGCCAAAAATTACCTTTGCGGGAGTTTGGCCCGTTGTGTCATGTACTTCCGATCGGTAGGCCATCAAGAATAATGATATGTGTGTATCCCAGTCCTTATGGTACTTGTCTACTACTTTCCTTAAATGCTCCTCCAATGTTCTATTGAAGCGTTCCACCATACCATCGGACTGAGGATGCAATGCAGTTGTCCGTGTTTTTCGAATGCCCAACTTCTTGCACATTTCTTGGAACACAGCTGATTCAAAATTCCTGCCTTGGTCAGAATGTAACTCCATTGGTACACCATACCTTGCAACCCATTCGTTTTTAACCACTTCTGCTACTGTTTCTGCTTCTTGGTTTGGGATTGGGTATACCTCTGGCCATTTACTGAAATAATCCATAACCACCAGTACGTATTTGTTTCCGCGGTTGCTAGTAGGAAATGGACCTGCGACATCCATGGCGATCCTTTCAAATGGTGCACCTGAAATATACTGCTTCATCTGGCCATGACTTCGGGTTTTGGGCCCTTTCGCTCTGTTGCATACCTCGCATTTGGCAATCCACTCGGTGACCGACTGACGGCATCCAACCCAATAGAATCTCTGCTTAATTTTTTCGAGTGTCTTCGTGATTCCAAGATGACCTCCACTTGGACCATTGTGCAGCTCGCTGAGCACGTCAGGAATCCTCTTCCTGGGAACAACTATCAGTTTCTTCTTGCATTGACCATCCTCATTCTCCCATACTCGATGCAAGCAACCGGATATCAATTCTAAACTCTTCCACTGTGCCCAATATGACTTCGCAATGGAACTCTCTGCTGACATCTCCTCTCTGTTCGGTCTTTCGTTTCGTTCGAGCCCTTGCATAACATGTGACAGATCTGTATCTTCTAGCTGACACTTTCTTAGTTGTTCCTTGTCCCATTCATCTGTACACGTTATAGTCATTAGCTGGACATCTATAATGTCTTCTTTAGCCTCGGCCTTTGAGCAGTGCTTGCATTCCAGACTACATGGTCTTCGTGACATTGAATCAGCATTTCCATGGGTACTACCTTTTCGATGCTCGATGGAAAAGTCATAGCTTTGTAGTCGCTCGATCCACCGTGCCAATTGTCCTTCCGGATTACGGAACTGCAGAAGCCATTTCAACGCTGCGTGATCTGTCCTGGCACGGAATCGCTGGCCGTAGAGGTATTTGTGAAAATGTTTAATGCACTCTACCAATGCCAACAGCTCTCTCCGTGTAACGCAATAGTTCCTCTCTGGTTTTCCAATTGAACGGCTGTAATATGCAACTACCTTCTCTTGTCCATCGACCAGTTGTGATAAAACGCCTCCTATAGCATATCCGCTCGCATCTGTATCTAGAATAAGCGTTGCTCCTGGAATCGGGTATGCCAACATTGGGGCAGTGCACAACCGCTCTTTCAATGTTTGGAAAGCTACTTCTTGGTCCTTCTTCCATTCAAAAGCTTTATTTTTCCTTGTTAGCTCGTGGAGACTATGGGCTGCGCTGGCAAAATTTGGTACAAATCGGCGGTAATATGTGCACAACCCAAGGAAACTTCTCAATTCATGCAGATTCTGTGGTCTTGGCCAATCCTTTACTGCCTCTATCTTTTCATTCGCTGTACAGACACCTTCTGTCGTTACCTTGTGGCCCAAATAATTTACTTCCTTTTTAAACAGCGTACACTTTTTGGGACTTAACTTCAGACCAGCGCCAGCTATTCTCTGGAAAACTTCCTCCAAGTTTTTAAGATGTTCATCAAAACTCTTGCCCAATACGATGATGTCGTCCAGGTACACTAAGCATGTTTTCCAATGCAGTCCTTTCAGTACCTGGTCCATGAGTCTCTCAAAAGTAGCTGGTGCATTACAAAGTCCAAAAGGCATCACTGTAAATTGCCAAAGACCATCACCGACACTGAAGGCTGTTTTCTCTTTATCTTCCTCCTTCACCTCAACTTGCCAGTAGCCGCTTTTCAAGTCCAGTGTGGAAAACCATTTCGTACCAGATAGCGAGTCCAGAGTGTCGTCAATTCTTGGTAACGGGTAGCTATCCTTTTTCGTAACGTCATTCAACTTTCGGTAGTCCACGCAAAACCTCATTTTTCCATCCTTCTTCTTTACAAGTACTACCGGTGAGCTCCATGGACTAGCTGATGGTTCGATGACGCCGCTGTCACTCATTTCTTGTATGATTTGACTCACAACTTCCCGCTTCGCCAGTGGAACACTACGTGGAGCTTGACGGATCGGCCTCGCATCTCCAGTGTCGATTTGATGTTTCACAACATTGGTGCGGCCTGGTTTGGAACCATCCTGGTCAAATATGTTCGCGTATTTTATGAGCAGTTGTTTTGCCTTACTCTGATAGGCTTCCTCTAGCCCATGCGTCCATGCCGTGATATCATTTGAAAGATCAGTATTACTAGATGAAACGTATTCCTGGAGCTGTTCACAGTTAATAACTACTTCGGCCTCTTGGCATCTTCCCAAAATAGCTCCTTTGGTCAAATTGAATGGTGACTTGAACTCATTGAGTACTCTTACCGGAATACGTCCATCTTGTTTTGTCATAGCCAGGGTTTTTCCTACAAGTATGTTCAGTGCTGATTTATTTGCTGCTTCGACAACCCACAATTTGTTTGTCCCACAATCTCCATCTACCTTTGCCCAGATGACTGCTTCTGATTTTGGTGGTATTTGCTGACTCTCTTCCACAAGCACTCGTTTACTGCTGTAGCCTCTCTCGTAGCCGAAATTAAGTGGCACATCCATGTTCTTATATCGCATCGTCTTGCTTTGCATATCGATCTTGATGCCTTGGTTGATTAAGAAGTCCACTCCAATTATGATTTCATCAACAATACCTGCCACTATAAAATTGTGAAGTACCGTGACGTTCCCAATTGCTACTTCACATTCTACTTCTCCAATTACCTGGGTGTCCTCTCCCGTGGCTGTACGTAATCTTGCTCCAATCAATGGTCTTATCTTCTTGTTGACTAAATCTGATCGAATGATGGAATGGGATGCACCCGTATCTACAGTCAGTAAACGTTCCTTTCCATCCACATGTCCTCCGACAGTAAGATTGCTTGACCTTCTTCCAATTTGCGAGATAGAGATTATGGGGCATTCAATTGAGGGAGCCAGCTGTCGCCCCTTGCGGCTGACTCGCTTTAGTTTAACGATTGAGTGGATTTGGAGATTTGCTCGTCTCCTTCAGCTCTGCGTTTACGGCCACCCACATTGTTGGAACTATTGGAATTGCTACTGCAATGACGTGCAATGTGACCTGGGTTACCGCACTTGAAACATTTCATAACTCCGGCATTTTTCTGTTGTGATCCCTTCAGAGCTTCCAAAATTGTATCTACCCACTCCGGCCTTTCTACTTCCACACGATGAGCTTTGTATGCTGGTTTACTCAATAATGACGCCGTTTCCTGAGTCAATGCATGGGATACCGTTTCAGAAAATGTTTGCTTTGGGTTCGCGTATGTGGCTCGCTTCGTTTCGACGTCCCGTATGCCATTTATAAAGCTCTGAATCTTCACTCTTTCCGTGTATTCCACGGGTGCATCCGCATTTGCAAGATGAGCCAATCTTTCAATGTCCGAAGCAAACTCCTGCAAAGTCTCGTTAGCTTTTTGGCAGCGGTTTTGCAATTCTATTTGAAATATGTTTCCTGTGTTCGCTTCCGTATCGCCGTTCTACAGCAGCCATCAATGCGTCATAACTGTTCCGTTCGTACTCTGGAATAGTCTGTAAGATTTCCGCGGCAGGCCCTTTAAGTGCCACGAACAGAGCTGCAACTTTATCTTCAGCATTCCATTGGTTCACTGCTGCGGTCTTCTCAAACTGTAGCTTAAAGACCTGAAAAGGAACAGAACCGTCAAAGGATGGTGTCTTTACCTTTGGATTACTAGTTGAAACTGCTGGGCGATTTAGTTGCAACTGCTCGATACGTCCTCAAAGCATCCACCTCGGCCTCGATTTTTTCTTCAAACTGTACAATTTTTGTATCTTGCGCCTCCAACTTCGAGGAAATACGTCCTTCTTGCTCTTCCAGTTGAGCAGAGATCTGCGATGATATCTGTGCTGAAATTTGAGCCGACATTTCGGATATCCGTGCCTCTTGTGCTTCCATCTTCGATGTAATCTGTGTCGACATTTCTGACATACGCGTTTCTTGTGCTTCAATCTTCGATGTTATTCGTGTCTCTTGGGATTCCATCTGTGATGACATATAAGTTTTCTGTTCTTCTAGTTGAGATGACATATACGTTTTCTGTTCTTCTAGTTGAGATGACATATACGTTTTCTGTTCTTCTAGTCGTGATGACATGTTGGTGGATATTTGTGATGACATTTCTGTTATACGTGCCTCTTGCGCTTACTGTCGATGTTTGAGCAGTTATTGCAGCCAATATCATGTTCAAGTCTGTGCTGGCAATTGTCTGCGATGTTTCGTTTTTCTCTTAAATTTTTGTTGTTGTCTCGTCCCCATCAGGATAAAAGACATACTCGTCCACATCAATTCCTTCTGCTTCCATTGCCTCTCGTAGCCGTGCCTGAAGTTCAAGTTTAACGCCGCTTGTATTCAATCCACGGCTCTCCAACTCCTTCTTTAGTTGCTGGATCTTCAATTCACTGAACTTTGACATGTCCTTGTTTTCCTCTGGAATTTATTCAACAATTCCTCTTCTGACACCAATTGTAACGAATCTGCCGCAAATCCTCTTATTTGCAATCCTCTGCTAAGTTCGAATCACTAAACTGTTGAATAAATAACTCCAATATTGAACAATGGAAAAATGGCCTTTATTAAAGTACTTCACAATAACACTTATACTTTGCTACTCGCTGGCTTAATAACCAAACTGATTGATAGCTCAAATGAAACTCTACTATTCTGCTATAGCTCGCTAGGTAGCGCTTAACTGAAATCTCAAATCAAACTGAATTACTTCTTACTCGCCTGCCCCGCTTTTATAGTTTACGCTGCATACTTCTAGGCTCTTCGATTTCCAGAAGTTACTAGTTAGTTTCGGCTACAAAATCGCCAGCCACAACTACGTGCACAAATTATTGCTCTCTCTTGTGACAACTCAGATAAGATATATGCATGTGTTTGTGCATTGCCGCTCCGCTGCTCGTATACGTACATATGTGTAGACGCAATTATTTATTCGTTTATGTAGATACATAATGATTGAATTATTGATGTGAATGTTTGTAGTTTACAGTCTCTCGTGCATACATAGGCGTATAAGTAAATGCATCTGTGTGTGACATCTTTCGGCTGCCTTATATATGTGTATAGATGATTTGATTATTGACGTAAATACTGCTTATCGTGGCCTTGGCATCGCCTTAGTGATGGTATAACTTAGTGATGTTAATATCCGTGACAATATATTTATATGACACAACGGCAACCGCTTCATTGTCCAACCGTTGAACAACCGATTCTGTATAGTCGGCCTTTTCTAAAAATCTCAAACGATTCGGATAATATTTCGGAGTTAAAAACAGTTGGCTTCGACAATATCTCAGTAAATACAAGAACGTCATTATAAGTATCATGACTCTTGAGTAGAGTAACCGTTAATTTAATGTTCGACCCCCTAACGTTTTGATAAAAAATATTTAAAAAAAAAGGCAGTTAAATTAGACGTATAATTTAAATTTAAATTAGACTTCTGAATATCTAAGAAAGAAGTAGTATTAAGAACAGCTGTTTCACTTATTGCTCTGCCACGGGTGAGGCTGTTTTTCGAAAAACTCAAACGGCCGAATTTTGACATTCGTCGGCCAAAGCTCTGCGTCCAGCATTTTGTTCGCATCAGCCAATGCAACTTCGATTTGAAAGTTGACTCTACTTATATTTAAGTGAATGACTTCTTAAAATATTTTTTTCAGAATTGTACACATGCTTAAATTAGTTACTTGGATCCAATTTTCACCTAAGTGCAACTTGTTTGTTTTACAAATATAAAAATAGAAGCTCATTTTAGCTTTTGGCGGCGGGGCCAAGTCATTTTTTTAAGTACATAACAGCCGTGTGTTCTTACACGTATATACATCTACATTTATTTGCGGGTAAAAAAACGCTTATCCTCACTTAGATAATGTTTAGGAGACCCGTCTAGCGGCTGTGTTAAATAACCAGCTACAGAACGGGTTGTACCGAAAAGCGGAGACACACACCTCTGTTGGCCATAGTGTATAACCTATAGCTGAATCGGTTGCGGTGAATAGTGGATACACCATTTGTAGACGAAACACATAGAGGTAGTGTAGAGGTAAAACATACACACACATTTCAGTTGCATCTGAGTAAAATGCGTACTAAAATTTAGGAGTACTAATTTTCTGCGCAGCAATTTCAGAAGTGTAGATAAAGTTTAACGCTTAGCAGTCCATATAAAGTTTAAGTGTATATGTATATAGATGTAAAAAAAACAAATCTAATGTCTGAATAGATTTTAAATGACTGCTTGGCTGTAAATATTTATCATATCTTTGATAACCCACAATGAAAATTAATCTAATAGGATTCCTAGGTTATCTCTGCTCCGAGTTTTTCATGCATTAAAAGACAATCGATTATTTTTGTTTTGTTTATTTTCCGACAGAGTAGATAAATTATATATATTGAAATTTTGTATTGACTGTAATGAAATATATAATACTAATCTACATAGTAGTTTCTTATTACAAAACGTATTTTTACAAATTTTTAATTTTTCTTACTTTTTTACGTAATACCTATATATATTTAAAAAAAACGTCCCCCCTCCCAAAAGTGCTGCTGGAATCTCGCCTGGATTGAGCCATGTCCGTCCGTCCGTCTGTCCGTTAACACGATAACTTGAGTAAATATTGAGATATCTTCACCAAATTTGTTACACGAGCTTATCTGGACCCAGAATAGATTGGTATTGAAAAGGAGGGAAATCGGATTATAACCACGCCTACATTTTATATATATAACATTTTGGAAAACACAAAAATTCTGATTATTTAGTAAATAATATACCTAGAAAGTTGAAATTTGACATGTGATTTTGAGACTCTTGATAAAAATTTAAAAAAAAAAATTTAAAATGGGTGTGGCACCGCCCACTTGTGATAAAATCAAATTTACAAATATTATTAACATAAATCAAAAATCGTTAAACTTATCGTAACAAAATTCGGCGGAGAGGTTGCCTTTACTATAAGGAATGCTTTGAAGAAAATTAACGAAATCGGTTGAGGACCACGCCCACTTTTATATAAAAGATTTTTAAAAGGGTCGTGGACGAATAAAATAAGCTATATCTTTGCAAAAAAGAGCTTTATATCAATGGTATTTCATTTCTCAAGTGGATTTATAACAATAAATAGAAAAACTTCAAATTTAAAAAAATGGGCGTTTCGCCGCCCCTTTTATGACTAAGCAATTGTCTATGTTTCGGGAGCCATAACTCGAAGAAAAATTAACGGATCGTAATAAAATTGGGTTCCAGGCCACAGGGGAGTCGAGGGAAACGAGCAGGCGGACAGCCTGGCCAGAGAGGCAGCAACGATACGACCTATTGGTCCTGAGCCATTCCTGCCAGTAGGCCCGCAGGAAATTAGGGGGCATCTATTGGCAGAAGAAAAGGAAAAGAGGGAAGAACACTGGCGTAATACGCCAGGCCTAAGACAATCTAAGCTACTGTTAGGGGGTTATTGCACAACTCGATACAGGGTATTTATAGGCCTCTCGAAAAATAACCTAAGAACTCTAACAGCAATTCTTACAGGACACTGCAGACTGAACAGCCACATGCAAAAGCTGGGTATAATATCAAACAACACATGCCGATTTTGTGACAGATCAGCGGAGACGGCGGACCATATCCTCCTGGAGTGCGATGCAATCTCAAGACGTAGAGCTAAGTTTATGGGCTCACCATGGCCAGAGCGTACTCACATCAAATCCCTCAAGCCAGGTGAACTGCTAGGGTTCATCAGAGATGTCGGCTTGGATGAGGTGTTGTGAAGCAGATGAGGGCACAATAGACCAATGGTCGCAGTGCGATCCTCAATTAACTATCTATCTATCTATCTAATAAAATTGGGTACACAAATTTTCCCTTTAGCAGGAAATATTTCTAGAAAAAATCGACGAGATCGGTTAAAGATCACGCCCACTTTTATATAAAAGATTTTTAAAACGGTCGTAGACGAAAATAATAAGCTATATCTTAGCAAAAAAGAGCTTTGTATCAATAGAATTTTACTTTCTAAATTGGAAAACACAAAAATTTTTGAAAATGGGTGTGCCACCGCCCCTTTTATGACTAAGCAATTTTCTATGTTTCGGGAGCCATAACTCGAAGTAAAATTAACATAACGTAATGAAATTGTGTACACATATTTTCCTTATAGCAGAAAATATTTCTAGTAAAAATGGACAGGATCGGTTAAAGACCATGGCAACTTAGATATAAAACAAGTTTAAAAGGGTCGTAGACTAGAATAATAAGCTATAACTTAGCAAAAAATAGTTTTGGATCAATGATATTTCACTTATCAAGTTTTACTGTAAGAGAAAATTGGAGACATTTTTCTTTTAAACGGGTGGTGCCACGTGTTATGTAGAAAAGTAATTTATCTGAGATTAAGGCTGTGTTCGAGTTGACCTAAATTTCTACCTAAATAGAGAAAAAACCTAAATCACTGGAAACTGTCGGTAAGGCAGTGCAAAATAAAAATTTAGAATTTTTATGAGCATACTTTTCAACCTAAATTCAAATGTCAAATTTCAAAAACAAAAACATTGATTTTTATATATTGTATATGCAAATAAATGGCTCTTGTCCATTCAATTTAAGTAAATCATACATCCCTGCTGCGATTAAGGTCCTATCGATTGTACATGATGGTGAGGTCAATTTTGTTCAAGCTGATGTTGGCGACACAAGAATGGGATCCTTCTCAAATATGAACCGCAATCTGAACATATTTGGCAACCAAGTGCACTAATTGGCCTAAGGGAGTTATTGGAAGGGTGCTGGAAAGTTCCAGTGGAATATTAGTTTAGGTACCTAAAATTTAGGCGAACTCACACCCAGCCTAAATGTGCAATTGAAGCTCACGCTGAGTATATAATGTTCGGTTAAACCCGAACTTAGATACCTTTACTTGTTTGATCTGATACTAGTAACAACAAATTTATATGAGATAGGCATTGCTCCAGAAAGAGTGACAAGTCCAAAGCTTTGTCCATAATTTTAGAACTTAAATATTTATTGTCTGGTATCACGTTTTTATTTAAATTTTTTTTATTGACAATCGTTTCTTATCAAATTTTTTGTTTTGTTTTTTCTTTGTAGTGTCATATTTTTCATAGCTGAAGAGATAACGTGAGCGAATAAAAGCGGGACTATAATAAGAAAAAACTGCTAAATTTCTGCATGAAAACATAAGAACTAAGTGATGTTTAATCGATGCAGTAAAACGGAATACGAAGATAAATAAAAGATTCAGCAAGGTAGAAGTTGAAAAAGTCGGAACAGAAACCAGTGGACAAAAAATAATTTCCACAACTCCAGATATCTACGTAGTCATATTGATAGACGTCTTCTGCGCCGAAAGTACAGCACATCGAGCGCCTACTCTGATCTCTTCATCACACACTGCCACGAAAACTACAAGAAATAAACAATTGAATATATCAACAACATTGTACCATTTTATTACTGGCATCAAGATCATCCGCAAAGGCGACAACAATTCCGACGGTACTGTCACATTAATAAGGTATGATTTATGTACGTCAGGGTGCCTCATCAAAGATACAAGGTTTTCTCAAGTTTAGTACGTTACGCAAACGTCAAAGAATAGTAGGGGGACTCATGTAACCGTATAAATGCCTTATAAAGTGTGTAAACGTATAAATTTATCTAGTGCGTAAACGAGCTGTCAAATTTTGTATGAAAAATTATTTACACAATTTGTATAAATTTACGCGCACATTTCATTGTGTAAACGCGGTAAACTCAAAGGAATGCAACCTTGCAGACATTACAGCAGGCATTTTCATCAGAAATCAGCAAGTAAAGGCGTTTTAGTTTTGATTTTTCACTTAATCTTGGCATTTTTTAATTTGTATAACAATCAAAAAAATTTTGTTCGGCAATAATGCAGCTGATAAACAATCAAGTTTATCAAGAGTATTACTAGGTGCGTTCATATAACCGCGTGTGTAAATTGATATAATTTTACACCTTATAAGTTTATATGCTTTCATGAGTCCCCCTAGTGTTCACCCTAGAGGTTTACGCCGATCACTTTATCGGCGGCGGCGGCGGCATAGGCTCTATTATATACGGGTGGCGGCGGCGGGACCGGCGTGCCGAGAAAGTGATCGGCGTAGACCTTTAAATTGAATTGATGGACTTCAGAGTATCACATTGTCCACAACTAATGAATATGGAAACACACTGCTGACGTCAATGGTATGTTTTACGATCTGGAACAATATCATAAAGTTGCGGATGAGTATCTGGGAGGCTTGTTACGCGAAAATTTAAAAAAATAATATTTGGAAAGGTTTTGTTTATATGTATTTAAGAAAATAGATATTTCGACCATTTCGGTAGGATCCGGGGTTTTTTCCTGAAGATCTCGCGGATCGTTCAAAAAATTTCAGGAGTAGCTCCTTGCGGAGGGAGGGAGGGAGGGAGAAGAACTTAAAATGCTCACACTGTTGTAGCATATTTTCACCGAAGCAGATGTTCTGGGCCAACTCTAATACTCATCGTCGGTACGACTTCTTTAAATGAATTGTAGCTCCATGCTGGTCATGCACAAAGGCGACTTATGGTTGCTATCAATTATCTACAAATAGTCATGACACTCGTGGCACAGTTTTGACGATTAGCATCAATGCTGGCTTATTGTTGATCGCGCCAATGGGCGGCTTCAATTTGTTTGCTGTTTCTAAGAGCTACAACTCCCGACGTGCGAACAGTAGCTTTCCCGACCACCATTCGCTACCACGCATCCTGGCCCTTATACCATATGCCAGTGCAGAAGCTATTTGACTGCGACTTCGAACGTATACCTTCGTCGACGTCACTTTCCTAGAAGCTCTAGGTGTAGCTCCGAAGACTTTCTGACGGACGTTTTTGTCGCGCTATGCTGCCGAGCTACACCAAAGAAACACCTTGAAACGCTAGAGAGTAACTATTCGGCCCGCCGTGGAAATCATAAGCAGTCTAAGTGGATATCATTGCGTAACTCATGGGTGATGGTGGACATCTACATAATTTAAACTTTACAAGGACCGTGGATAAAAGTTTTAAAATGCAGATCAAAATTTGCAGACGTTTGTGTTCGAAACATTGGATTCAATAGTCTTCGTTTTCGGCCTTATGGTATAAGGACTCATTATCCCCTACGTTAGGGTAGTAGAACACACGGTCATTTGTTCGACTGTATTGGGAAAGCTTTTGCTTCACCACTTTTAGTGTTCTTGCGAAGGACAAAGCCTAACCTGGTTAAAATATGTGCCTACGTATTCACTTTTGTAACAGGAGCCGTAACGTGTAGGTGATATTTAAACACGGTTGATAGGCTATATCCAATGTGATTCACTCCAAGAGACTAGTTGGGGATAGGTACGCCGACTTTAGGAAATGCCAACCGGCGGACTTGGGTGTTGAATGATGAAGTGCGAAAATCAAAATAAACATTTCAAACGCTATTTTATAGTTTCACAAATAAACAACAAATTCTACTTGGTCATTTTATTTAAATTCATTGTTCTTTATTAATTTAAAAAAAAAATTATGTGAGCATTTAAATTTATTATATAACTTTTCTTATAGTGTTTTGTTTTAATAGCTTAGTGAATTCGGTGATGCAAAATCTGTGTTAAGCTGACATTGAAAGCGCTTGTTTTCTCAAATGACTTTTGAACGGTTAGAAAGTGTTAAATTTCGCAATTGGAGTTTTATAACTCGCAGTGATGCGCATCCGTTGATACCCCTTTCGACCATATCGGAACAATTTTCGAAATGAACAATAAAAGAGTAGAAAATATAGCAACGCGCCGAACGCCGCCGCCGCCGCGCCGATATTTTTGTATTTCGGCGGCGGCGTGCGAAAAACGACGAAAATCGGCGGCGGCGGCGGCCTTTATCGGCGGCGTATATCTCTAGTTTACCCTATATCAGAATTCATTTCAAGATCTCTCTAGTTCGAATGCTATTTCAAACATGCCCAGTCTCCAAATTTGTTTCAAAAACCATTTTACCATTTTTGTCAAGATAGGAATAGGAAGAATTCGTCTTATGTTATCCGCCAATATGGTTCTGAGGCATTAAGCATAAGAATTAGTTCCCTTACTTTCATTTGTGCCTAACTTAAACGCGGTAGGTATGCCTGTCGTAAGAGGCGAGTACAATACCAGGTTCAAGGGGCTGTGTAGCGCAACAGACGAGGCTCTGGTGGGGGAGGGAGGGATAGCCTGAAGGTTTAATGTGGTCATATAAATCGTTCCCGAGATGGTCGGGCTAGCACCTTAATGGTGCTGTGTTACCGGAGCGTACCGGATCTATATCCGACAAAGGACCATCACATCGATAACACTCTCCAAAGCCTTCGGGGAGAAACTTATCGCTACAACAACAACAACAACTCAGCGATGGCGCGTATCTACTTTTATGGTATGTATGTAAATCAAGTGGTGTTATTATTACTAGGCCTCGCTGCATTGCGACCTTTATTAAGATCCATTGCGCTTGACTTTTCAGTTTTTTACTGTCTGTGACGGTTTTTTATGTACTTAATTATTTAATATACTTAAATTTGTGCCTTTGTGAATCCACAAAAGGGCTCTAGACTATAAAATGCTGCTATAGCTCCCTGTTCATTACTGGCATGTCCCTGATTTACCGGAACCCATCCTAGCAAAACCTTGTTTTTGGCTCCCAGATCATTTAGGACTTGTTTAATGTTTAATTTTTTCAGTCTATGATCAAAAATAATCTTACAGACTAGATACAATAGTATTAGAAACTGAAAATAAAATTATAACTCTTTGTGAATCTTTTAAATTCGATAGGAACGCGAAAAATTGGGTAAAAATTGCAATAATTATCCCTACAAGCACGCAAGTAAAATGGTAAGAATGTTCAAAGACACCTATTGGGTACGTTAAATTACACCTTCGCTCGGAGGTCGGACCCAAGGAGCCAGCAGTGAGATCATAGACAAACATTAGCAGATGTACAACCCTCCTAGATGCGAGTGGTTGAAGATTTATGAGCATGCAGCGTATGATGGAATTTGGTCGACAAAGTTAAGTGAAATTAAACAAAACCGAATAACTTTTCTTTGAACCCTTTCAATTCTGGCTGCATGGCTGCTGAATTCAATGCATTCATCAACCAGATTGGCAGTAGTTGGGTAGGGCTGCAGTACTGCCTTGCTGCCTGGCATAACGAGGATACCCCTCGGGGATAAGGCTCTCCATAGACATTCTCTACAGAAAACTTCTTTTGCATGGTTTCGACTTCTTGAAGTCCGTCATCAAATTCCATTCCACCCGTGAACCAGCCAGACCTCTAGTCAGGGTCAGTATATGGATTCCCTGTTTCCCAAAGAGTTCTGTTGTTGTTGTTGTTGTAGCAATGCTCGCCCCACCTAATAACCGCGTCCGATCACAAATTGTCATCAATATCCTCTAACGGGAGTCCAAGGAAACTTGCCGTTTCAACAGGGATGGACCATAAGGAAAGGGGTGTTAGAGGCGTTGGTTCCACATTACAATTAAAGAGATGGTTGGTGTCATGTGGGGACACATTGCAAGCGGGGCATACATTTTGTACGTCGGGGTTGATTCTGGATAGGTAAGAGTTTAACCTGTTACAGTATCCAGAACGAAGTTGAGCAAGAGTGACACGCGTTTCCCTGGGGAGTATGCGTTCCTCTTCTGCGAGTTCTGGATATTTTTCTTCAAGTACTGGATTCACCGGGCAATTCCCGACATAAAGGTCCGACGCCTGTCTATGGAGTTCACCAAGGACCTGCTTGTGTTTTTTCGCTTCATACGGATGGGTTCTCAGGTGCCGTATTTCCTCAAAATGCTTACGGAGATGACTCCTTAGGCCCCTAGGCGGTGCTGGTTGGTCAATCAGATGTCTGTTGGGATGCCCAGGTTTCTGGGTATTCAACAGAAACTGTTTGGTCAGCATCTCATTTCTCTCCCTGATGGGGAGTATTCTCGCCTCATTATGCAGATGGTGTTCTGGGGACATAAGAAGACAGCCCGTGGCGATTCTGAGAGCAGTATTTTGGCAGGCCTGTAGTTTCTTCCAGTGGGTGGTTTTTAGGCTTGGCGACCATATGGGTGACGCGTAGCATGTAATCGGCTGGCTAATTGCTTTGTATGTGGTCAAGAGCGTTTCTTTATCTTTTCCCCAGGTACTGCCAGCAAGGGATTTGAGGATTTTATTACGGCTCTGAATTCTTGGAACAATTGCGGTTGCGTGCGCACCAAAATGTAGATCCTGATCAAACGTCACACCCAAGATTTTGGGGTGTAGGACAGTCGGTAGCGTAGTGCCATCGACGTGGATGTTCAATATGATCGACATTTGGGGCGTCCATGTTGTAAATAAGGTCGCGGAAGATTTAGTCGGTGACAATGCCAGGTTTCGCGAGGCGAAAAAACTGGAGAGATCAGGGAGATAGCCGTTTATTTTATTGCATAGCTCATCGATCTCTGGGCCTGGGCCTGTGGCCATTATTGTGCAGTCATCGGCGTAGGAAACGATTGTGACTCCTTCCGGTGGTGAAGGTAGCTTAGATAAGTAGAAATTAAACAAAAGCGGGGATAGGACACCACCCTGTGGCACCCCTTGTTTAATTCTCCTTTGTTTTGATGTTTCGTTTCTGAATTGCACCGATGCCTGCCGACCACCCAGATAATTTGCGGTCCACCTTTTAAGACATGGGGGAAGGGTAGACCCTTCCAGGTCTTGCAGTAACGAGCCATGGTTGACCGTATCAAAAGCTTTTGATAGGTCTAACGCTACGAGTACTGTTCTATGGTGGGGATATTGATTCAAACCGCAATTTATCTGGGTGCTAATGACATTTAGCGCGGAGGTAGTGGTATGGAGTTTTCTGAAGCCATGCTGATGAGGGGCTAGCTGCAAATGTGCTTGGAAATAAGGGAGCAAAATGGCTTCAAGCGTCTTTGCCACTGGCGATAGGAGAGATATCGGACGATATGACTCACCTACGTTAGCTGGTTTCCCAGGCTTTAGTAGCGGGACCACCTTGGCCATTTTCCATTTCTCGGGTATGACAAAGGTGGAAAGAGACAGGTTGAAGACATGCGCTAAATATTTGAAACCCTCTTTCCCTAGGTTTTTAAGCATCGGCATGGCTATGCCGTCTGGGCCCACTGCTTTGGATGGTTTAGCTCGACCAATGGCGTCCTCAACCTCTCTAGCGGTGATGGTAATTGGTGACGCGCTGAGTTTGTGTTTATGTGCGTGTCTATTGGCTCTCCGTCTATCTTTGTCGACCGTAGGATGCATTATATATTGTCGGCAGAAAGCGCTCGCGCATTTTTTCGCATCCGACAGCACCTTATCGCCAAAGGCGATGGAAACTTTGTCTTTGTGCTTAGTCGGATTCGATAGGGACTTTACGGTGGACCACAGTTTACCTACACCGATAGAGAGGTTACAACCTCTTAGGTGCTCTTCCCATTTCGCCCGCTTGTGTTCGTCCACAAGCAATCTGATGCGTTGGTTTATATCCCTTATTTGGGGGTCGCCTGGATCAAGCTGTCTTATAAGGTCGCGTTCCCTCGCTAAGCTCGCGGCCTCCGCCGGGAAGTGGGGCCGGATTTCGGGAATTCTCCCGGCGGGAATGAAATGTGCCGAGGCGGATTCAATGACCTTGCGGAAGGCACGATCCCCTTGGCGGGCATCAGTCGGGATAGGGAGGGCAGCAAAGCTGCTGTCTGTTGCAGATTTATATTCTTCCCACTTTCCTTTTTTGAAGTTTATGAAAGTGCGTTTTTCGGTGACGATGAAGTCGGCGGTACGCTCGAACGAAATAAGTATGGGCAGGTGGTCGGATGCCAATGTTACCATCGGCTGCCAGTTGACGCAGTTTACGAGTTCTGCGCTCACGATTGAGATATCTGGCGAGCTATGACAGCTTCCTACCGTACGTGTGGGGGCGTCTCCGTTTATTGTGCAGAACGTCGTTTCGTCTATTTGATCCGCCAACATCTCACCCCTACTGTCCGCCCGCAAGTTTGAATGCCATAGGTCGTGATGGGCATTGAAATCGCCTAAGATAATGCGATTGTTGCCAGTGAGTAAGGCCTCGATATTAGGGCGGTATCCACTGGCGCAGCAGGTGACAGGAGGGATGTAGATGTTGATGATTTCTAGATTTGCATCGCCTGACCGGACAGATAGGCCTTGACGTTCTAAGACGTTGTCCCTGCGGTCGATGCGAGGATCAAATATATAACATTGCACAGAGTGGTGTATAATAAACGCGAGGCCGCCTCCATTTCCGCTCTCGCGGTCTTTCCTGTGGGCATTATAACCAGGGCAGGTCTGCAATGCAGATCTTGCTGTGAGTTTAGTCTCTTGAATCGCAGCAATGCGGATGTTGTGCCGCTTCATGAAATCGACTATCTCCGTAATCTTCCCAGTTAGTCCATTACAGTTGAACTGCAGAATTCTGAAGTGCATGAGGGGTGACGCCGCCACTCTAGGGGTAAGTGACGGGTGACTACGCCTAGGTTGTGGAAGGCCAGGACGCAATTGCTGTTGTGGCCTTGGGACTAGGCGCCCTTGGGCAAGCATTGGGGTACCCTGATGATTTGGGTTTGCGACCTGGCAACATGGCGCGATGAAACCCGTCGAGGGGTTGCCGTCGCGGAGACCAGAACATCTAGGAAAGTGGCACCACCCAAGGCAGGAGCTGCATTGAGCGGATGTCGCAAACCTATATATTCTGTGCTGGCAGACGGTGCAAACGGAGGCAGGGACTAAGAGTCTGTTTCCCTGACCTGCACGATTGCTGCCAGAAAAGAGTTCTGTTCACAATGGACACTTCAAAATTCTGTGAGATTCTGAGTGTCGGACCACAAACAGGCGTCGGACCTTTATGCCAGGAATTGCCCGGTGAATCCTGAACTCGAAAGAACAATACCGAAAACTAGTAGAAGAGGAACGCACTCTCCCTAGGGAAACGCGAGCCAAACTAAGGAAGCATAGGTGTCTATTGGCTTCCCAAAAGTATTAAATTCCAGTATACTGTTTTGGGAGAGTTTTTATTTTTTTATCCATATAAGCGGCTAATTTGTTTTGTTTCGGTGTAAAGTGAAATTTAAGAATTTCACATTATCGCATAAAGTTAAAGAATTGTTTTCTTGTCGTCAATTTTTCCATCAGTCAATTAGAAATGCAGCGTGGAATTTATAATGCAACAATAACAACTTGGTACATAGACGCGTAAAGCTCTTGCTGTTATTTGTGTGTGAATTTGCACTTTATAACCCAGTAAACATTTTTTTTATCTCAAACTGATGCACATTTTATATCAAATACCTATCTAAAGTCCTCAACCTAAGATCATAGCTACCGCGGCCCAATTGCCAACCTCATCTACACAAGGCGAATCCTGCTACTAATATGCATGTATCATACACATATTTAGCAGGCGCGGCTCTGGCGACCTCAAGTTCCTCATGGAACTAGGGGGCGGTATGGCCTAGGCGGCTCAGTGTGGTCATATTAAATCGTTCCCGAGGTGGTCGGGTTGGTACCTTAATGGTGCTTGTTACCGGAACGTACCGGATCTATAGCCGGCAAAAGACCATCAACATTGATAACATTCCCCAAAACGGGGACTATCGGGGACTATCCTTATCGCTACAACAACAAAAGTTAGTCTACACATTCAAATTTATCACATCCCTACTTTTTAATAACAGATTGAAAGTTAGGTGAATGCAATGAAGATATTCTCATTTTCATTAGGCCGGGTTGTGAAGCTAAAGCATATTGTTTTAGAAGCTCTAGCTCGGTCTTGGTAGAACTAAGATTCATTTTCTTCTAAACGTTTCGACGAAAAACTCTTTTCATCAGGAAGAAAATCAAACAATTAGGTAGGTATTAATTTAAAATTCAATGAATTAATCTCGTTGTATTTAAACTTGGTTGTTCTTGTCCCAAAGGCTTTGGGGGGTGTTATCGATGTGATGGTCCTTTGCCGGATACAGATCCATTACGCTCCGGTAACACAGCACCATTTAGGTGCTAGCCCGACCATCTCGGGAACGATTTATATGGCCACATTAAACCTTCAGGCCATCCCTCCCTCCCCACCCCCAATTTCCATGAGGAGTTTGGGGTCGCCAGAACCTCGTCTGTTAGTGAAACAAGATTCGCCGCGGATAGGTGAGGTTGACAGTTGGGTTTGGAGAAGCTATATACTGCGCTGGCAACCTGAAGGGTTGCGCTACACAGCCCCTTAAATCTGGTATTTTAGTCGCCTCTTACGACAGGCATACCTACCGCGGGTATATTCTAACCCCCTAACCCGCTGGGGGTTTTAAATTGGTCTTAGTTTCCCATTAAATCTCAATGGCTGAGTTGCGCTTTCAATTTTTAGGTTAATACCTTGTAAAATCAGAAATATGTTCCTAAATTTTAAATGCTGTTTATTAAAAAATGCTGAAACTCAGCTTAAGAATTGAAAATTTTCCATACATTGTGGAATATATTTTCCCGTGCTTATTGGAAGTGTTTTGTTGTTTTTCTTGCTTACCTTAAACTGTCAGAATTTGTGTTTGCGTTCGTTTCTATTTCTGGACTTTTATGCTTGGCCGCTAAATACAAAAAAAAACTGGAATATGTACTTATGTATCTATATTTACGCTGCATACGTATACAACAAAACTTGTATGTTCATATGTACGTTTAT
Organism: Eurosta solidaginis; assembly: GCF_040869045.1. Classification (NCBI taxonomy): domain Eukaryota; kingdom Metazoa; phylum Arthropoda; class Insecta; order Diptera; family Tephritidae; genus Eurosta; species Eurosta solidaginis. The sequence continues at coordinate 297,532,718 of NC_090319.1, forward strand.
CAAAGGCATGGCACAAAAGACGTCATATTAAAATAAATAAATATAGACACAAATGTGATAGCGCAGGTTCTATTTTCTTTAACTTCAATTTGAGTTTTTAGTTTTACTTTGTATTTATGTACATATGTTTGTATATATGTAAGCGCGTATACACATATGGTGTAAATACACAAAAAGCTATCTTTCCTCTTTACTTTTCAGTTCAGGGCCGCAATTTGGCTTTAATCGGCGTCTTATTGTAAAGCCGTTCTGATTCATAACCAAGAGTTTCCGTAAATTATTAACCCAATGTAGTCCAAAAATGGCAAAATTTCGGGACTGACTGCTTTCGCGAATATTTCAAAAGCATTTTCGGTCTATTTCGCATTTTATCACGATTATTTGGGGATCATTTGAAGACTATGTTAAAATTACGTACTTCAGGATCATTTAAGAATGGTTTTCGGGTCTATGGATATCAAATGAAAGCTGTTGATGAGTGCTTTAGTAGAGGGTAATTTTCATACCCCTGGGTGACTAGGGTTTCGAGATATAGGCCAAAACGTGGACCTGGGTACCCCTAGAGTGTGTTTATAGAATATGGATATCAAATGAAAGCTGTTGATGAGTGCTTTAGTAGAGGGTAATTTTCATACCCCTGGAAGACTAGGGTCTCGAGATATAGGCCAAAACGTGGACCCGGGTACCCCTAGAGTGTGTTTATAGAATATGGATATCAAATGAAAGCTGTTGATGAGTGCTTTAGTAGAGGGTAATTTTCATACCCCTGGGTGACTCGGGTCTCGAGATATAGGCCAAAACGTGGACCTGGGTACCCCTAAAATGTGTGTATAGAATATGGATATCAAATGAAAGCTGTTGGTGAGTGCTTCAGTGGAGGGTAATTTTCATACCCCTGGGTGACTAGGGTCTCGAGCTATAGGCCAAAAAGTGGACCGGGGTACCCCTAGAATGTGTTTATAGAATATTGATATCAAATGAAAGCTGTTGATGAGTGCTTTAGTGGAGGGTAATTTTCATACCCCTCGTTGACTAGGGTCTCGAGCTATAGGCCAAAAAGTGGACCTGGGTACCCCTAGAATGTGTTTATAGAATATTGATATCAAATGAAAGCTGTTGATGAGTGCTTTAGTAGAGGGTAATTTTCATACCCCTGGTTGACTGGGGTCTCGAAATATAGGCCAAAACGTGGACCCGGGTACCCCTAGAATGTGTTTATAGAATGTGGATATCAAATGAAAGCTGTTGATGAGTGCTTTATTAGAGGGTAATTTTCATACCCCTGGGTGACTAGGGTCTCGAGATATAGGCCAAAACGTGGACCCGGTACCCCTAGAATGTGTTTATAGAATATGGATATCAAATGAAAGCTGTGGATGGGTGCTTTAGCAGAGGGTAATTTTCATATCCCTGGGTGACTAGGGTCTCGAGATATAGGCCAAAACGTGGGCCAGTGAATGCCTAGACAGTGTTTATACAATATGGATATAAAATGAAAGCTGTTGATGAGTGCTTTAGTACAGAGTAATATATTATCCAGAGACGGACTGGAACTGGGATTAGGACTAGTTAGTTAGTTTTAATTCTTTGCTTATATCTCCTAGTTTACATATAACGAGACTATCTTCATTTTCGTACTTAACTTCTAATCATTAATTATGTATATAACTAGATTTCCCATATACATTTTTCCCTTCGATAATCGCTAACTACGAACGATCGGATTTTTTTATACCCAGATGTAATTGTACACAGGGTATTATCACTTTGATTCGATAACGGTTGGTTGTACAGGTATAAAGTATTGAGTAAATATTGAGATATCTTCACCAACACGAGCTTATCTGGACTCAGAATAGAAATGAGCGAAATCGGATGATAACCACACCCACTTTTTGTATACATATATAACATTTTTGAAAACACAAAAGAACTTAGTTTTTAGTAAATAATACACCTAGTTGAAATTGATGTCAGGACATATTGAGACTCTTGATAAAAATTTGAAAAAAAAACTTAAAATGGGCGTGGCACCGTCCACTTGTGATAAAATCAATTTTACAAATATTGATCAAAAATCGTTAAACCTATCGTAACAAAATTCGCCAGAGAGGTTGCCTTTACTATAAGGAATGCTTTGGAGAAAAATTAACGGAATCGGTTAACGACCACCCTCATTTTTATATAAAAGATTTTTAAAAGGGTCGTCGACGAATCAATTAAGCTATATCTTTGCAAAAAAGAGCTTTATTACAATGGTATTTCATTTCCAAACTTCAAATTAAAAAAAATAGGCGTGGCATCGCCCTTTTTATGACTAAGCAATTTTCTATGTTTCGGGAGCCATAACTCGAAGAAAAATTAACGGATCTTAATAAAATTGGGTACACATATTTTCCCTATAGCAAGAAATATTTCTAAAAAAAAATGGACGAGATAGGTTAAAGACCACGCCCACTTTTATATAAAAAATGTTTAAAAGGGTTGTAGACGAAAATAATAAGCTATATCTTAGCGAAAAAAAAAGCTTTATATCAGTGGTAATTCATTTCCCAAGTGGATTTCTAACAATAAATAGGAAAACATCAAATTTCAAAAAATGGGCGTGGCACTGTCCCTTTTATGACTAAGTAATTTTCTTTAGTTTCGGGAGCCATAACTCGAAGAAAAATTTGTTCAGAATAGAACCATATGTATATGTATTATTGCGCAGCCTTGTAACACTATTAAGCACACAAACAACATTTCAAGTGTACAGCTGGGTATGTAATGTTCTACTAATTGGAAGCACAAAATTCGGGATTTAAGGGGTTGGTAAGCGCAATACAAAGCTTTATAGGTTCAAAGCTTCCGCAACTCGATATGGTCGGGCTAGTACCTTTATCATGCTTTGTTGCCGCAACGTACCGTACCGTTAATACAACAACAACAACAAAATATAAGAGAAACATGAAAATTTGACGGCAAATAATCTAGTTCCCAAGGATGAAATATATGTAAACACGTAGATTATCTATTGACGATTTATTGTAAATTAAGGCATGTGTAAACGGGGTCTTACATTGATTTAAACGAAAATAATTTCGTATAGGGCCCGAAATGATCCCGTGAACAATCCATATATGAACCCAATATGACAAACGGGTTTGGGAACCGTAGTGCAATTAACCTGAAAAAGTCCAAAGAATATACCAAAAATTATGCCAAAATTATCTTAATAAATTTATTCCGTTAGCTCCCATATGACGCTTAAATAATTCCAAATTGATTCGGAAAACAATCTCTATTATATATTCCCCAAATAAGCAGAGGTTTTCCTGAAGGGATCCCGAAATCATCTTGAAATAGTACCGACAACAGCCGAAATATTGCCAGGAAACCCTGAACCCAGTCTCAAAACGGGCTTAAAACTATGTCGAAATAGTCCCGAAACCAATCCCGAATAGTAGCAAACCTACAAAACGTTTATTTTAAATAAAAATAACGTCTCGTTTAATATCCATGCATTTTGGTACCATCCGATTTAATGGTTCTTGCAGTTGTTTGTCCCGAGTTTCCGGTGGTTTTCTTTTTGAAAGTATGCATAACTTAAAAGATACTACATAAATACCTCGCTGCGTTTAAGGTAAAAGACAAAGATATTTACATACCTCTGACTTTTGCCTTTACAATTTTATGTCAATTTCAAATTTTAATTCATCTAAAATCTTTTATTTATTAAAATTGTTTCGCCTTTTATTACTAAATTTCAGTAAATATTAAAACTAAATTTCTCAATTTTTCAGCTCAATTAACAACAAGAAACGATATATAATCTGAAGTACTTTCTACTCCCAAGACGCCAAACATCAACCAAAAGCAACTATACTACAAATACAACAAAGGTTAGAGTATTTGAACTAGGCTTTCGCAAATTAATTAATAATAAACATTTTACGACTCTTTTACAGAGTGCAAAAAGGTCAAAAGGCGATAAAAAAAACAAAAGAACTATACAAAATTATTTTACACGGCCCGCCACCGAGAGCTCAACGACCATTGATTTTTCAAGGAAAGATCAAAATGGAACTGCGAGTTGGTAATAAATACCGCCTCGGGCGTAAAATCGGCTCAGGTTCTTTTGGTGACATATATCTTGGCACAACAATAAATACAGGCGAAGAAGTCGCAATAAAATTGGAATGCATACGCACTAAACATCCACAATTACATATTGAATCAAAATTTTATAAAACCATGCAAGGAGGTATCGGTATACCACGTATAATATGGTGTGGCTCAGAGGGTGATTACAATGTTATGGTAATGGAGTTATTGGGTCCGTCATTGGAAGATCTATTCAATTTTTGTTCGCGACGTTTCTCATTAAAAACAGTACTGCTCTTAGCCGATCAAATGATATCACGTATCGATTATATACATTCACGTGATTTCATACATCGAGATATAAAACCAGACAATTTCCTTATGGGTTTGGGCAAAAAGGGCAATCTCGTATATATAATTGACTTTGGATTAGCGAAAAAATTCCGCGATGCTCGCTCATTAAAACATATACCATATCGGGAAAACAAAAATCTCACAGGCACTGCACGTTATGCCTCAATAAATACACATTTGGGTATTGAACAATCACGACGTGATGATTTAGAATCGCTCGGCTATGTATTAATGTATTTTAATTTGGGTGCGCTGCCGTGGCAAGGACTCAAGGCTGCCAATAAACGTCAAAAATATGAACGTATCTCCGAAAAGAAACTATCAACTACGATATTATCACTATGTAAAGGTTTTCCCAGCGAATTTGTTAACTACTTAAATTTTTGCCGTCAAATGCATTTTGAACAACGGCCAGATTATTGCTATTTAAGAAAACTATTTCGTAATTTATTCCATCGCCTTGGTTTTACTTATGATTATGTGTTTGATTGGAATTTATTGAAATTTGGTGGACCACGTAATCCGCAAGCTATACAACAACAACAGGATGGTGCTGGTGGTGAATGTCAGCAAGGACAGGAAGCGTCTGCATCACAACAACATCAACACAACCAGAAACAAATAACAAGCAGTGGTGGCGTAGCAGCTGTAGGTAGTGCACAAGTTATGAGCTCAACCGGCGGCGGTGGTGGTGTTGGTGGTGCACAAACGTTGGTTAGTAGTAGTGGTGCAATGGTTGGTGGTGGCGGTACATCACAAATGGTCGTTGGCAGTGGCAATGGTGGTGGGCTGAATATGGATGATTCTATGGCGGCAACAAATTCTTCACGTCCCCCATATGATACACCGGAAAGGCGTCCATCGATTCGCATGCGTCCAAGTGGGGTTGGTGGCGGTGTTGGTGGTGTGCAGCCGGGTGGTGGCATTGTCAACGACGTGAGAAACGCGAAATAATATTTTATTGTTTAGATTTCAAGAACATACTTATGCATATATATATATATGGAATTATGTATATATAAACAAACAAACATATATACATAATTAAACGGTAGTTAATTAGAGTATACATACATGCTTCATGTTAAACATAGGATAGAGACAGGTCGTCTTCATATACAACAATTTAGTTTGAAAAACTAATTAGTTTCTTGATTTGCGACCGATAACGTCGTTTTTTGTTCATTGAACATCATTTGAGACATTGTTTGTTGATCGCTTTTTTTTTATTTGCCATTGCGGCACAGTTGGATGTATGAAATGCACCACCCAACCAACTATGATCCAGTAGCTTTCTTGTGTGCAAAAAACGCAAGGAGGCTGTGTGCTTCGTACTTCAGCGTTAAAAAACTGTGGTCCTATTCTTGATGCGATTCGAATCAAAGTTGATTTCATTTTATCTAAACAAAATTTATAAAACTGTCGTTTTGTGGTATTGGTTTTGCCTATTTTAATATCGTTAAAAAGGATTCGGAGACAAACATACGAAATATAAAAACATTTTTGAAGGCATTTGCTAAACCACCCGTATTTATATTTCCGTTTTTACTATTCGAAAAAAAGGATTCGGGATTCGGAAACTAGAATTCTTAACACGAAAATAATGCTGCGAAGCAAATTTCTAAATTAAAATTAGAGCAATTCATTTTATTAGTTCTCTCACAAAGACGAATTTCATGTTCCGATTTTCGAATTTTATTTGAAAAGCAGTTCTGTTTTCCTAACACCGATCAAATGTTTCGATTTAAAGTAGAGTAACTTTGAACAAGTGATTGATTCAAATTCGGTTCGAATTTCTTCGGAAAACCGGAATGGGCCTAATAAAAAATTTATTGCGCATAAAAAGAAAAAAACCGAATCCGTAGCAAATATATATGCCGTGTCAAGTACAGATGCACACAAACACTATATATATGTATAAACATATATGTATACTTAAATATATATATATATATGTATACATATATGTGACCCGGTCTATGGAAAGGTGGCGTATGACTCAAAAAAAAAACAGCTATTAACAGCTGTTTCTCACAAAAAATAAACAGCTGTTAACAGCTGTTTCTCGTAATTTCTTTTTTGAGTCATAAGCCACGTTTTCATAGACCGGGTCACATATGTGGAAATACTTTTAATATTTAAGTTTATATACATAAATCTAAACTGATCCTCTAGAAATTGTTTGCAAATTTGAATATGTCGAAACAAAGAAGAAAAGTAGTACCAGCAACTAAACAAAAAAAGGCAGCGCAAAAAGAAATTAAGCAGAAGAATAATAACTGTAAAATAAATGAAGAAAATAACATACACACTAGTAATACTAATAGCGGAAAGAAGGAACTAATGTGCATAATAAATACTTAAAAGTAGCAAAATGAAAAACAAATGTATGTAATTAAAAACTCTAAAACAAAACAAAAAAAACACAAAAATTGTTGTGAAATTTCGCTGATCGATCGAACATTCGATCGGTCGCTTTAACATAATTGTATATTAATTCAGCATGTAGAACATAAAAATATTTCATGTTAGGATACTGCTTACAAATTTTTTTTATTCGTGGTAAATGTTATGCGTATATTCTCATACATAGTATATATTTACACATTTGATTTGTGAATTAATAGATAGATGTATGTAGTAGCGTTGCGCTGAAATGTATCACATACACATATGCATATTCTATGTTGCTAGCGTATGTATTTAAGAGGCAGACTTTATTCTGCATTCACTCACACCATCATCATCCACATTATCATTACGCATGTGTATGTACACAAAAAACAACAATAGATTATTTTCATTGTAAATCTGTATATTTATATATAATCATTCTTTAAGTTTAATAACGGTTAATGATTTTTTTTAATAAAAAGAAAAACGGCAAGTTTTTGGAAAATACTTTTATTTTAAGAAGCCTCTAAAACGGTGACTGAGTGCGAGAATTACTTATCTGTTTTTTTTTATCTTAGATGACAGTTCGCATACAAGTTTGGTTGGAGAGCACAGTAATAGATTTGGCTTCAAAAATATCCAATCACATACAATAATGTATATGTATTGGGGCTGTGAACTGCATCCGGATTTTTCAACTATCCTGATAAACCGTATAGTCGAATAACCGGATAGCTAAGCGAAAAATCCGGCTATCCGGATATATAAACGGAAAATCGGGATATCCATATGTCTGGATACTGGAATATAAAAGTCGAATATCTGCATATCAGAATTGAACGAAGCAAACATCGAAAAATTATTCACAAAATACGTTTGTAGATTATTAAATTAACGTCAAAAATTAAAAAGCTGCAATTTTTAAAAAAGTGAAAATAAGTGAAAATAAGACCATTTGCTTATATTGTGAAAAAACGCTGTTAATTGATTTAAATGCCCCACGAATTTATTGTTATTAATGTCAAATTAACATATATGGTACACCAATTTGTTGCTTTCACTGGATATCCAAAAATACGGTTATTAACCGGATCTTCACAAATCCGGATAGTTTCACAAGCGAATATTAACCGGATATCCAAGCCGTCCGGATTTTATCCGTGGCAACGCATATCAGTATGGATATCCGGATATTCGAATATGCGGATAGTCCCAGCCCTAATATGTATAATTGGCTGAGAGCAAATGCGTTCTCCAATTCGATTCTGCAATAGAGTGTTTGCACGGTTTGATGAAATAGGGCGTTGATAAAAAAGATTTCCTTAACTAAATTCTGCATTAAGCGTTCTTTTGCTACACTTAACTGAGATAGGACGTTTTCTTTCCCATAGCCGAATACATGCACTAAATTCAAGTAACAGTCTACAGCAGCAAGAGACGCCATTTACATGTTTAAAATCCATTTGAAGCAACATAAATGCGCTCCAAAATAAATAAAAAAATGGAATGTATAACAAACTAAAAATATAAGAATTGATTCATAGCATACTAAAAAAAAATTGCAAAATATAATTGTATGTATGTATAATCACTTTAAAGCTTTAAATTAAAAACAAAAAAACTAAAATTTATATTAACTTGAATGCAATTTCTTCGTTAAATTTACATACACATATATTTTGTATGCATGCACGCGCGCATGCGCTCGGGATGGCAAATATTTTTTCTTTACAATTTTTTCACGCATTACTCTTTATTCGTTTTATTTCTTGTTTTATTGTTTTATATGCATAGATAAAAAAAAATATATATATATATTTCTATAGCTTAAAACAGCGAACACAAAACAAAATACTGCAATAAAAAAAATTATTTAATGAAATGAAAGATAATTTAAATTTACTTATATTACTATACAAATTAATAATAATAAAATTAGTAAAAAAAAAAGCTTAAACATTTATTATTTTTAACTCAAACTAAATTTAACTCGTAAGTAGTTGTATGTAATATATATATTCATATATAGACATATTTAATAATTATAAATGGAAAAAAAGATTATTAATTTAATAGGAATGCGCTAGAAATGTAATTTATCTAGTTATGTATGTACTATTTGGTAAGCAACCTAAAAATAATAAAGCAAATTATTAACATAAATATAAAAATGAAGAATACAAAATACAAAAGTCGATCATTTGAAAAGCCGAAGCGTAAGTTTACTATATATCGTAAGCAAGACTAAGTAAATAAAGTTTAAACACAAAAGTGAAGAAAAACGTTACAACTGTAACTTAATAAATGCAACAAAGAAACAAACGACAAAGGACACGTAGATGATGGCGTCCCTAATTAGCTATTAGTAACTAATAAATTTTTAATTTAATTCAATTCAATGCGTATAGTTGCATAAGATAATAATAATACGAATATGGAAATAAAACATAACGATATGGAATAAAATAACTGTAAATTGACTTCTTGTATTTACTTATGGCGGAAGATACTAGAGGCCGGTTTCACAAAAATACAAGGCTTGTAATGCAGATGAATTTGCTCTAACAAATTTTTCTTTTCAGAAGAAGTTTACTTGTATTATAAGGCTTGTATGTTTTGTGAAATGATTCGCAGAGAGTAGTGCAAATGTGTACTAAGAAGGAAATGGGAGTGGCATCGAGCCTTTATACAGTTTGCAATTACCGTGCTGTAACGCTGGCACTGTAGACTGTTAACAAATTTTTAGTTTTTCATTTGAAACTTTTTGCAAAGTGATTTTCAGACGTCATTGCGAAGATGTAGTTAATAAAATGGAACCATGCGGACCAATATCCTCTGGGTAGACACTGCAAACTCGTTTGGTGGTGAACTAATGTGAGTAGGCGACATCTCTCTCAACAAGGCTTGGATACAAGGTTTAACAACGGCTTGATGGCTATTACCTTCGGCAGCTTCTGATTTTGTTGTTGTATTAACGATATCCCCGAAGGTTCTGAGTAGTGTTATCGATGGTGATGGTGCTTTGACGGATATGAATCCGATACGTTCCGGCAACAAGCACCATTAAGCTACTAGCCCGACCATCTCGGGAGCGATTAATATGACCACATTAAAACTTCTAGACCATGCTGCCCCACACCCACTAGTTCCATGAGGAACTGGGCTCACTAGAGCCTTGCCTGGTAAATATATGTATTGCCCCGAAGGCCTTGGGTAGTGTTGTCGATGTTGATGGTCCTTCGCCGGATGCAGATCCGGTGCGTTCCGATGCCAAGCCCGACCATCTTGGGAACGATTTGTTATGACCACATGCGACCTTCTTGCCATCCCGCCATGTTGTTGTAGCAGTGCTTCGCCACACCTAACAATTTGTGATCGGTCGCGGCTGTTAGGTGTGGCGAGCATTGCTACAAGAACAACAACAACATCACAAATTGTCATCAATATCCTCTAACGGGAGTCCAAGGAAACTTGCTGTTTCAACAGAGGTGGACCATAATGAAAGGGGTGTTAGAAGCGTTGCTTCCACGTTAGAATTAAAGAGATGGTTGGTGTCATGTGGACACACATTGCAAGCGGGGCATAATTTTGTATGTCGGGGTTGATTCTGGATTGGTAAGAGTTTAACCTGTTACAGTATGCAGAACGAAGTTGAGCAAGAGTGACACGCGTTTCCCCGGGGAGTATGCGTTCCTCTTCCACAAGTTTTGGGTACTTTTCTTTGAGTACTGGATTCACCGGGCAATTCCTGACATAAAGATCCGACGCCTGTTTGTGGAGTTCACCAAGGACCTGCTTGTGTTTTTTTGCTTCATACGGCTGGCTTCTCAGCTGCCGGATTTCCTCAAAATGCTTAAGGAGATGACTCCTTAAGCCCCTAGGCGGTGTTGGCTCATCAATCAGATGCCTGTTGAGATGCCCAGGTTTCAGGGTATTCAGCAGGAACTGTTTGGTTAGTATCTCATTTCTCTCCCTGATGGGGACTATTCTCGCCTCGCTTACGTAGATGGTGTTCTGGGGACATAAGAAGACAGCCCGTGGCGGTTATGAGAGCAGTATTTTGGCTGGCCGATTCCTTTGTAAGTAGTGTTGTTGTTGTTGTTGTAGCGATAAGGTTGCTCCCCGAAGGCTTTGGGGAGTGTTATCGATGTGATGGTCCCTTGCCGGATACAGATCCAGGCGTAGACTACGGGACGCCCTTGTACGCGAACAGCAAGGAGCCACAAACGATTTATAATAGTTACGTGGACGTCGGGCTTTGGGATCAAGCCCAGAAAAACCTGTCCGATGCAACCATCCCTTACACGAGACACACTGAACAGAGTATGACCGTCCTAAAAAGATTCTTTTCCGGCAGATGCAGCAAAACCATTTCTCAGGACCGGGGTCAGGAGACGGATCCGGATTGGATTCGAAACCTTCCTGGAGCAAGAAAATATGGAGCAGTCCCGCTGCTGGGAGGGACGCAACAAATTAAATGGGTTTACACTGAAATGACAGTCCTTGGTCTGGAAAAATCCCGAGTCGCTCCGGTACATAGAACCGACTGCCTTGTGAAGCGGATCTAACGAGTCCTTTTTGTTGCTAGTTCAAATATGCCATCAATCTGATCCACCATTTCAAAGCTATTGCGATTTAGAAATGAGTTTCGATCACGGATCGTAGCATGTAATACGGCCCAGACTCGAGAACATTGAGTACATATAATAAAAAAATTGCATGCCTTTGCACAAATATAGTTTTGTAATGTGAATTTTAAGTAGATTAGACCAATTGGCGACCGCTGTGGTGTGATGTTAGCGTGCTCAGCCTACCTCACCGAAGATCACGGGTTCACGCCCCGGGCAAAGCACCATCAAAATTTTAGAAACAAGTTTTTTTCAGTTAGAAGAAAATTTTCCTAAGCAGGATCACCCCTCGGCAGTGTTTGGCAAACGCACCGAGTGTATTTCTGCCATGAAAAGCTCTCAGTGAAAACGGATCTGCCTTGCAGATGCCGTTCGTAGTCGGCATAAATCAAGTAGCTCGTGTTCCGCCAATTTGTAGGAAAAATTAAAAGGAGCACGACGCAATGCAGAGAAGCTTGACCTTAAATCTCTTTGGAGGTTATCGCGCCATACATTTTTTTAGACCAATTATCCTTATACTTTTCAGTTGCTATCTGGAAGATATTCGAAAGTAGAATACCTACTAATTTACTTGTCTGCGCAAAAAACTGTGTGTGCCATTATTGCGTTTTATTATGGAACCCCTCATATCGCCTTAGTAACTGTAAAACCTTTCGAACTAGTTACTTCTTGGTGATAGACAACTCAATTAACTGAGAATCGCTTGCGGAGTGAACCATGAGAGCATAAAACAATATTTTCGTGTTATTTCCATTGTTTTGCATTTAATTACGGAATACAATTTAAAAAATAAGCAATAGCATAAGACAATAAATTTTGGGCTATATTACTCTCGCTTTCTCTTGTTGAAAATTGTTTTTGTATTTGACCACGTATTTTTCTTACGTGTATCGAAAAAAAATATGGCTTAGAAGTACAATGACAAAGTCTATAGAACGAGCATTCCATGGAAAATCGTCACGGAATTTTAAATTGCTCTCCTTATAAATTTTGAATGCAAATATATTTTAAATAGCAGGGTACCCGACGTTGTTCGGGATGCGTATTTATATTAAAGTGGCCCTTATTTTTATTTTATTTTATTTAGTGTATGTGTACGACAACCAATCGCACACCTACCAAAGCATCGCAGTACACACGAAAACTTTGCGCCACCTGTCAGCGAATAGATAAACCGAATTGTACCAAAAGGTTTGAGTCCCTGATTAACGCGTGTAAAAGGTTTAAAATCTTAGCTAAAAGTATTTCATATTGTAGGTAAATTTAAAGATTTTGGAGCAAATACATTTTGACCGATAACTCAGTTATAGATTAATTTATCGAAATATCACAAAATTCAAATGAAACCTGTGACCTTCCTCTATTGTTTGATGCGCATATTGTACGCATATTTAGAGGTTTTAGGTAACCTCATTTTAACCGATTATCGTAATAATATGGCAGCGTGAAATAATTTTTTTGGTACGCCACTGTATCTATTCATGAATTTGATTTTTAATTTATATGAAATTGAAAAAAAACTTTGCAAACGCATTCTTTGATATTTGTTTGGAAACTAAGTGCATTTTCCTTCGTTTTTCAAAAAAAAAATCTTTAAAAGTAGCTTAATTATAGCTTAAACAACTATATCTTTTTTGTTTCTCACGCGATTTTAATGAAATGAGTTCTAGATTCCCTTCTGGATTACAGGCTATCCATCTGTGACAGTCTCATAAAAATCCATTCATTAGTTTCCGAGATTATCGATATCATACAGAAAAAAGTGGTGCCGATGGATTCTACGACATTCCAAACGTCAAGTACACTCATTTTTTTTAGAAATCTTGGATGTTCAGACACGATTTTCTAGAGATTTATTATAGTAAGATAGATAGATAGATAGATAGATAGATTGTAGGTAAATTTATAGATTTTGGAGCAAATACATTTTGACCGATAACTCAGTTATCGATTAATTTATCTAAATATCACAAAATTCAAATGAAACCTGTGACCTTCCTCTATTGTTTGATGCCCATATTGTACGCATATTTAGAGGTTTTAGGAAACCTCATTTTAACCGATTATCGTAATATGGCAGCGTGAAATATTTTTTTTTTGGTACGCCGCTGTATCTATTCATGAATTTGATTTTTAATTTATATGAAATTGAAAAAAAACTTTGCAAACGCATTCTTTGATATTTGTTTGGAAACTAAGTGCATTTTCCTTCGTTTTTCAAAAAAAAATCTTTAAAAGTAGCTTAATTATAGCTTAAACAACTATATCTTTTTTGTTTCTCACGCGATTTTAATGAAATGAGTTCTAGATTCCCTTCTGGATTACAGGCTATCCATCTGTGACAGTCTCATAAAAATCCATTCATTAGTTTCCGAGATTATCGATATCATACAGAAAAAAGTGGTGCCGATGGATTCTACGACATTCCAAACGTCAAGTACACTCATTTTTTTTAGAAATCTTGGATGTTCAGACACGATTTTCTAGAGATTTATTATAGTAAGATAGATAGATAGATAGATAGATAGATTGTAGGTAAATTTATAGATTTTGGAGCAAATACATTTTGACCGATAACTCAGTTATAGATTAATTTATCTAAATATCACAAAATTCAAATGAAACCTGTGACCTTCCTCTATTGTTTGATGCGCATATTGTACGCATATTTAGAGGTTTTAGGTAACCTCATTTTAACCGATTATCGTAATAATATGGCAGCGTGAAATAATTTTTTTGGTACGCCACTGTATCTATTCATGAATTTGATTTTTAATTTATATGAAATTGAAAAAAAACTTTGCAAACGCATTCTTTGATATTTGTTTGGAAACTAAGTGCATTTTCCTTCGTTTTTCAAAAAAAAAATCTTTAAAAGTAGCTTAATTATAGCTTAAACAACTATATCTTTTTTGTTTCTCACGCGATTTTAATGAAATGAGTTCTAGATTCCCTTCTGGATTACAGGCTATCCATCTGTGACAGTCTCATAAAAATCCATTCATTAGTTTCCGAGATTATCGATATCATACAGAAAAAAGTGGTGCCGATGGATTCTACGACATTCCAAACGTCAAGTACACTCATTTTTTTTAGAAATCTTGGATGTTCAGACACGATTTTCTAGAGATTTATTATAGTAAGATAGATAGATAGATAGATAGATAGATTGTAGGTAAATTTATAGATTTTGGAGCAAATACATTTTGACCGATAACTCAGTTATCGATTAATTTATCTAAATATCACAAAATTCAAATGAAACCTGTGACCTTCCTCTATTGTTTGATGCGCATATTGTACGCATATTTAGAGGTTTTAGGTAACCTCATTTTAACCGATTATCGTAATAATATGGCAGCGTGAAATAATTTTTTTGGTACGCCACTGTATCTATTCATGAATTTGATTTTTAATTTATATGAAATTGAAAAAAAACTTTGCAAACGCATTCTTTGATATTTGTTTGGAAACTAAGTGCATTTTCCTTCGTTTTTCAAAAAAAAATCTTTAAAAGTAGCTTAATTATAGCTTAAACAACTATATCTTTTTTGTTTCTCACGCGATTTTAATGAAATGAGTTCTAGATTCCCTTATGGATTACAGGCTATCCATCTGTGAAAGTCTCATAAAAATCCATTCGTTAGTTTCCGAGATTATCGATATCATACAGACAAACAGAAAAAAGTGGTGCCGATGGATTCTACGACATTCCAAACGTCAAGTACACTCATTTTTTTTTTAGAAATCTTGGATGTACAGACACGATTTTCTAGAGATTTATTATAGTAAGATAGATAGATAGAAGATAGATAGATAGATAGATAGATTGTAGGTAAATTTATAGATTTTGGAGCAAATACATTTTGACCGATAACTCAGTTATCGATTAATTTATCTAAATATCACAAAATTCAAATGAAACCTGTGATCTTCCTCTATTGTTTGATGCCCATATTGTACGCATATTTAGAGGTTTTAGGAAACCTCATTTTAACCGATTATCGTAATATGGCAGCGTGAAATATTTTTTTTTTGGTACGCCGCTGTATCTATTCATGAATTTGATTTTTAATTTATATGAAATTGAAAAAAAACTTTGCAAAGGCATTCTTTGATATTTGTTTGGAAACTAAGTGCATTTTCCTTCCTTTTTCAAAAAAAAAATTCCTTAAAAGTAGCTTAATTATAGCTTAAACAACTATATCTTTTTTGTTTCTCACGCGATTTTAATGAAATAAGTTCTAGATTCCCTTCTGGATTACAGGCTATCCATCTGTGAAAGTCTCATAAAAATCCATTCGTTAGTTTCCGAGATTATCGATATCATACAGACAAACAGAAAAAAGTGGTGCCGATGGATTCTACGACATTCCAAACGTCAAGTACACTCATTTTTTTTTTAGAAATCTTGGATGTACAGACACGATTTTCTAGAGATTTATTATAGTAAGATAGATAGATAGAAGATAGATAGATAGATAGATAGATTGTAGGTAAATTTATAGATTTTGGAGCAAATACATTTTGACCGATAACTCAGTTATCGATTAATTTATCTAAATATCACATAATTCAAATGAAACCTGTGATCTTCCTCTATTGTTTGATGCCCATATTGTACGCATATTTAGAGGTTTTAGGAAACCTCATTTTAACCGATTATCGTAATATGGCAGCGTGAAATAATTTTTTTTTGGTACGCCACTGTATCTATTCATGAATTTCATTTTTAATTTATATGAAATTGAGACAAACTTTGCAAAGGCATTCTTTGCTATTTGTTTGGAAACTAAGTGCATTTTCCTTCGTTTTTCAAAAAAAAATCCTTAAAAGTAGCTTAATTATAGCTTAAACAACTATATCTTTTTTGTTTCTCACTCGATTTTAATGAAATAAGTTCTAGATTCCCTTCTGGATTACAGGCTATCCATCTGTAAAAGTCTCATAAAAATCCATTCGTTAGTTTCCGAGATTATCGATATCATACAGACAAACAGACAAACAGAAAAAAGTGGTGCCGATGGATTCTACGACATTCCAAACGTCAAGTACACTCATTTTTTTTAGAAATTTTGGATGTACAGACACGATTTTCTAGAGATTTATTATAGTAATATAGATAGAAGAAGAAGATTATCGTAATATGGCAGCGTGAAATAATTTTTTTTGGTATGCCACTGTATCTATTCATGAATTTGATTTTTAATTTATATGAAATTGAAAAAAAACTGCAAAGGCATTCTTTGATATTTGTTTGGAAACTAAGTGCATTTTCCTTTGTTTTTCAAAAAAAAATTCTTAAAAGTAGTTTAATTATAGCTTAAACAACTATATCTTTTTTGTTTCTCACGCGATTTTAATGAAATAAGTTCTAGATTCCCTTCTGGATTACAGGCTATCCATCTCATAAAAATCCATTCGTTAGTTTCCGAGATTATCGATATCATACAGACAAACAGACAAACAGACCAACAGAAAAAAGTGGTGCCGATGGATTCTACGACATTCCAAACGTCAAGTACACTCATTTTTTTTCAGAAATCTTGGATGTACAGACACGATTTTCTAGAGATTTATCTAATCTAATCTAATATCTAATCTAATCTAATCTAATCTAATCTAATCTAATATATATTATAAATGGGAAAGTTTGGATGTTAAGATGTTTGGATGTTTGGATGTTTAGATGTTTGGATGTTTGGATGTTTGGATGTTTGGATGTTTGGATGTTTGGATGTTTGGATGTTTGTCCAGACGTTTGTCTTTGTGACTCAATAACGCAAGAACGGCTGGACCGATTTGGATGAAATTTTGCACACATATAGCCAATAGTCTAGAAGGATCTACTAGCTATATATTTTTAAAAAGCGGCGTGGTCCCCGCCCCCTAGGGTCAGTTATAATTTAATTATTATATTTTTTCGTTTTTGCGACTGAATCACGCCAAAATGGCTACACGGATTTTGATGAAATTTGGGACACAGACAGTAGTCTACTAGCGAAATTTTTTTCGAACATGGAAAGAGGGGTGGGGGTCCCACGACCCTTCGAGAAATTATTTTTCATAATTTTTACACATTATAACTTTACGTATACTGGCCTTCACCAATATCACAGACTCAAGGGGTCAAATAAGTCGAGGGCTTACAAAGTAAGCAGTGACACCCTCCGCCCGCCCCCCTTTATATCCCCCTCTGGTGTAAAATCCATAAATTGTTATAACTCAATCTAAATTTTCTCCTAAATCAATAGTTTTTGGTATCTGGTACATACAGAACGAGATCTAGACAATTTTGGAGGAACGATCAGTGGTCCTCTCCTCTACTCCCGCCATCCGCCCTCCATCAATTGTTTTTATTAGCACGCTTTTATTAGCTTTACCTGTATGTTTCTATCTAACTTTTTATTCGCTCCAATGCGCCTGCTGCCTTATTAACATGGTTTTATAATTAGCTTCACCTTATTTGTAATCCCGTAAGGGTCATATCGAGACCCTTCCGGGATCATTTCTGGATGGTTTTCGGGATCGGTCCGGGATTACGCCGGGGTAATTTCGGGACTTTTTCGGGACTATTTCGGGATCATTTTGGGACTCTTCCGGGATCATTTCTGTATAGTTTACGGGATCCGTCCGGGATCACGTCGGGGTTATTTTGGAACATTTTCGGGACTATTCCGGAATCATTTCGGAACTATTTCGCGATCATTTGGGGACCCTTCCGGCATCATTTCTGGATGGTTTTCGGGATCCGTGCGGGATCTCGTCGGGGTCATATGGGGACTTTTTCGGGATCATTTGGGGGCTCTTCCGGCATCATTTCTGGATGGTTTTCGGGATCCGTCCGGGACCTCGTCGGGGTCATTTGGGGACTTTTTCGGGATCATTTTGGGGCTCATCCGGCATCATTTATGGATGGTTTTCGGGATCCGTCCGGGATCCCGTCGGGGTCATTTCGGGACTTTTTCGCGACTAATACGGGATCATTTGGGAACCCTTTCGGCATCATTTCTGGATGGTTTTCGGGATCCGTCCGGGATCCCGTCGGGGTCATTTCGGGACTTTTTCGCGACTAATACGGGATCATTTGGGAACCCTTTCGGCATCATTTCTGGATGGTTTTCGGGATCCGTCCGGGATCCCATTAGGGTAATTTCGGGACTATTAGGGGATCATTTGGGAACCTTTCCGGCATCATTTCTGGATAATTTTCGGGATCCGTCCGGGATGCCGACGAGGTCATTTCGGGACTATTTCGGGATCATTTGGGATACCTACCGGCATCATTTCTGGATGGTTTTTGGGATTCGTCCGGGATCCCGTCGTGGTCCTTTCGGGACTTTTTTTCGACTAATACGGGATCATTTGCGGACCCTTTCGGCATCATTTCTGGATAGTTGTCGGGATCCCGTCACGGTCATTTCGGGACTATTAGGGGATCATTTGAGGACCTTTCCGGCATCATTTCTGTATTGTTTTCGGAATCCTTTCGGGATCCCGTCAGGGCCATTTTGGAACTTTTTTGGGGCTAATACGGGATCATTTGGGGATCCTCTAGGGGTCGTTTCGTGACTTTTTCTGTTTTATTTCGGGATCATTTGGGGACCCTTCCGGCATAATTTCTTGATGGTTTGCCGGGTCCATCAGGGTCATTTCGGGACCATTTTGGGATCATTTGGGGACCTTTCCGAGATCATTTCTGGATCCGTCCGGGATGCCGTAGGAGCCATTTCGGGATTTTTTGTTACTTTTCCGGGATAGTTTTCGGACCCTTCCGGGATCATTTCTGGATCTGTGCGGGATCCCATCTGGGTCATTTCCGGACTATTTCGGGATCATTTTGGGATCCTTCCGGAATCATTTCTGTATGGTTTTCGCGATCCGTCGTTGATTCCCTCGGAGCCATTTCGGAACCTTTTCTGGAGTATGTCGGGGTCATTTGGGGACTTTTTCGGGATCATTTGGGGCTCTTCCGGCATCATTTCTGGATGGTTTTCGGGATCCGTGCGGGATCTCGTCGGGGTCATTTGGGGACTTTTTTGGGATCATTTGGGGGCTCTTCCGGCATCATTTCTGGATGGTTTTCGGGATCCGTCCGGGATATCGTCGGGGTCATTTAGGGACTTTTTCGGGATCATTTGGGGGCTCTTCCGGCATTATTTCTGGATGGTTATCGGGATCCGTCCGGGATCCCATCAGGGTAATTTCGGGACTATTAGGGGATCATTTGTGGACCTTTCCGGCATCATTTCTGGATAAGTTTCGGTATCCGTCCGGGATGCCGACGAGGTCATTTCGGGATTATTTCGGGATCATTTGGGATACCTACCGGCATCATTTCTGGATGGTTTTTGGGGTTCGTCCGGGATCCCGTCGGGGTCATTTCGGGACTTTTTCTCGACTAATACGGGATCATTTGCGGACCCTTTCGGCATAATTTCTGGATAGTTGTCGGGATCCGTTCGGGATCCCGTCACGGTCATTTCGGAACTATTAGGGGATCATTTGAGGACCTTTCCGGCATCATTTCTGGATAGTTTTTGGAATCCTTTCGGGATCCCGTCAGGGTCATTTCGGGGCTTTTTCGGGATCATTTAAGGATGGCTTTCAGGATTCGTCCGGGAACCCGTCAGGGTAATTTCTGAACTTTTCCGAGACTATTTCGGGATCATTTTGGGACCTTCTCAAGATCATTTATGGATGGATTTCGGGATTTGTCCGGGATGCCCTCAGGGTCATTTTGGGACTATTAGGTGAGCATTTGAGGACCGTTCCGGCATCACTTCTGGATGGTTTTCGGTATCCGTTCAGATTCCCGTCGGAATAATTGCGGGACTTTTTCGGGATCATTGGGGTCCCTTCCAAAATCATTTCTGGATGGTTTTTGGGATTCGTCCGGCATCCCATCGGGGTCATTTCGGGACTTTTTCTCGACTAATACGGGATCATTTGCGGACCCTTTCGGTATCATTTCTGGATAGTTGTCGGGATCCGTTCGGGATCCCGTCAGGGTCTTTTCGGAACTATTGGGAGATCATTTGAGGACCTTTCCGGCATCATTTCTGGTTAGTTTTCGGGATCCTTTCCGGGTCCCATCAGGGTCATTTCGGGACTTTTTCGGCATCATTTAAGATTGGTTTTCAGGATTCGTCCGGTATCCGTCAGGGTAATTTCTGGACTTTTCCCAGACTATTTCGGGATAATTTTGGGACCCTCCCAAGATCATTTCTGGATGGATTTCGGGATCTGTCCGGGATGCCGTCAGGGTCATTTTGGGACTATTAGGTGATCATTTGAGGACTTTTCGGCACCACTTCTGGATGGTTTTCGGTATCCGCTCAGGATCCCGTCGGAATTATTGCGGGACTTTTTCGGGATCATTTGGTGTCCCTTCCGGCATCATTTCTGGCTGGTTTTTGGGATTCGTCCGGCATCCCGTCGGGTTCATTTCGGGACTTTTTCTCGACTAATACGGGATCATTTGCGGCCCTTTCGGCATCATTTCTAGATAGTTGTTGGGATCCGTTCGGGATCCCGTCAGGGTCTTTTCGGAACTATTAGGTGATCATTTGAGGACATTTCCGGCATCATTTCTGGATAGTTTTCGGGATCCTTTCGGGGTCCAGTCAGGGTCATTTCGGGACTTTTTCGGGATCATTTAGAGATGGCTTTCAGGATTCGTCCGGGAACCCGTCAGGGTATTTTCTGAACTTTTCCGAGACTATTTCGGGATAATTTTGGGACCTTCCCAAGATCATTTCTGGATGGATTTTGGGATCAGTCCGGGATGCCGTCAGGGTCATTTTGGTATTAGGTGATCATTTGAGGACCTTTCCGGCATCACTTCTGGATGGTTATCGGTATCCGATCAGGATCCCCTCGGAATCATTGCGGGACTTTTTCGGGATCATTTGGGGTCCCTCCCAAGATCATTTCTGGATGGATTTCGGGATCTGTCCGGGATCCCGTCAGGGTCATTTAGGGGTGCGTTCGAGATCCCGTCAGGGTCATTTCGGGAATATATCGGGATCATTTCTGGATGGTTTATGGGATCCGTCCATGACCCATTAAGGGTCATTTCGGGACTATTAGGTGATCATTTGAGGACCTTTCCGGCATCACTTCTGGATGATTTTCGGTATCCGTTCGGGATCCCGTCGGAATCAATGCGGGACTTTTACGGAATCATTTGGGATTCCTTCCGGCATCATTTCTGGATGGTTTTCGGGATTTGTCCGGGATCCCGTCGGGGTTATTTCGGGACCTTTTCGGGGATAATACGCGATCATTTGGGGATCCTCTAGGGGTCGTTTCGTGACTTTTTCTGTATTATTTCGGGATCATTTTGGGACCCTTTCGGCATAATTTCTTGATGGTTTGCCGGATCCATCAGGGTCATTTCGGGACCATTTTGGGATCATTTGGGGACCCTTCCGAGATCATTTCTGGATCCGTCCGGGATGCCGTAGGAGCCATTTCGGGATTTTTTGTTACTTTTCCGGGATAGTTTTGCACCCTTCCGGGATCATTTCTGGATCTGTGCGGGATCCCATCTGGGTCAATTCCGGACTATTTCGGGATCATTTTGGAATCCTTCCGGAATCATTTCTGTATGGTTTTCGCGATCCATCGTGGATCCCCTCGGAGCCATTTCGGAACTTTTTCTGGAGTTAGTCGGGATAATTTAGGGACCCTTCCTGGATATTTTCTGGATGGTTTCTGAGATCCGTCCGGGAGCCCGTCAGGGTAATTTCGGAACTTTTTCGGGACTATTTCGGGATCAATTTGGTACCCTTCAGACATCATTTCTGTGTGGTTATCTGGATAAGTCTAGAATCGTGTCGTTGTCATTTCGGGTTTTTTTGGGACTACTTCGGGAACTTTTGGAAACACTTCCGGGGCGTTTCCGGGTGGTTTTCGGGATCCGTCCGCGATAGCGTCGGGGTCATTTCGCGGCTTTTTCTGGATAATTTCGTTATCATTTTGGGATCCTATCAGATTATCAGCTCATAAAGTTCTTTTTTTTACTCAATTACAAAAATAAAATGCATTAGACAGAAAAAAAATTTTAAACAGATAACTTTATAAGCAGGCTAACGTGAATAGCCCACATATTTCATTTTCTCCTTGCGGACGGGGCCGCGGGTAAAGGCTAGTATATATTATAAATGGCAAAGTTTGGATGTTAAGATGTTTGGATGTTTGGATGTTTGTCCAGACGTTTGTCTTTGTGACTGAATAACGCAAGAACAGCTGGGCCGATTTGGATGAAATTTTGCACACATATAGCCAATATTCTAGAAGGATCTACTAGCTATATATTTTTCAAAAGGGGCGTGGTCCCCGCCCCTTAGGAACAGTTATAATTTAATTATTATATATTTTCGTCTTTGCGACTGAATCACGCCAGAATGGCTACACGGATTTTGATGAAATTTGGGACACAGACAATAGTCTACTAGCGAAATTTTTTCGAACATGGAGAGAGGGGTGGGGGTCCCAAGACCCCTTCGAGCAATTACTTTTTAATAATTTTTACACATTATAACTTTACGTATACTGGCCTTCACCAATATCACAGACTCAAGGGGTCAATTAAGTCGAGGGCTTACAAAGTAAGCAGTGAAACACTCCGCCGGCCCCCCCCCCCCCCTTTATCTCCCCCTCTGGTGTAAAATCTATAAATTGTTGTAACTCAATATAAATTTTCTCCTAAATCAATAGTTTTTGGTATCTGGCACATACAGATCGAGATCTAGAAAATTTTGGAGGAACGATCAGTAGTCCTCTCCTTCTACACCCGCCATCCGCCCTCCATCAATTGTTTTTATTAGCACGCTTTTATTAGCTTTACCTGTATGTTTCTATGTAACTTTTCATTCGCTCCAATGCGCCTGCTGCCTTATTAACATGGTTTTATAATTAGCTTCACCTTATTTGTAATCCCGTAAGGGTTATATCGAGGCTCTTCCAGGATCATTTCTGGATGCTTTTCGGGACCGTTCCGGGATCCCGGCCGGGGTAATTTCGGGACTTTTTCGGGATCCCGTCGGGGTTATTTTGGAACATTTTCGGGACTATTCCGGAATCATTTCGGGACTATTTCGCGATCATTTGGGGACCCTTCCGGCATCATTTCTGGATGGTTTTCGGGATCCGTGCGGGATGTCGTCGGGGTCATATGGGGACTTTTTCGGGATCATTTGGGGGCTCTTCGCATCATTTCTGGATGGTTTTCGGGATCCGTCCGGGATATCGTCGGGGTCATTTGGGGACTTTTTCGGGATCATTTGGGGGCTCTTCCGGCATCATTTCTGGATGGTTTTCGGATCCGTCCGGATCTCGTCGGGGTCATTTGGGGACTTTTTCGCGACTAATACGGGATCATTTGGGAACCCTTTCGGTATCATTTCTGGATGGTTTTCGGGATACGTCCGGGATCCCGTCGGGGTCATTTCGGGACTTTTTCGCGACTAATACGGGATCATTTGGGAACACCTTTCGGTATCATTTCTGGATGGTTTTCGGGATACGTCCGGGATCCCGTCGGGGTCATTTCGGGACTTTTTCGCAACTAATACGGGATCATTTGGGAACCCTTTCGGCATCATTTCTGGATCGTTTTCGGGATCCGTCCGGGATCCCATTAGGTAATTTCGGGACTATTAGGGGATCATTTGGGAACCTTTCCGGCATCATTTCTGGATACCGATGAGGATCCCGTCGGAATAGTTGCGGGACTTTTTCGGGATCATTTGGTGTCCCTTCCGGCATCATTTCTGGATGGTTTTTGGGATTCGTCCGGCATCCCGGCGGGGTCTTTTCGGACTTTTTCTCGACTAATACGGGATCATTTGCTGGCCCTTTCGGCATCATTTTTAGATAGTTGTCGGGATCCGTTCGGGATCCCGTCAGGGTCTTTTCGGAACTATTAGGAGATCATTTGAGGACCTTTCCGGCATCACTTCTGGATAGTTTTCGGGATCCTTTCGGGGTCCCGTCAGGGTCATTTCGGGACTTTTTCGGATCATTTAGAGATGGCTTTCAGGATTCGTCCGGGAACCCGTCAGGGTAATTTCTGGACTATTAGGTGATCATTTGAGGACCTTTCCGGCATCACTTCTGGATGATTTTCGGTATGCGTTCGGGATCCCGTCGGAATCAATGCGGAACTTTTTCGGAATCATTTGGGATACCTTCCGGCATCATTTCTGGATGGTTTTCGGGATTTGTCCGGGATCCCGTCGGGGTTATTTCGGGACCTTTTCGGGGCTAATACGGGATCATTTGGGGATCCTCTAGGGGTCGTTTCGTGACTTTTTCTGTATTATTTCGGGATCATTTTGGGACCCTTTCGGCATAATTTCTTGATGGTTTGCCGGATCCATTAGGGTCATTTCGGGACCATTTTGGGATCATTTGGGGACCCTTCCGAGATCATTTCTGGATTCGTCCGGGGATGCCGTAGGAGCCATTTCGGGATCTTTTGTTACTTTTCCGGGATAGTTTTTGCACCCTTCCGGGATCATTTCTTGATCTGTGCGGGATCCCATCTGGGTCATTTCCGGACTATTTCGGGATCATTTTGGGATCCTTCCGGAATCATTTCTGTATGGTTTTCGCGATCCGTCGTGGATCCCCTCGGAGCCATTTCGGAACTTTTTCTGGAGTATGTCGGGATAATTTAGGGACCCTTCCTGGATATTTTCTGGATGGTTTTTGAGATTCGCCCGGAGCCCGTCAGGGTCATTTCGGAACCTTTTCGGGATCATTTTAGAACACCTTCTGGGATCATTTCTGTGTGGTTCTCTGTATACGTCTAGAATCGTGTCGCTGTCTTTTCGGGTTTTTTTGGGACTATTCGGGGAACTTTTGGAGACCTTTTCGGGGCATTTCTGGATGGTTTTCGGGATCCGTCCGCGATAGCGTGGGGGTCATTTCGTAGCTTTTTCTGGATAATTTCGGGATCATTTGGGATCCTATCAGGTTATCAGCTCATTTAGTTCTTTTTTTTACTCAATTACAAAAATAAAATGCATTAGACAGAAAACAAAATTTTAAACAGATAATAAGCAGGCTAACGCGAATAGCCCATATATTTAAATTTCTCCTTGCGGACGGGGCCGCGGGTAAAGGCTAGTATATTATAAATGGCAAAGTTTGGATGTGAAGATGTTTGGATGTTTGTCCAGACGTTTGTCTTTGTGACTCAATCACGCAAGAACGGCTGGACCGATTTGAATGAAATTTGGCACACATATAGCCAATAGTCCAGAAGGATCTACTAGCTATATATTTTTCAAAAGGGGGGAGGTTCCCGCCCCCCACGAACAGTTATAATTTAATTATTATATTTTTTAGTCTTTGCGACTGAATCACGCCAGAACGGCTACACGGATTTTGATGACATTTGGGACACAGACAGTAGTCTACTAGCGAAATTTTTTTCGAACATGGAAAGAGGGGTAGGGGTCCCACGACCCCTTCGAGCAATTACTTTTTAATAATTTTTACACATAATAACTTTACATATACTGGCCTTCACCAATATCACAGACTCAATGGGTCAAATAAGTCGAGGGCTTACAAAGTGAGTAGTGACACCCTCTCCCTTTCTACCCCTCTGGTCTAAAATCTATAAATTGTTATAACTCAATATAAATTTTCTCCTAAATCAATAGTTTTTGGTATCTGGCACACACAGATCGAGACCTAACAATTTTGGAAAAACGAGCAGCGGTACTTCTCCGCCCCCCATCCGCCCTCCATCAATTGTTTTTATTAGCACGCTTTTATTAGCTTTACCTGTATGTTTATTTGTAACTATTCATTCGCCCCAACGCGCCTGCTGCCTTATTAAAATGGTTCTACAATTAGCTTCGCCTTATTTGTAATCCCGTTGGGGTCATATCGAGAACCTTCCGGGATCATTTTTGGATGGTTTTCGTGATGCGTCCGGGATCCCGCCGGTGTCATTTCGGGACTTTTTCGGGTTAATTTTGGGACTCTTCCGGGATCATTTCTGTATAGTTTTCGGGATCCGTCCGGGATCCCGTCGGGGTTATTTTGGGATATTTTCGGGACTATTCCGGGATCATTTCGGGAATTTTTCGCGAACATTTAGGGACCTTTCCGGCAACATTTCTGGATGGGTTTCGGGATCCGTTCGGCATCCAATCGGTGTATTTTCGGGATCATTTGCGTACCTTTGAGAGATAAATTCTTGATGGTTTCCGGGATCATTACGGGACTTTTTCATGGTCATTTTAGGTCCCTTCCGCCATTATTTCTGGATGATTCTCGGGATCCGTCCGGGATCCCGTCGGGGTCATTTCGCGACTTTTTCGGGATCATTTGGGGTCCCTTCCGGCATCATTTCTGGATGGTTTTCGGTATCCGTCCGGGATCCCAGCGGGGTCATTTCGGTACTTTTTCGGGATCATTTGGGGTACCTACCGGCATCATTTCTGGATGGTTTTCGGTATCCGTCCGGGATCCCTTCGGGGTCAATTCAGGACTTTTTCGGGATTTTTTGGGGTCCCTTCCGGCGTCATTTCTGGGAGGTTTCTGGGATACCGTCGGGGTAATTTCAGGACTTCTTCGAGATCATTTGGGGTCCCTTCCGGCATCATTTCTGGGTGGTTTTCGGGATTCGTCCGGGACCCGTCGGGGTAATTTTAGGCCTTTTTCCGGATCATTTGGGGTACCTTCCGGCATCATTTCTAAGTGGTTTTCGGGATCCCGTCGGAGTCATTTCGGAACTTTTTCGGGATCATTTGGGGTATTTTTCGGCATCATTTCTACATGGTTTTCGGGATGCGTCCGGGATCCCGTCGGGGTCATTTCTGGAATTTTTCTCAATTAATTCGGGATCATTTGGAGACCCTTTCGGCATCATTTCTGGATGGTTTTCGGGATCCCAGCAGGGTAATTTCGGGACTATTAGGGGATCATTTGAGGACCTTTCCGGCATCATTTCTGGATAGTTTTCGGGATCCGTCCGGGATCCCGTCTGAATCATTTCGGGACTTTTTCGAGGCTATTTTTCGGATCATTTGGGGTATTTTCTGACATCATTTCAGTATGGTTTTCGGGATTCCGTCGGGGCCATTTCGGGATCATTTGGTGTCCCTTCTGGCATAATTTCTGGATGGTTTTGGGGATCCGTCGGAAATCCCGTCGAGGCCACTCCTGTACTTTTCCGGGACTAATACGGGATGATTGGGCGAGCCTGTCGATATCATTTCTGGATGGTTTTCGGAATCTGTACGGGAACCCATAAGGGTAATTTCGGGACTTTTTCGGAAATATTTCTGAATCATTTTGGGACCCCTCCTGGTTGATTTCTGTATGATTTTCGGGATCTGTCCTGGAATTTTAGTATCATCTTGGGACCCTTCCGGGATCATTTTAGGTCTCTTCACAACCGGTAGTTCAGCACACATGTGTTTTTAAATTATGAGCTTTTATGGCCGTGGATTTGCTGCTAATTATTCGTAATTAAAATTGGGTATGTTTTATCTTCAATCTAACACAGCTTTTTCGTTCTATAATCGAGTATGGAACTGTTATAACTATAATTACACCTTTTCTAATATTTTAACCAACTAAATACCCGAAAAAGCAACACTATTTTCGTCTAAAAAATTCTCTTTGGTTTTAGCTAATTGTAGTTTCACTCCTTTGTTCTATGAGTAGTAATTCTTTCCTTTCATATCAGTTAATTTAATTTAAAAACAAAATTTAGATTTTTAATTCGAAAAAACTGTATTGTACTATTCATGAAAGCGTGCCTTTCAGCTTATCTTCTCATTTAGTTCTTTTTTTTACTAAATTATAAAAATAAAATACATTAGACAAAAATAATTTTTAAACAGATAACTTGATAAGCAGGCTAACGTGAATAGCACATATATTTTATTTTCTCCTTGCGGACGGGGCCGCGGGTAAAGGCTAGTTATAGTATAGATAGAAAATAGATAGATAGATAGATAGATTGTAGGTAAATTTATAGATTTTGGAGCAAACACATTTTGACCGATAACTCAGTTATCGATTAATTTATCGAAATATCACAAAATTCAAATGAAACCTGTGATCTTCCTCTATTGTTTGATGCCCATATTGTACGCATATTTAGAGGTTTTAGGTAACCTCATTTTAACCGATTATCGTAATATGGCAGCGTAAAATAATTTTTTTTTGGTACGCCACTGTATCTATTCATGAATTTGATTTTTAATTTATATGAAATTGAAAGAAAAAACTTTGCAAAGGCATTCTTTGATATTTGTTTGGAAACTAAGTGCATTTTCCTTCGTTTTTCAAAAAAAAAAATCCTTCAAAGTAGCTTAATTATAGCTTAAACAACTATAACATTTTTTTTCACGCGATTTTAATGAAATAAGTTCTAGATTCCCTTCTGGATTACAGGCTATCCATCTGTGAAAGTCTCATAAAAATCCATTCGTTAGTTTCTGAGATTATCGATATCATACCGACAAACAGAAAAAAGTGATGCCGATCGATTCTACGACATTCCAAACGTCAAGTACACTCATTTTTTTTTTTTTAGAAATCTTGGATGTACAGACACGATTTTCTAGAGATTTATTATAGTATAGATAAGACAGCTGAACGTACCAAGGAGGAAGAATTTAAAATTAGCATCAGCTTGAGAAAAAAAGTTAAAAAAAATTGGTGGATATGTATAGGGATATATTTAATAATCAAATAATTCTCAAAAATTCCTTAGCAACCACTTTTTCTTCATATTAATTAGCTGAAAAAATGCAGAATGTTCATTTCTGAAAAAGACTCAGCCTGTTCCTGGAATATGTATGTGAATATAAGTAAATTTCCATGTATTAATATTGCTTTAGATACCCATGACATAAATTTTTCTATATAAATGATGTTGTTTTGCCCGAAACAGAAAAATTTGGGCCGAGCTTTTCTTCCAAATTGCGTCGTGCTCTTAATTTTTCCTACAAATTAGAGCGACTGCTCCTACATGTTTTACGCCGACCCCGAATTTAGAAAACTTGTTTGTAAAATTTTGATGTTGTTTTGCCCGGAACTTGAACTCATGAGTATAAGGAAAAAAAGAAATTTGACAACTGAATTTCACACGTGTCACGCAAAAACTATTTGTTTGTTATTTAAACAAATTACCAATAGTTTCGCTGAGATTTCACCTGACTGAATGGTGTCCCATATTTCAACTGCAGGTTTCTATTTTTATTTAGACATGTATATTTTTTCTTCTAAAAATTAAAAAAAAATCTAACGCACCAACCGTGGAATGGTCCAGTAGAAATTATAGTGAAAAGCGGTTGGAACAATCACCTTTCGCTGGGTGTTTCAAATCTGCCTCCGTTTACGATGAGGTAGACAATTTCGCAACTTAGGGATCACATTGTTGTTGCATGTGCATGTTAAATTTCTATCCGTGTCTGTCTGGAGCACGCTTCATTGGAACGCAACACATTTTTAAAACATTAGGGGGACTCATGAAAGCTTATAAACTTATAAGGTGTAAAATTATATCCATTTACACACGCTGTTATATGAACGCACCTAGTAATATTCTTGATAAACTTGATTGTTTTTCAGCTGTATTATTGCCAAACAAAATTTTTTTGATTGTTATACAAATTAAAAAATGCCAAGATTAAGTGAAAAATCAAAACTAAAACGTGTTTACTAAGATATACTTGTAAAAAACTTGCTGATGATAGAGATTTCTGATGAAAATGCCTGCTATAATGTCTGCAAGGTTGTATTCCTTTGAGTTTACCGCGTTTACACAATAGGGGGACTCATGTAACCGTATAAATGCCTTATAAAGTGTGTAAACGTATAAATTTATCTAGTGCGTAAACGTGCTGTAAAATTTTGTATGAAAAATCATTTACACAATTTGTATAAATTTACGCGCACATTTCATTGTGTAAACGCGATAAACTTAAATGAATGCAACCTTGCAGACATTACAGCAGGCGTTTTCATCAGAAATCTCCAACATCAGCAAGTAAATGCGTTTTAGTTTTGATTTTTCACTTAATCTTAACATTTTTTAATTTGTATAACAATCAAAAAAACTTTGTTCGGCAATAATACAGCTGATAAACAATCAAGTTTATCAAGAGTATTACTAGGTGCGTTCATATAACAGCGTGTGTAAATGGATATAATTTTACACCTTATAAGTTTATATGCTTTCATGAGTCCCCCTAATGAAATGTCCGCGTAAATTTATACAAATTGTGTAAATGATTTTTCATACAAAATTTGACAGCTCGTTTAAGCACTAGATAAATTTATACGTTTACACACTTTATAAGGCATTTATAAGGTTACATGACTCCCCCTATTGACAAGTGCGCAGAAAAGTATGCAACATTTAGTACCATATGGTCATAAAGAATAAATGCCTAAGTCACATGTAAGAGTACTTAAGTTATTATTCCTAGTAATCATATGTTACTAAATGTTGCATACTTTTCTGCGCACTTTTTACTATTATAGATATTTTTAGCGATAGAGTTTTAACCAGGCATGCTTAACGAACGAAACGATATCATTTCGTTACGATAATCAACGCTAATAAACGAAACGAAGTCACTTCGTTTCGTTTATTAACGTTAAGATCGTCAAATTAACGTTAATTTGTCGTTCTTAACGTTAATAAACGAAACGAAATGACTTCGTTTCGTTTATTAACGTTGATTATCGTAACGAAATGATATCGTTTCGTTCGTTAAGCATGCCTGGTTTTAACGTTGGCGAATGTTGGAATTTGCGTGCAGGTCGTTTTTTCCGTTTTGCCAGAAATTTATCCCGGGCTTGAAACTTTCTGTCATTAGGGGGACTCATGTAACCGTATAAATGCCTTATAAAGTGTGTAAACGTATAAATTTATCTAGTGCGTAAACGAGCTGTCAAATTTTGTATGAAAAATCATTTACACAGTTTGTATAAATTTACGCGCATATTTCATTGTGTAAACGCGGTAAACTCAAAGGAATGCAACCTTGCAGACATTACAGACGGCATTTTCATCAAAAATCTCCAACATCAGCTAGTAAAGGCGTTTTAGTTTTGATTTTTCACTTAATATTGGCATTTTTTTGGCAATAATACAGCTGAAAAACAATCAAGTTTATCAAGAGTATTACTAGGTGCGTTCATATAACCGCGTGTGCAAATGGATATAATTTTACACCTTATAAGTTTATATGCTATCATGAGTCCCCCTATTTTCCGAATTTTTTCTATGCTCTGTCCCGTATTTTCCTTACTTTGCATAGGACTTATGCGGCAATTACCCACCGACGTGTGCCGTACGTACGGCCGTTTGTCGTACGAAGCACGTTTGACCGAACTCTCAAGCCCGTAGGAATCATTGTGTGCGTCTGTGTACATGTACATAACATATTTGTGTGTGTATTGTTTACAGATAAGCACTGTTGCCAATGAACATTTTGCATGCATGTTTATGGAAACATCAACTTTTTCCAATTTAATTTTTGATGTTGTAAAAGGCTGGAATTAATATTAATTAAATATATATAGATTACATATTTCTAATCTGCACTTTTACATAATTATTTTCACAATTTTTCAAACTTTAATTAGGTGTTTTTGTATAAGACTGCAAACGGTCAAAAATTAGCTCACAAAAGTTTACTGGGCAACTCTGTCTAGTGAGAGAGCGATCAGCTGACACGTTCTTACGGAAAAAATCAAAATTGTTTTGATTTCTACGTTCCGGGCTACGTACGTACGGGCGTTGCACGTCGGTGAGTTTTCGTTTACATTGCACACTCATAAGATAGGTTGTGTCAGCGGACACGTTTTTTCTACGTACGTTCGTGAGTAACCACGGCTTTAGGCTGTTATCGTTCACATTGTTGTTGCATTTGCATGTTAAAACTCTATCAGTATCTGGTTCACACGAAGAAAATGTCATTAGCCGTCATCCGGTGGAAGAGATCTTGAGCCAGATAAATAATATTTGCATGTAAATGCAACAACAACCATTTAAGCCAGTTAAATCCAGATAGAAATCTGGTGCAATCTGTGAGCCAGATAATTTGTTAATTCCTTGTCTTTAGTTTGGCAACGCTGCCTTTGTTAAATCTACTTTTTCAAAAATAGATGTCACTGCTTAGACTTTCGCCGTATGAGTTAAATGAAAAACAGCGGCGATATCTGACTATCACATTTCACGTGTGCGAAAATATCACGACCTCTGCTTCTCAAGTCTCTCAATGATCCAGAGCAGAGCCGGCCAAAAGTTGCACATTGTGCAATTTGAGTTCGTATTTTCACACAGACGCTAACGATGTGCGATCACGATCGTTTGCTTTCGCTGGTCACATGGCGGAACCGTACAAGGTGGCAGCATGGTGATATACCTACAAACATAAATCATTCAAGGTTCGAATCGAGCTCAAGGCGAGAACAATATGAAGTAGCAAATTTGCCAGTCAAACAAACCACCGCTGTATAGCTAAATGGTTAACGCAGCATGCCTAAAGCGTACTGATGATGAAGGCTTAGCACCCTTCGAAATGGATCTATCTGCGCAGCTATGGCAGGTTGTCTGAAAAATTTTCTACTTACTATTCCAAAAACAAAATACAATTTTTCAAATTTAGAAAAATTAAAAAATAACAATAATTATCATTAGAAAAAAATTATTGTTCTGGCCTTGAGCTCGATTCGAACCTTGAATGATTTATCAATAGGCCGATAAAAACAAAAACAAACATAAATAAAAAGTCTATGTACTTTGTTTTTGTAAATTCGATAGACTAATGTCAAAATCGTACTGCGCCGGAAGTTGATGTATCAAATCAAATAAAAAAAAGGATCCAATCAGCTGTCCCGTGCTGCCACCTTGTATAGTTCCGTCATGGCTGGTGACTCACTAAAATCAATAGTGAATGCAAAAGGAAAAGTCCATGCTACTTTTTGGGCACATAATAAAAACAATATGCTGCAATGTTAAAGTGACTTTTAATACGTTTTAGTTAGTATTAATAAGTTCCTTTGAACATACATATTAATATTCAGCCCAATTCTAAACGAAAATTCCGTGCGGGTTTTTCCCTTCTCCCATTCCTCGTATTCTAAATAAAAATTCCTTGTGAATTTTTTCACTTCTCCCTTTCCTCCTATTCTGAACAATGTTCGAAAAAGCGGAAACCGGTTATGGGAGAAAAGTAGGTATTATGAATGTGAGGGAGAGGGAGATTTCTCTGCCATTTCATAGGAGTTTTTTCACTTGTTAAATTAAAGGGAATGCATCAAAATAGTTAAAGGAAATTGGTTCTTTTAAGAAAGAACACTTATTTGTACAAATTTGTGCTAAAATATGTATTTACATTCTACCACAATATTCTCACTGTTAATACAACAACAACTACAATCACAATATTCTTTATTTTAAGTAGAAAAGCAACAGAAGAGCTCTTGGTATATTTGATGAGGTCATCTAGAAATTGCGCAAGGATTTTTAAGAAGGCTTAAATATATTTTGGCATATGGCGAAAGGCGAACTCAACTCGACTTCGTCGCCAGAAAATTGCTTTGCTGAATGAATGCAGGCAACTCCGGCGGATTTCTGTTCCTCTTCTTATGCTCCTCTGATGATGTGGCTGTGGCACCAATTCATTACTCTTTTCAGTGAATACCACATGAAATGCAATAATGTGCATTGTTTATACCTTATTTATTAATTTCAATCAAAAATCCGCGAGAACAAAATTCCGCGAGAATATTTAGAATTGGTCTGATTGACAATTTAAATATTAATAATTAATAATAATTAATTAATTATTAATAAATATTGACAATTTAATATAAATAACTTTTTATACGTTCTACTTAGTTTTATTAATTTTTATACATTTTTTTTATTGAATAACTTAATGTTTTGAAAATATATATTTCTATCTTTACATTTACTTTATTTTATAGTTCTTTCTTGATGAAAAAGTGATTTTTTAAGTAAATTTTTCATTGAAGAAACACCATACCTTCTTTTATAAAAAGTTTTATCTGGCTAGTTCGACCTCCGCGTTCTTAGTTATATGAATATAAGTAAGTATTGTGAGGATTAGCTTGAAATCAAATAACTAGAGTCCTTTTTAATTTCGAACTTCACAGTCCACATTTTCTTTTAGCACACTGTGGGGAGTTGTCACTCAATTTTTACACACACTTATGCAATTGTTTTAGGATTTGTGTGGCCGGCTCTGATCCAGAGCATTCCCGTGAGAATTGAGCTTGATCCGGAGCTGTAAAATTCACTGGATGGCGGCTAGTGTCATTAATAGTATATGGTACTAAGTGTTGCATACTTTTCTACGCACTTGATCCTGTTTTAGACATTTTTGACGATGAGTTTTAGCGTTAGCGAAGGTTGCCATATTTTCTATTATTATATATCCCAGAGGGAATTGGAACTGGAGTCGTTGAACCCAGAGCCAAGATACCAACACCTCTGGGAGCATACCCGAGCATTTTTCAAGCGGGAGTATTCGCTATAAGCCAGTGCGCTGACCTGAACCTTCAGCGCGAATACTCCAATGAAACAATTGCCATACTCAGTGACAGTCAGGCCGCCCTCAAGGCGATCTCGGCGTCTGAAATAAAATCAGCACTAGTCCTTGAGTGCGTTGAAAAGCTAAATCAACTAGGAGCACACAACGAACTGCTGTTGGCCTGGTTTCCTGGCCACAGGGGAGTTGAGAGTAATGAGCCTGGAAAGAGAGTCAGCAATGACACGACCTATTGGTCCTGATCCGTTCCTGCCAGTAGGCCCGTAGGAAATCAGAGGGAAGAACACTGGCGCAATATGCCAGGCCTGAGAAAATCTAAATTACTATTAGGGGGCTACAACACAACTCGGTATAGGGCATTAATAGGCCTCTCGAAAGATAACATAAGGATCCTAACAGCTATTATTACAGGACACTGTAGACTGGACAATCACATGCAAAAGCTGGGTATAATATCGAACAATACATGCCGATTTTGTGATCGATCAGCGGAGACGGGGGAACATGTACTCCTGGAGTGTGACGCAATCTCAAGACGTAGGGCTAAGTTTATGGGCTCCCCGTGGTCAGAGCATTGTCACATCAAATCCCTCAAGCCAGGTGAACTGCTAGGGTTCATCAGAGAAGTCGGCTTGGATGAGGTGCTGTGAAGCAGTTGAGGGCACAATAGACAAATGGTCGCAGTGCAATCCTCAATTAATTATCTATCTATTTATCTATGCAATATAAAAATTCAATAGTAAGGAATGAACGCCTAAGTCCCATATAAGAGAAAAAGAGTTAAGCTGTTATTCCAGGTAAGAGAATAAGGGTAAGGTTGTTATTCCTCGAAAAAGTTTTTAGCAAAACTTGATATTAGATATTTTCCTGGACAAAAATTTAGATTTTTGGTCGCCTTCGGCAACGCTGCTTTATAAATATTCCACTCAAAATGAATAGAACCTATTTCTGGAAATCAACTGTTTTTTTGGGTACTTTTTACTACTTACTACTATAAAAAGCGCTTTAATAAATAATTTTTGCATTTAAAATAAATTCTTCCTGTATAGGTAGAAACAATTTCTAATTCGTTCAAGTTCACACGTAATTTCTATTTCATAAGTAAACAATAAATAGATATGGAAATTGAGTGGATTTCGAGCGCCACTAAATGATTTCTAATGATTTGGACCAATCAAAATACGCCATTTGTATTGGCTCTCTTTTCACATTAAAGGGTGGCGTGTAACTGAGATAAATAAAAAAGGCATAATATTTTTCGGTGCAGCACGTCTAATATTTACTATATACACTTATATATACCCCATTGGTAAACATATAAAAACTCTTATAAATTTTGTTGAAAGTTTAAAGGAAGTTTTCGCCAGAAATGTTCACCTAATTTCAAAATCTAAAAATTTTGATCTAAATGAAAAGTGTACAGAAATTTTGTTAACCTGAAAATAGCAACCCTGCAATTAGCAAGAAACCGTTCGTGAAAAAATTCTTTGAGTGCATTTTAAGCGCTGCTCAGTGCTCATTACAATCCATTTCGCAGTGAAAAAGTTAACGTGCTGGTTGAAATTAGCTAATTGGAAAAATATTAAACAATTGTGTTTTAGGTAGAAAGTTTTTCTGCAAAGAAATTATTTATTAAGGTAGTCCATTTATTACTTCCATCTGAAGGATCGTGGGCACCAAAAATGAAGTATTTCATGCTGTTCGGATTGCTGCTTTTAGCAGGTTAGTTTTTCCTGATTCAACTAAATTCGTGTGTGTGCCGGCAAAGGCACAAAGAAACTACTGAATTTGTATATACATATATGTACATGCCTAATTGCTTAATATTAAATAATTTATTACATGCAGGCATCAGTGGCATTTATGCAAATGAAAACAAAGAAGATGTGGACAAAACTGTTGATCTTGATATAGGTTCCTTCAAGGAAGGTTCTAGAACAGGTAAGATTTGAAAACGTTTCTTTATACACATCTTGCATGTGGTCCATTGTATCAATTTGGCCGTTTGCTAAATCCGGCTTCGTGGCGTTTTTTGTACACGTCATGCGAGCAATGCACAAATTGGGCTGTTGGTGCTCGGATTTTTATTTTGATAACAAGCAAATGTGTATGCATATTAATAAGTCGATAAGTATGTAGATAACCTTTTAATAGACATCTTTTCTTAAATTGTAATATACCTATGAACACTCGTTTTTGCTTTTTTAGATGCTGAAGCACTCAAACGTGAAGAAGAAGCAATTAAATTGGATAGTCCGAGTGTGGCTCAAATGAAGGAGGCCCGCGAAAAGGTATGTATTCTTTGTTACTCCTGTTGCTCCTTTTGAGAGTTGTAATGATAGACTATTCAGAAACGTTTGCAGCCTTTTTAGTGCTGAAGTTGATCACGGGACCTCATTCAGATATTTTAAAGACAATCCCTCGATTTATTACTGTAGGTATGCCATGTTGTTGTTGTTGGTGTTGGTGTTGTTGTTGTTGTTGTAGCTATATGGTTGCTCCCTGAAGCCTCTGGGGAGTGTTATCGATGTGATGGTCCTTTGCCGGATACAGATTCGGTACGCTCTGGTAACACAGCACCATTAAGGTGCTAGCCCGACCATCTCGGGAACGATTTATGTGGCCATATTAAACCTTCAGGCCATCCCTCCCTCCCCACCCGCAAGTTACATGAGGACCTTGGGGTCGCCGGAGCCTCGTGTGTTAGTGAATAGGTGAGGTTGACAATTGGGTTTGGAGAAGCTATATATTGCGCTGGAAACCTGAAGGGTTGCCTACACAGCCCCTTGAATCTGATATTTTAGTCGCCTCTTACGACAGGCATACCTACCGCGGGTATATTCTGACCCCCTAACCCGCTGGGGTGTAGGGACGCCATCATTTAGTTTGTCGATTAAGTTGGGTACGATAAAAAGCTCTAGGCGATTTTTTTAACGATTATTAAAAGAAACACGTGCAGTTATCGGGATATAAATTTGTGTGCTGGCCGAACCATTTTGGGCACGACTTCATATGACCACGTGGAATCTTAGAAGCCATCCCTCCTCGCCCTGTGGTCGCTATTATCACGCCTGCTAAATATATGTATGATACATTCATATTTGTAACAAGATTCGCCTCGAGTGAAACAAAAATATTGATGGGAATTACAGGCCCACGGACAAAATTCCAGTTCGGTCTAAGCTTTTCGAAAAGTGACAGAAACTATCCTTTGTGGTAAAGAACATCACTTAGCCCCACCACCATGTTGATGGAGTACACCGACTTCTCATGCACCTAATAATCTAGGTGACTGGTGTTCTGCCTACAATACCTTCCGAAATCAAAAAAAGGATAAGCATTCCCGATAGCTTTTATTTTTCATATTATTAAATCTTAAGCGTACAGTTTGCCTTAGCTTTTTGGTATTGAATCTGGGTGTCGTTTTGGATTCTAACTTAAAATTTGCAAACTTTACGCTTCCAGTTACAGTTATCTAGATTTCTTTCGTAGAAATTTAAAGCGACTTTAGGGAACTTTATAACAGAAAAAACCCCACACATCTCTTCATGTCGTTATGGGAACTTCCGTTTAAGCTTTGAGAAAGATTGCGATTTACAAAAATAGGTTTTAATTTTGGGTTTGGTCACATTGGCTTCCGTAGTTTGATTAGGGTGCAATTGTTGTCGTTTTCATGAGACCAAGTCAAAAAAACTTCCAATGCCGGTAATGTGTTTCAGAAAAGCTTAGTGCGCTTCCCAAGGCAGTCGGTTCTATGTACCGGAGCGACTCGGGATTTTTCCCGACCAAGGACTGTCATTTCAGTGTGACCCCATTTAATTTGTTGCGTCCCTCCCACAAATTGTCATCCTCCCAGCAGCTCCTTGCAGCAGGACTGCTCCATACTCTCTTACTCCTCTTACATGGAATCCAATCCGGGTCCGTCTCCTGACCCCGGTCCTGAGAAATGGTTTTGCTGCATCTGCCGGAAAAGAATCTTTTTAGGACGGTCATACTCTGTTCAGTGTGTCTCGTGCAAGGGATGGTTGCATCGGACAGGTTGTTCTGGGCTTGATCCCAAAACCCGACGTCCACGTAACTTTTATAAATCTTTTGTGGGTCCTTGCTGTTCACGCCCAAGGGCGTCCCGTAGTCTACGCCTAAGCGCCCCCACTACCTTCCAGCGGCCCCACTGCTCAGCAAGCCACAACAAGTACCCGCTGCTGCTCGCGCCTCACGGCGCCAACAACTCAAACAGCTGATACCACTCATAACTACTACCTTCGTAGTAGAGTTGGTAG
This sequence comes from Eurosta solidaginis, assembly GCF_040869045.1. Lineage (NCBI taxonomy): Eukaryota > Metazoa > Arthropoda > Insecta > Diptera > Tephritidae > Eurosta > Eurosta solidaginis. Next base: position 297,572,033 of record NC_090319.1, read on the forward strand.
CAATGCTGAGCATCAGCCCCTGCCCCCGTCTTCTCCCCCCCTCTTTTCCGGCAGCAATCGTGCAGGTCAGGGAAACAGACTCTTAGTCCCTACCTCCGTTTGCACCGTCTGCCAGCACAGAATATATAGGTTTGCGACATCCGCCCAATGCAGCTCCTGCCTTGGGTGGCGCCACTTTCCTAGATGTTCTGGTCTCCATGACGGCAACCCCCCGACGGGTTTCATCGCGCCATGTTGCCAGGTCGCAAACCCAAATCATCCGGGTACCCCAATGCTTTCCCAAGGACGCCCAGTCCCAGGGCCACAACAGCAATTGCGTCCTGGCCTTCCACAACCCAGGCGTAGTCACCCGTCACTTACCCCCAGAGTGGCGGCGTCTCCCCTCATGCACTTCAGAATTCTGCAGTTAAACTGTAATGGAGGCGGCACAACATCCGCATTGCTGCGATTCAAGAGACTAAACCACAGCAAGATCTGCATTGCAAACCTGCTCTGGGTATAATGTCCACAGGAACGACCGCGAGAGCGGAAATGGAGGCGGCCTCGCGTTTATCATACACCACTCTGTGCAATATTATATATTTGATCCTGGCATCGACCGCAGGGACTGTCTTAGAACGTCAAGGCCTATCTGTCCGGTCAGGCGATGCAAACCTAGAAATCATCAACATCTACATCCCTCCTGCCACCTGTTGCCCCAGTGGATACCGCCCTAATATCAGGGCCTTACTCACTGGCAACAATCGCATTATCTTAGGCGATTTCACTGCCCATCATGATCTATGGCATTCAAACTTGCGGGCGGACAGTAGGGGTGAGATGTTGGCGGATCAAATAGAAGAAACGACGTTCTGCACAATAAACGGGGACGCCCCCACACGTATGGTAGGAAGCTGTCACAGCTCGCCAGATATCTCAATCGTGAGCGCAGAACTCGTAAACTGCGTCAACTGGCAGCCGATGGTAACATTGGCATCCGACCACCTGCCCATTCTTATTTCGCTCGAGCGTACCGCCGACTTCATCTTCACCGAAAAGTGCACTTTCATAAACTTCAAAAAAGGAAAGTGGGAAGAATATAAACCTTTTACAGACAACCGCTTTGCTGCCCTCCCTATCCCGACTGATGCCCGCCAAGGGGAGCGCGTCACCAATCACCATCACCGCTAAAGAGGTTGAGGACGCCATTGGTCGCGCTAAACCATCCAAAGCAGGAGGCCCAGACGGCATAGCCATGCCGATGCTTAAAAGCCTAGGGAAAGAGGGTTTCAAATATTTAGCGCATGTCTTCAACCTGTCTCTTTCCACCTTTGTCATACCCGAGAAATGGAAAATGGCCAAGGTGGTTCCGCTAATAAAGCCTGGGAAACCAGCTAACATAGGTGAGTCGTATCGTCCGATATCTCTCCTATCGCCAGTGGCAAAGACGCTTGAAGCCATCTTGCTCCCTTATTTCCAAGCAAATTTGCAGCTAGCCCCTCATCAGCATGGCTTCAGAAAACTCCATAGCACTACCACCGCGCGCGAGAATACTCCCCATCAGGGAGAGAAATGAGATGCTGACCAAACAGTTCCTGTTGAATACCCAGAAACCTGGTCATTCCAACAGACATCTGATTGATGAACCAGCACCGCCTAGGGGCTTAAGGAGTCATCTCCGTAAGCATTTTGAGGAAATACGGCACCTGAGAACCCAGTCGTATGAAGCGAAAAAACACAAGCAGGTCCTTGGTGAACTCCATAAACAGGCGTCGGACCTTTATGCCGGGAATTGCCCGGTGAATCCAATACATAAAGAAAAGTATCCGAAACTCGCGGAAGAGGAACGCATACTCCCCAGGGAAACGCGTGTCACTCTCGCTCAACTTCGTTCTGGATACTGTAACAGGTTAAACTCTTACCTATCCAGAATCAACCCCGACATACAAAATGTATGCCCCGCTTGCAATGTGTCCACACATGACACCAACCATCTCTTTAATTGTAATGTGGAACCAACGCCTCTAACACCCCTTTCCTTATGGTCGACCCCTGTTGAAACGGCAAGTTTCCTTGGACTCCCGTTAGAGAATATTGATGACAATTTGTGATCGGTCGCGGCTATTAGGTGGGGTGAGCATTGCTACAACATGTGTCAACAAAGCTTTCTGGAAATTGCCTTGCTAAAATATATAGAATTGTTGCGCAGACCTTCCTTTTTATTCTCGCGGCCTTCATTGCCTTTAGCCTGCTTTTACTTCACTCCACATTATTAAAAACTAACAAATTTCTGCATCTGGCCCTCTCCTTGCAGGCCGAAAAATTCACATTCCAAACGGAGGTAAATCGCATGATGAAACTCATCATCAACTCGTTGTATCGCAATAAGGAAATCTTCTTGCGTGAATTGATATCAAATGCTTCTGATGCTATTGATAAGATACGCCTATTGGCGCTTACAAATAAAGGCGAATTGGATAGTAATCCCGAATTGAATATACGCATAAAAGCGGATAAAGAAAATAAGGTGCTGCATATTATGGATTCCGGTATTGGTATGACGCATCAAGATCTCATCAACAATTTGGGTACAATTGCCAAATCTGGCACAGCCGATTTCTTATCAAAAATGCAAGATGCCACAAAACCCGATTCTGGTGGACAAGATCTCAACGATATGATTGGACAATTTGGTGTTGGTTTCTATTCCGCTTTCTTGGTAGCAGATCGTGTTGTTGTAACAACGAAACATAATGCTGATAAACAATATATTTGGGAATCAGATTCGAATAGTTTTAGTATAGTCGAAGATCCTCGTGGTGATACTATTAAGCGCGGCTCAATTATATCATTGTATTTAAAAGAGGAAGCACAAGATTTCCTTGAAGAAGATACTGTACGCGAATTAATACGCAAATACTCACAATTTATCAATTTCCCAATATTAATGTGGTCAAGCAAAACCATTGAGGAAGAAGTGCCAGTCGAAGAGGAAACAAAACCAAAATCGACTGAGGAATCTAAAGATGCTGAAGATAGTTTGGAAGATGGTGATGAAGATGCAAAAGTTGAGGAAGCTGAAGACAGCAAACCAAAAACGAAAAAGGTCTCAAAAACTGTATGGGATTGGCAATTGATTAATGAAAGCAAACCAATTTGGACTCGTAAACCAGCCGATGTTACTGAAGAAGAATATACTGAATTCTATAAGTCCCTAACCAAAGATAGCGATAAAGCTCTAACGCATACACATTTTGTTGCTGAAGGTGAAGTAACTTTCAGGAGTTTATTGTACATACCAAAAATACAACCATCTGAGTCGTTCAATCGTTATGGCACTCACTCTGATAATATTAAATTGTATGTACGTCGCGTTTTCATCACGGATGAGTTCAATGATATGATGCCAAAATACTTGAATTTCATTCGTGGTGTCGTCGACTCCGACGATTTGCCTTTGAATGTATCACGTGAAACTCTGCAACAGCATAAACTAATTAAAGTAATCAAGAAGAAATTGGTACGCAAAGTACTCGACATGATGAAGAAGCTCGACGAGGATACCTACAAACAATTCTGGAAGGAATACTCCACAAAGTAAGTGCAGTATATTGATCGCCATTCATATATTTATGAACAGTAGTGCCAGTTTTAAACTTGATGTTACTATTTATAATTCACAAGTACAAAGTAGTATCGCTTCCCAAGCCAGTCGGTTCTATGTACCGGAGCGACTCGGGATTTTTCCCGACCAAGGACTGTCATTTCAGTGTGACCCCATTTAATTTGTTTCGTCCCTCCCACAAATTGTCATCCTCCCAGCAGCTCCTTGCAGCAGGACTGCTCCATACTCTCTTACTCCGGGAAGGCATCGAATCCAATCCGGGTCCGTCTCCTGACCCCGGTCCTGAGAAATGGTTTTGCTGCATCTGCCGGAAAAGACTCTTTTTAGGACGGTCATACTCTGTTCAGTGTGTCTCGTGCAAGGGATGGTTGCATCGGACAGGTTGTTCTGGGCTTGATCCCAAAACCCGACGTCCACGTAACTTTTATAAATCTTTTGTGTCTCCTTGCTGTTCACGCCCAAGGTCGTCCCGTAGTCTACGCCTAAGCGCCCCCCACTACCTCCCATCAGCCCCGCTGCTCAGCAAGCCACAACAAGTACCCGCTGCTGCTCGCGCCCCACGGCGCCAACAACTCAAACAGCTGATACCACTCATAACTACCCCTGTCTTCTCCCCCCTCTTTTCCGGCAGCAATCGTGCAGGTCAGGGAAACAGACTCTTAGTCCCTACCACCGTCTGCCAGCACAGAATATATAGGTTTGCGACATCCGCCCAATGCAGCTCCTGCCTTGGGTGGTGCCACTTTCCTAGATGTTCTGGTCTCCATGACGGCAACCCCCCGACGGGTTTCATCGCGCCATGTTGCCAGGTCGCAAACCCAAATCATCCGGGTACCCCAATGCTTTCCCAAGGACGCCCAGTCCCAGGGCCACAACAGCAATTGCGTCCTGGCCTTCCACAACCCAGGCATAGTCACCCGTCACTTACCCCCAGAGTGGTGGCGTCTCCCCTTATGCACTTCAGAATTCTGCAGTTAAACTGTAATGGACTAACTGGGAAGATTACGGAGATAGTCGATTTCATGAAGCGGCACAACATCCGCATTGCTGCGATTCAAGAGACTAAACTCACAGCAAGATCTGCATTGCAGACCTGCTCTGGGTATAATGTCCACAGGAAAGACCGCGAGAGCGGAAATGGAGGCGGCCTCGCGTTTATCATACACCACTCTGCAATATTATATATTTGATCCTGGCATCGACCGCAGGGACAATGTCTTAGAACGTCAAGGCCTATCTGTCCGGTCAGGCGATGCAAACCTAGAAATCATCAACATCTACATCCCTCCTGCCACCTGTTGCCCCAGTGGATACCGCCCTAATATCAGGGCCTTACTCACTGGCAACAATCGCATTATCTTAGGCGATTTCAATGCCCATCATGATCTATGGCGGTTACTGTCCAGTAGGGGTGAGATGTTGGCGGATCAAATAGAAGAAACGACGTTCTGCACAATAAACGGAGACGCCCCCACACGTATGGTAGGAAGCTGTCACAGCTCGCCATATATCTCGATCGTGAGCGCAGAACTCGTAAACTGCGTCAACTGGCAGCCGATGGTAGCATTGGCATCCGACCTCCTGCCCATACTTATTTCGCTAGAGCGTACCGCCGACTTCATCGTCACTGAAAAACGCACTTTCATAAACTTCAAAAAAGGAAAGTGGGAAGAATATAAATCTTTTACAGACAACCGCTTTGCTGCCCTCCCTATCCCGACTGATGCCAGCCAAGGGGAGCGTGCCTTCCGTAAGGTCATTGAATCCGCCTCGGCACGTTTCATTCCCGCCGGGAGAATTCCCGAAATCCGGCCCACTTCCCGGCCGCAAACTTAGCGAGAGAACGTGACCTTATAAGACAGCTTGATCCAGGCGACCCCCAAATAAGGGATATAAACCAACGCATCAGATTGCTTGTGGATGAACACAAGCGGGCGAAATAGGAGGAGCACCTAAGAGGTTGTAACCTCTCTACCAGTGTGGGTAAACTTTGGTCCACCGTAAAGTCCCTATCGAATCCGACTAAGCACAAAGACAAAGTTTCATCGCCTTTGGCGACAAAGTGCTGTCGGATGCGAAAAAATGCGCGAGCGCTTTCTGCCGACAATATATAATGCATCCTACGGTCGACAAAGATAGACGGAGAGCCAATAGACACGCACATAAACACAAATTCAGCGCGTCACCAATCACCATCACCGCTAGAGAGGTTGAGGACGCCATTGGTCGTGCTAAACCATCCAAAGCAGTGGGCCCAGACTGGCTATGCCGTCTGCCGATGCTTAAAAGCCTAGGGAAAGAGGGTTTCAAATATTTGCGCATGTCTTCAACCTGTCTCTTTCCACCTTTGTCATTCCCGAGAAATGGAAAATGGCCAAGGTGGTCCCGCTACTAAAGCCTGGGAAACCAGCTAACATAGGTGAGTAGTATCGTCCGATATCTCTCCTATCGCCAGTGGCAAAGACGCTTGAAGCCATTTTGCTCCCTTATTTCCAAGCAAATTTGCAGCTAGCCCCTCATCAGCATGGCTTCAAAAAACTCCATAGCACTACCACCGCGCTAAATGCCATTAGCACCCAGATAAATTGCGGTTTAAATCAATACCCCCACCATAGAACAGTACTCGTAGCGCTAGACCTATCAAAAACTTTTGATACGGTCAACCATGGCTCGTTACTGCAAGACCTGGAAGGGTCTACCCTTCCCCCATGTCTTAAAAGGTGGACCGCAAATTATCTGGGTGGTCGGCAGGCATCGGTGCAATTTAGAAACGAAACATTAAAACCAAGGAGAATTAAACAAGGGGTGCCACAGGGTGGTGTCCTATCCCCACTTTTGTTTAATTTCTACATATCTGAGCTACCTTCACCACCGGAAGGAGTCACAATCGTTTCCTACGCCGAGGCGCTATGCAATAAAATAAACGGCTACCTCCCTGATCTCTCCAGTTTTTTCGCCTCGCGACCTTATTTACAACATGGACGTCCCAAATGTCGACCATTTTGAACATCCACGTCGATGGCACTACGCTACCGACTGTCCTACACCCCAAAATCTTGGGTGTGACGTTTGATCAAGGTCTACATTTTGGTGAGCACGCAGCCGCAATTGTTCCGAGAATTCAGAGCCGTAACAAAATCCTCAAATGGCTGGCAGTACCTGGGACAAAGATAAAGAAACGCTCATGACTACATACATAGCAATTAGCCAGCCGATTACGTGCTACGCGTCACCCATATGGTCGCCAAGCCTAAAAATTACCCACTGGAAGAAACTACAGGCCTGCCAAAATACTGCTCTCAGAATCGCCACGGGCTGTCTTCTTATGTCTCCATAACACCATCTGCATAATGAGGCGAGAATACTCCCCATCAGGGAGAGAAATGAGATGCTGACCAAACAGTTCCTGTTAAATACCCAGAAACCTGGTCATCCCAACAGACATCTGATTGATGAACCAGCACCGCCTAGGCGCTTAAGGAGTCATCTCCGTAAGCATTTTGAGGAAATACGGCACCTGAGAACCCAGCCGTATGAAGCGAAAAAACACAAGCAGGTCCTTGGTGAACTCCATAAACAGGCGTCGGACCTTTATGCCGGGAATTGCCCGGTGAATCCAGCACTTAAAGAAAAGTATCCAAAACTCGCAGAAGAGGAACGCATACTCCCCAGGGAAACGCGTGTCACTCTTGCTCAACTTCGTTCTGGATACTGTAACAGGTTAAACTCTTACCTATCCAGAATCAAGCCTGATATACAAAATGTATGCCCCGCTTGTAATGTGTCCCCACATGACACCAACCATCTCTTTAATTGTAATGTGGAACCAACGCCTCTAACACCCCTTTCCTTATGGTCGACCCCTGTTGAAACGGCAAGTTTCCTTGGACTCCCGTTAGAGGATATTGATGACAATTTGTGATCGGTCGCGGTTATTAGGTGGGGCGAGCATTACTACAACAACAACAACAACAAAGTAGTATCTTACGATATGATTACAAATACAGATACGTGAATAAATTAAGAGTTCATACATTGTAATTTTATGTAAAACAATCATCTTTAAATTTTTGTGTTACACTTATTTCAGCATTAAACTCGGCGTCATGGAAGATCCTACCAATCGCGCGCGTCTTGCCAAGTTGCTACGCTTCCAATCGTCCAATGGCAAGGAATTAACCTCATTGACTGCATATGTTGAACGTATGAAACCGAAACAGGAATTTATCTTTTTCATTGGCGGTACAAATCGTGCTGAAGTAGAAAAATCACCATTCGTTGAACGACTACTAGCTAAAGGTTATGAAGTTATATACCTCATCGAAGCTGTCGATGAATATTGCATTTCATCGTTACCCGCATTCGAAGGCAAAAGATTCCAAAACGTTGCCAAAGAAGGTTTCAGATTGAACGAATCGGAGAAGAGTAAATTGAAATTTGAAGAATTGAAAACAACATTTGAACCCCTCGTTAAGTGGCTGAATGATGTGGCATTGAAGGATAAAATAGCGAAAGCGCTAGTATCAGAGCGTTTGAGCAATTCACCATGTGCACTCGTTGCGGGCATGTTCGGCTGGACCGGAAATATGGAACGCTTGGCAATGTCGAATGCACATCAAAAGTCGGATGATGCAGACCGTAAATATCATTCAAATCAAAGAAAGACTTTGGAAATCAATCCACGTCATCCACTTATACGTGAGCTTTTGCGCCGTGTTGAAGATGACGAAAATGATAGTACGGCCAAAGAAATGGCTGTTATGATGTTCCGTACTGCCACATTGCGTTCGGGTTTCATGTTGCATGAGACTGCTGATTTTGCGGATTCCATTGAGAGAATGATGCGCCAAACGTTGGGAGTTCCGTTAGATGAACAAGTTGTTTTGGATGATGATGATGATGAGGCCGATAATAATGATGAGGCCGATAATAATGATGAGGCCGATAATAATAATGGTGAGAATGATGAAGAATCACCTGGTATTGCTGGAAGCGAAGGAGATGATGGTTACTCATCACCAAAATACAATAGCGCACCAGATGTTGAAGATGAGGGACACGATGAGCTCTAAATTAGCGAATTTTAATATAAGTCCTTTTTTTTATAAATATAAAACGTATTTTGTAAGAATGGCAGACTGATTTTTTTTAGTTCGGCTGCTCAGTACATTCGCCAGCGCACTCCGTATCATGGGAAAGGGAGCATCCCATTCACATAAATATGCATATGTACATATGTATTTATGTAATTACTTTTATTGCAACTTTGAAATTGTAATAATAGCATTTATTAATTTCTATGTATGTATGATTAAAATGTATTATGATTAATAAAAGACTGGATTCAAACCCAGACTGGGCATTAAGACATGACAGGAGGAACAACAGAATTAAATACGGCAACTTGATCCATTCAATATATTCGTTTCTATTTACGTTTTTAAGGCGTAAGCGTGTAGAGTAGCGCATTTTAAAGGGAGGATTTTAGAAATGTAAGAATTTTTAATAAAATAGTTGAATTACATTTAATATAAAACTACATACTATCTATTTGTTACAGTGTAATAATGTAGAAGTAATCAATAACAAACTGCGTTTTACAATAAAACATTTCTCAAACATAAAAACTTGAAGTTGTCCATAACACAAAAAAACCTTATATTTTAAAAAATCCAACTAGAAAAACAATGGGAATGTACAATAAACAAAAAAGTTTTAAATTCGAAATCTCCAAAAATTTTAGTTGATGTAAAATTTGAATATTTAATGGGAACTAGAATTGGCCGCAGCCTAGTCAGAAATCTCTAATCTTGATATAATAACAGACGTCAGTTCGATTTTCATTTGTAATGTAACTGATTGGCGGGTATTAAAAAATTACTTTCTACACATTTTTAAGAAGTTTATATTAATATATATTGTGATTGTTGGAAAGAGGATGAATTGTTTAATTAATACAATCCCATAAAAGAATCAAAAATACCTCATGAAAATGTGTAGAAGCAATTTAAAATTACCCCTGTTGTTGTTGTAGCGATACGGTTACTCCCCGAAGGCTTTGGGGAGTGTTATCGATGTGATGGTCTTTTGCCGGATACAGATCCGGTACGCTCCGGTGACACAGCACCATTAAGGTGCTAGCCCGACCATCTCCGGAACGACTTATATGGTCACATTAAACCTTCAGACCATCCCTCCCTCTCCACCCCAAGTTTCATGAGGACATTACAAATAAATTGCACAGAAAGTATGAACAGACGTCTCTTATTATATCAATCCTCTTTGTTAAAACAGAATGAAGTGCGCAGAAGAGCATGCAGCATTTATAACCATGTTGTCTTTAGGAATAACCGCCCAAGTCCTATGCATAGGAGTTGGTTGTTATTTCTACGGACCATATAAAACTAAATATTGCATACTTTTCTGCGCACTTGATACTGTTTTAGATATTTTTGGCGATGGAGTTTTAGAGTTAGCGAAAGCTGGAATTTTGAGGCAGTGCAACTATTCGGCATACATTTGTTCAGCAACTTGCAGTTAGATTTATTTATAAGTGAAGCTTATATTAGCTTCACTTGTAGGTGCTAGGTGCGCAAAGAGACCCATCTAGCGGCAATTGTTGAAGAAGGCAGTGGTTAAATAACTCGCTACAAAACGAGTTGAGCTTAATAGCGGAGATACGAACTTCTGTGTTACGGCGTTTTCTTTAGTTTTTTTAAACTATATGTTATGTTAAATAACATTTTGATCAACACCTTTTTTACATCGTTTGGCAAAGTTCTGCCGATAAGTGGTAGTGTTTTTGTAGTAAATTTTTTTAATCCGTTGCAAAACTAGCACAGCTACACCGCGAGAATTCAATGTTCATGTCCAAGATTATACAACATTTTCAAACAACGAAATTAATTTATAACAGACAATTTTTTGATTTCCCTCGAAATTCTATGTTTTGGAAAGTTTTCACGATGTCAAGCATTAATCGATTAGGTATGTTTTAAGGAGGTTGATGAGTCGTTTAGTAAACAATTGTGAAGTTGGGTAGCCTTTTCTTATCATGCCCATACATTTTTTTTTAATTGAAGACCGTTATATGTAATTTGAGTTAGCGAATAGCATCTCTAAAAAACAAAGCTTCGATTTATGTTAGAGAAAACATTTTGATCAAAACGGGTCTAATCTATGAGTGTTTTGACACTGAATCGGTCTTTAGTACTTTACAAGATGTGCGATTTAAAAATTTCAACTTTTTTCTACTTCTGACATATATTATGTGGGTATAAACAATAGAAAGGATTCAAATAATACACTAAGGCGGCTCATTGCTGATCTTCTACATCCATATACTGCATCCACTTCATTTGTTCTTCTAAACGCGTAACAGCTTCGTTATACGAAAAATTGTACTTATCCTTGAAAATGTGAACCAGCCACTCAGGCATTAAGGCATTGGCAAATAGCGTAGAGTACTGTAAATAAAAAGAGGTAAAAACTTTTAAAAAGGAAGTAAAGATATTACGCCTTTATTCTCTATCTCCATTTTAAGTGGCAATATTACCTCGTAAAAATATTTTTTGTGAACAGTTAAGCTAGTTCAGAGGATGTTGTCCTTGAAGTTGTTTTTGCTGTAACCCCAAAAGCTCACCCCAAAAGCACTCCCCAAGAGTTAGAGGTGTAGGTAACCTATGATCAACCGCAAAGTCTCTCAAACCCGACTAAGCACAATGACAAAATACCCATCGCTTTGGTGCTATCGGATGCAAACAATTGCGGAACCGCTTTCTGCACACATTTCTCCGTCGAAAAATCCAGACGGCAGTCCAAAAGACACGCACATAAGCATAACACAGCGCGTCTCCTATTACCATCAACAGCACAGAGGTTAAAAAAGAAGCCGTCGAATATTCTAAATCATCTAAAGCAGTAGGCCCGTTCCTGAATGCCTCACAAATTGAAAATGGCGAGAGTGGTACCGCTTCTAAAGCCTGGCTAACGTAGGAGTTTCATATCGTATGAACTCTCCTATCGCCAGTAGTAATTTCACCATAAGCATGCGACTTGCCAATCAGCATGGCTTTCGAAAATTACATACCACCCCGCGCTAAATGTCATCAACACACAAATAAATTGCGAAATGAACCAAGACCCCATTATGAAACAGTACTCGTAGCGCTAGACTTACCAAAACCTTTGACACGGTCAATCACAGAACCTTGCTGCAAGACTATGAAGTGTCTACCCAATCTAAACCTCCAGCGGGTTAGGAGGTCAGGACATACCCGCGATAGGTACGCCTGTCGTAAGAGGCGACTAAAATACCAGATTCAAGGGGCTGTGTAGCGTAACCATTTCAGCTTGCCAGCGCGATATATAGCTTCTCCAAACCCAATTGTCAACCTCACCTATCCGTGGCGAATCCTATTTCACTAACAGACGAGGCTCTGGCGACCCCAAGCTTCTCATGGAACTTGGGGGTGGGGACGGAGTGATGGCCTGAAGTTTTAATGTGGCCATATAAATCGTTCCCGAGATGGTCGGGCTAGCACCTTTATGGTGCCGTGTTACAGGAGCGTACCGGATCTGTATCCGGCAAAGGACCATCACATCGATAACACTCCCCAAAACCTTCAGGGAGAAACCTTATCGCTACAACAACAACAACCCAATCCCCCCGCGGGTTAGGGGATCAGAATATACCCGCGGTAGGTATGCCTATCGTGAGAGGCGACTAAAATACCAGATTCAAGGGGCTGTTTAGCGCAACCCTTCAGGTTGGAAGCGCAATATATAGATTCTCCAAAGCCAATTGTCAACCTCACCTATCCGCGGCGAATCCTGTTTCACTAACAGACGAGGCTCTGGCGACCCCAAGCTCATAAGGAACCTAACATCAAAACCTGGAAGAATTAAACCAAATCCTCGACAACGTATATGCGGAAAATGTCGGCAATATTGCATACCCATGTCTATGACATTACGCATGTAGGTCACTACACCCAATAATACTGGGTGTGACGCTCGATCAGGACCTACAACCTTAACAAAATTATCAAGTACCTTACCGGCAGCATAGTCACAAAGCAATTGGCCGGCCGGTTGTATTCTACGCGTCTCCAATATAGTCGACGATCTTAAAAGAAAACCACTGTAGGAAACTGCAGGCCTTCCAAAATATCGCGCCGATTACTGCCACGGGATATCTTCTTATGTCTCCAGAACATCTTTTACACAGTGAGGCGAGAATGCTCCTCATAAAGGAGAGAAATAAAATGCTGAACAAACCGTTTCTGTTGGCCCTCAGAGACACCTAATAAAAGTCGTCATATGCCCACAGTTCCCGGTGGACCCAGTTCTCAAAGACAAATACCCTCAACTCGCATCTGGATACTGTAAAAGGTTAAACTCTTATTTATTCAGAATCAACCCCAACATACCCAATGTATGCTCCGCTTGTAACGGACATATTTAGTTTGTTACCGGAACGTACCGGATCTATATCCGGCAAATAACCATCTCTTCTCATAAGGGAGAGAAATAAAACGCTGAACAAACCGTTTCTGTTGGCCCTCAGAGACATCTACTAAAAATCGTCATATGCCCGCAGTTCCCGGTGGACCCAGTTCTCAAAGACAAATACCCTCAACTCGCATCTGGATACTGTAAAAGATTAAACTCTTATTAATTCAGAATCAACCCCAACATACCAAATGTATGCTCCGCTTGTAACGGACATAGGTATTTAGTCGTTCCCGAAATGGTCGGGCTAGTAACTTAATGTTGTTTGTTACCGGAACGTACCGGATCTATATCCGGCAAATGACCATCCCCAAAACCTTCGCTACAAAAACAAAAGCACCAACCATCATTTCAATTGCAATGTGGAACCAAAGCATCTTACACCCTTATCTCTTAGCAAGTTTCCTCGGATTCCAAGTTTCCCGTAAAATGATATTGACGCGTGAGTGATCGCAACTTTTGGATTGGGCGAAGCACTGCTACAACTAATTAAACAATAAGGTAAGAGGTGTTGTGGATACGGGAGTCCTTTCCCGGATATGAATTCGTAAGCTCAGGTGCCAGGCCGACTGCCGAGTGAACCAATTTTGCACCCCTCGCATCTTCGGGTCTGTATGTTTTAGTTGCCTTTTACGACTGGAATGTTCTACCGTGGGAATGATGTGAGGCCCTTAGGACCTAAAATATTGTGACGAATATTAGCAACAGTAAGGGATACTATCATCTCTAAGGCGATACTAAGCAGTCAATTGTATGTACATAAACAAATCAATGTCTACACATATGTACATACTAGCAGCGGAGAGAAAGGCACAGACACATGCATATATCTGAGATACTCACAAAAGTATGCAATCATCGGTGGAAGTATTAGTCACATATACAGGCGCATATGGCTATGCGAGAGGCTATAAACGTGCATCTGTAGTTTATAGCTGGTAAACAAGTAGTAAATTGTAGAAGAAGAAACCCCTTGAAGTATGCGAACGAGACAGCAGAGAGTATAAAAGGAGCGAAAGCTGAGTAAGCAGAATCAGTTTGATTTAAGCACGCTATTGGTTGTGAAGTCAAATGTTATTGTAAAGTACTTTCAAAGAAATCTAATAAAGGTAATTTTTGCTCGATTGGAGATTGGAGTTATTTATTCAACAGTTTAGCGATTCGAACGTTAGCAGAAGATTTGGAATAAGCGGAATTTCAGTAAATTGGTTACAATATTAAAAAAACAGAAATCTGGGTGGGGTCTGCCTATCTTACTTTAATATTATAGGTTTTATAAGGGATCAAAGGACAGATCATTTTTCAAAAAACATTAAACAGGATATATTTGGAAGAGCCAAGGTTGCAATATACAAATATTTTACATACCAACGAAGTGCCTTCTGTGTCTTTTTCATACACTTCACCAAGTTTGTGCATCATTTTATATTGCTTTGTATTGTCTATAAGTTCAATAACGGAATAATGATTAATGCCATTATAACCGGTAACTTTTGGCTTTGAGCGCAACTTATGGAAAACTTCATCCAGTTTATGCTTATATTTAGAAAAAGTATTTAAAATTTCATCAGTGGACATATCATTCAGCGATCTGTTATAAAACGGAATTATAAATTAAAAATTTCATTGGCATAACATAATAAATAAACAAATATACTACTCACAATATTTCAACCTTTTTTGGCACTTGTATTAAATCTTTTAATATATTCTCCATATTTTCATTAACTCTCATTTGTGCCTTTTCCCTGCGTTCATTCTCTGCAATTTCTTCGGGTGTTGGATAAACAATACGTTTTACAATGTTAGCGGAAGTTGAAGTCATTGTTCCTGCCGCCTCTGCTGCTTTAGTTTCTTTCGCCCGCGAGGATTTATTCGTTTTAGATGCACTTTTCGACGATTTAACTAATTCTTCAGGTTTCTTTTTACTCAGCCATTTACCCATGGATTGCTTCTCTTGCTGACATGTGCGTTCACTTTTCTTTTCACGCTTCCGTTTTTTTACCGAAGAGCTCGACGATGTTTGCGCCGAACCGGTTGTTATTTTGGGTGCCACAAGTTTAACTGGCGTCTTCTCAACGAAATCATCACTTTCAGAACCATCAGAACCAAAACATTTCCGCATGAGATCTTTTGATCGCTTGTTGGTCTTGAAATTTTCACTCCCAGCGGCAGATACTTCATAACGTATTGGCTTTACAGGTGAACGGTGCGAACGGCGTAGTTCTTTATTTGGCGCATCACCTTCATTTGACTTGCAGCTTGTGGGTTCATGTTTAAGTCTGGATTTCGCCTCGGATTTGGTTTCTGCGTCCTGTTTGTACTTCTCTTCGCTGCATTTGTTAGATTTGTCTAATTTCGGTTTCACGTATTCCTTTAAATCTATATTATCACTATCGTCTTGTGAAGTACTTAACTTAATGATTTCAGTAGGACTATCACTAAATTGTATATCCGATAGGGCGTTCTGAGCTTTTGATGTATGCCCTTTATCGCGCTTGTCTTTATTGTGTTTGTTAGGATGTCGACGATGCTTGCGCTCATCTCTATCTTCTTTTTTCTGGCCAATCTTAACTTCCGGGTCGTTTGATGAGGTGTGCTTTTTTATTGTTTTGCTGGGATCATTGTCGCGCTCATCTTCACTGGAATTGGCGAATATGTCTTTTTCTTTGTTTACCGTTGCGCCATTAGTTTTTCGAATACGTCTTGGTTTGTAGATTGGTGATACGCCAGGTGTCGACTGTAATTTAGTTGGCGTATATCGGTCTGGGTCATCGCTGCCCAAATCACATTTGACACTATTTGATGGCACATAAAGCATGCACGATGAATCTGCCGATGTGTTAACAGTCGATAGAGGCTCCGGCAGGTATTCCAAGTTTTCGGCAAAACCAAGGCATGGAGAGTATGTCTAGAAAAAATAAGGAGTTTATAGACAAAATTTCATTCATAATTTGCAACCTAGGGTCAAGAAGCCTGATACATAGTTTATCCAGTTCGCAACTGTTAAATTTTTAAAATAAAAATTGTAACCGCAAGCTTTTTGTTAAAAATTAAAAATAGAAACCAAAACGTTTTAAGCACAGAAGCCATTTTAGTGAAAAGCTGGTGCCATCCCAACTGCTGCTGGAGCCACGTCGTAAAAAACTTCGGAAAAAGTCTAGAACAGTGGTCGACTGCTGAAAAAAATTTTGTGAACAACGGAATTTGGACGGATTTAATTTTGAACCCATTTTTGAAAGCGCGGCCGATGGCCATCAACGCAGAAAGGTGTTCTGCGCAATACTATGAATCAAACCCCGGTTTTGAACGAATTACAATTTTTATTTTCCACCTCAGTCTTCGACTAACACTCAAAGCGAACGGTAGTCTACCTATTCAACAAAAAGTCGAATACACGATTTCTCTTTTGTGCTATATCCGCTCACCGTATACATAAATAAATACGCGAAACACGTGTCTTACTACAATTATTGAAGCAATATACCAGGAATATACAATGGGCTACCCATCCAATTCGGAAAAAACTCAATCAAATACCCCAAACTTTACGTGGGATAAAACGAAAAATTCCCAATTCATGAACAATGGCCCCATATACTTAATTATGACCAGAACAAACAGCAACGAAACACTGGAAAATATTTCACCTTTTCTTGTAAAAAAAGCCATCGATGCTACATGCGGCAGTGAAATAGAGGAGTGTAAAAAAACGCGAAGTGGTCAAATATTAATTAAAACTAAAAATAATCTGCAAGCCAACAAACTAACTTCACTAATAGCCCTAGACGACAACACAACAGTCGAAATTTCCGAACATAAAACCCTTAACCAAATAAAAGGTGTAATTTATTGCAACGCACTTAGGGGCATTCCAGAAGACTATATTTGTGCCGAATTGGAAAACCAAAACGTGACCGAAGTTAAAAAAATATTAAAGAAATTTAAAGAAGAAATTGTCGAAACAGGTCTCATAACCATCACATTTAGCTCTACAAATATGCCCTCTGACATCAGAGTAGGCTACGAAAAAATACCAGTAAGGCCCTACATCCACTTACCATTACGATGCAAAAATTGCCTTAGATACGGTCATATAGCAAAAATCTGTAAAAGCGAAAAAATCTGCCAAAATTGCGCCAACAACCATCACATCAACGAGTATAAGCAAGAGAAGTGCACCAACGAAGAAGCCTGCATAAATTGTATCAGACAAAATCTACAACCTGACCACACAGCAGTCGACAAAAAATGTCCAGTTTTCATAAAACAAAAAGAGATCCAGGCCATTAAAACTACCAAAAAAATTGACTTCAAAGCAGCCCTAAATATATACAACGAAAGACACCAGCAACACCCAACTATTTCTCGGAACCAAACACAAATAATAACCCAGCAAAACAACAAACCAACAGGAAAAAACGAAGTAAAATCTTCAAGCCACCTACAAAACACTACATCAACAAAACAACAACTTCCGCAACAAATTACTACAAGACGTAACCAGGTAGATTACTCCGACCTACCGGAACTAACAAGCGAATCCGATTGCGAGTCCGACGACCAACCAGATTTTCAAACATCCTTAAACAAAATCAAAACAACTAAGATTCTCCCAACAAAAGCTTCTAAACGACTTAAAGCGCAGCTAAAACGTGCACTCAACAGTAAAGAGAGAGACAATCAAAACAACAATACTAAAAAACAACTAAGAAAAAACACATAAACTAAATCTCCCTTCTTAATATCCTCTTCCTCCCCCTTCAATTCCTAACTTTCAACATGTCCACCAACATTTTACAATGGAACATACGAGGGCATACCGCCCTATATCCCCAAAGTCATGTGTAGCTAAATTGATGGACAAGATCACTGCCAACAGGTTATGGTGGTTCGTTAGCAATAACAAACCCATTCATGACAACCAAATAGGTTTCAAAAGAGGAAAGTCGATAACTGATGCTCTACTATATGTAGAGCACATGATTACCGACTCTCTCACAAAGAAAAACACGCATCTCTCATTTCATTAGACTTCACAAAAGACTCCGATAAAATAGGAATTCACTCTGTTATAGATCAATCATAGGAACAAGTGACACCACAAAAACGTCCACAATAATAATAGCAAACTGCCCAGCATACACAACGGTATACACAGCTGAAATGCTCGCAATTTTATCAACCATAAATTACACAAAGGAAAACACGCCATCTGCTCTGACTCCCGCTCATCTTTAAAAGCCATCCAAAACATAAACAACAACGAATTCTACCCAAACATTTAGAAGTATGCTCATAGGCTTATTTCCGAAAATAACTCTAATTTGGATCCCTAGACACACAAACATACCCGGTAACGAATACGCAGACGAAGTCGCCAAACTAGCTGCAACTTTACATCCACATGGTACAAATTAAATAACACAAGCAAAACTAACGTAACCCAGTTCCCAAACACAAATACCCATCAAACCCTATCTACGACTATGACTACGACTCGGACACACAAAGATCTCCCATCAATACATACTCAACAACAACCTTCCCAACACCTGCACTTAATGTAGAAATAACACCCCTCTCACAATAACACACACCTTCCTCTAATGCCCATCCTTTCATCATTCTAGAAGCCAGACTTTCCAATGCCTTAATCCAACCCACTTCCTTAATATTCCCTCCATACAAAATATAGAAGTAGTTATAAAATTCCTAAAAATACAAGACTCTATTTCCAAATCAAAAAAAAAAAAAAAAAAAACAAAAAAAAATCTCCTTTTATATTTACAACAACCAAACTCTCAATTACAAAATGAAATATATGTAAATTCAAGTATATATAAAATTGAAATTATTGAAATTTTCTTAACTTGTAATTCTAATTACAAGTTACAGCTTTTTATAATAATAATAAATAAATCTTTAATTATAAGTTGAGCCGATAGCCATAGCAGCTAGTGCTCTTTTCTCGTTAGTCTTAAAATTCATTTTAAGCCTAATATATAATAATAATAATAATAATATTTTCCACCTTCGGATTATTATTATGATACCGCCCTCCCACCCCCTAGATCCATGAGAGGTTCGGGGTCGCCAGAGCCTCGACTGTTAATGAAACAGGATTCGCACGGATAGCTGAGGTTGACAATTGTGTTTGGAGAAGCTATGTATTGCGCTGGCAACCTGAAAGGGCTGCGCTACACAAACCCCTTGAATCCGGTATTTTAGTCGCCTCTTACGACAGGCATACCCACCGCGGGTATATTCTAACCCCTAGCCCGCTGCGGGTGTTCTTCGGGGAGTGTTGTTGTTGTTGTTGTAGCAATGCTCGCCCCACCCAATAGGCGCGACCGATCACAAATTGTCATCAATATCCTCTAACGGGAGTCCAAGGAAACTTGCCGTTTCAACAGGGGTGGACCATAAGGAAAGGGGTGTTAGAGGCGTTGGTTCCACATTACAATTAAAGAGATGGTTGGTGTCATGTGGGGACACATTGCAAGCCGGGCATACATTTTGTATGTCGGGGTTGATTCTGGATAGGTAAGAGTTTAACCTGTTACAGTATCCAGAACGAAGTTGAGCAAGAGTGACACGCGTTTCCCTGGGGAGTATGCGTTCCTCTTCTGCGAGTTCTGGATATTTTTCTTCAAGTACTGGATTCACCGGGCAATTCCCGACATAAAGGTCCGACGCCTGTCTATGGAGTTCACCAAGGACCTGCTTGTGTTTTTCCGCTTCATACGGCTGGGTTCTCAGGTGCCGTATTTCCTCAAAATGCTTACGGAGATGACTCCTTAGGCCCCTAGGCGGTGCTGGTTCGTCAATCAGATGTCTGTTGGGATGCCCAGGTTTCTGGGTATTCAACAGAAACTGTTTAGTCAGCATCTCATTTCTCTCCCTGATGGGGAGTATTCTCGCCTCATTATGCAGATGGTGTTCTGGGGACATAAGAAGACAGCCCGTGGCGATTCTGAGAGCAGTATTTTGGCAGGCCTGTAGTTTCTTCCAGTGGGTGGTTTTTAGGCTTGGCGACCATATGGGTGACGCGTAGCACGTAATCGGCTGGCTAATTGCTTTGTATGTGGTCAAGAGCGTTTCTTTATCTTTTCCCCAGGTACTGCCAGCAAGGGATTTGAGGATTTTATTACGGCTCTGAATTCTTGGAACAATTGCGGTTGCGTGCGCACCAAAATGTAGATCCTGATCAAACGTCACACCCAAGATTTTGGGGTGTAGGGCAGTCGGTAGCGTAGTGCCATCGACGTGGATGTTCAATATGGTCGACATTTGGGGCGTCCATGTTGTAAATAAGGTCGCGGAAGATTTAGTCGGTGACAATGCCAGGTTTCGCGAGGCGAAAAAACTGGAGAGATCAGGGAGATAGTCGTTTATTTTATTGCATAGCTCATCGATCTTTGGGCCTGGGCCTGTGGCCATTATTGTGCAGTCATCGGCGTAGGAAACGATTGTGACTCCTTCCGGTGGTGAAGGTAGCTTAGATATGTAGAAATTAAACAAAAGCGGGGATAGGACACCACCCTGTGGCACCCCTTGTTTAATTCTCCTTTGTTTTGATGTTTCGTTTCTGAATTGCACCGATGCCTGCCGACCACCCAGATAATTTGCGGTCCACCTTTTAAGACATGGGGGAAGGGTGGACCCTTCCAGGTCTTCCAGTAACGAGCCATGGTTGACCGTATCAAAAGCTTTTGATAGGTCTAACGCTACGAGTACTGTTCTATGGTGGGGATATTGATTCAAACCGCAATTTATCTGGGTGCTAATGACATTTAGCGCGGAGGTAGTGCTATGGAGTTTTCTGAAGCCATGCTGATGAGGGGCTAGCTGCAAATGTGCTTGGAAATAAGGGAGCAAAATGGCTTCAAGCGTCTTTGCCACTGGTGATAGGAGAGATATCGGACGATATGACTCACCTACGTTAGCTGGTTTCCCAGGCTTTAGTAGCGGGACCACCTTGGCCATTTTCCATTTCTCGGGTATGACAAAGGTGGAAAGAGACAGGTTGAAGACATGCGCTAAGTACTTGAAACCCTCTTTCCCTAGGTTTTTAAGCATCGGCATGGCTATGCCGTCTGGGCCCACTGCTTTGGATGGTTTAGCGCGACCAATGGCGTCCTCAACCTCTCTAGCGGTGATGATAATTGGTGACGCGCTGAGTTTGTGTTTATGTGCGTGTCTATTGGCTCTCCGTCTATCTTTGTCGACCGTAGGATGCATTATATATTGTCGGCAGAAAGCGCTCGCGCATTTTTTCGCATCCGACAGCACCTTATCGCCAAAGGCGATGGAAACTTTGTCTTTGTGCTTAGTCGGATTCGATAGGGACTTTACGGTGGACCAAAGTTTACCTACACCGGTAGAGAGGTTGCAACCTCTTAGGTGCTCTTCCCATTTCGCCCGCTTGTGTTCGTCCACAAGCAATCTGATGCGTTGGTTTATATCCCTTATTTGGGGGTCGCCTGGATCAAGCTGTCTTATAAGGTCGCGTTCCCTCGCTAAGCTCGCGGCCTCCGCCGGGAAGTGGGGCCGGATTTCGGGAATTCTCCCGGCGGGAATGAAATGTGCCGAGGCGGATTCAATGACCTTACGGAAGGCACGCTCCCCTTGGCGGGCATCAGTCGGGATAGGGAGGGCAGCAAAGCTGCTGTCTGTTGCAGATTTATATTCTTCCCACTTTCCTTTTTTGAAGTTTATGAAAGTGCGTTTTTCGGTGACGATGAAGTCGGCAGTACGCTCGAACGAAATAAGTATGGGCAGGTGGTCGGATGCCAATGTTACCATCGGCTGCCAGTTGACGCAGTTTACGAGTTCTGCGCTCACGATTGAGATATCTGGCGAGCTATGACAGCTTCCTACCATACGTGTGGGGGCGTCTCCGTTTATTGTGCAGAACGTCGTTTCGTCTATTTGATCCGCCAACATCTCACCCCTACTGTCCGCCCGCAAGTTTGAATGCCATAGGTCGTGATGGGCATTGAAATCGCCTAAGATAATGCGATTGTTGCCAGTGAGTAAGGCCTCGATATTAGGGCGGTATCCACTGGGGCAACAGGTGACAGGAGGGATGTAGATGTTGATGATTTCTAGATTTGCATCGCCTGACCGGACAGATAGGCCTTGACGTTCTAAGACATTGTCACTGCGGTCGATGCCAGGATCAAATATATGATATTGCACAGAGTGGTGTATAATAAACGCGAGGCCGCCTCCATTTCCGCTCTCGCGGTCTTTCCTGTGGACATTATAACCAGAGCAGGTCTGCAATGCAGATCTTGCTGTGAGTTTAGTCTCTTGGAGCGCAGCAATGCGGATGTTGTGCCGCTTCATGAAATCGACTATCTCCGTAATCTTCCCAGTTAGTCCATTACAGTTGAACTGCAGAATTCTGAAGTGCATGAGGGGTGACGCCGCCACTCTAGGGGTAAGTGAGGGGTGACTACGCCTAGGTTGTGGAAGGCCAGGACGCAATTGCTGTTGTGGCCTTGGGACTGGGCGCCCTTGGGCAAGCATTGGGGTACCCGGATGATTTGGGTTTGCGACCTGGCAACATGGCGCGATGAAACCCGTCGGGGGGTTGCCGTCGCGGAGACCAGAACATCTAGGAGAGTGGCACCACCCAAGGCAGGAGCTGCATTGAGCGGATGTCGCAAACCTATATATTCTGTGCTGGCAGACGGTGCAAACGGAGGCAGGGACTAAGAGTCTGTTTCCCTGACCTACACGATTGCTGCCAGAAAAGAGGGGGGGGGGGAGAAGAAGACGGGGGCAGGGGCTGATGCTCAGCATTGCTACCAGCTCTACTACGAAGGTAGTAGTCATGAGTGGTATCAGCTGTTTGAGTTGTTGGCGCCGTGGGGCGCGAGCAGCAGCGGGTACTTGTTGTGGCTTGCTGAGCAGCGAAGCTGCTGGAAGGTAGTGGGGATACGCTTAGGCGTAGACTACGGGACGCCCTTGGGCGTGAGCAGCAAGGAGCCACAAAAGATTTATAAAAGTTACGTGGACGTCGGGTTTTGGGATCAAGCCCAGAACAACCTGTCCGATGCAACCATCCCTTGCACGAGACACACTGAACAGAGTATGACCGTCCTAAAAAGATTCTTTTCTGGCAAATGCAGCAAAACCATTTCTCATGACCGGGGTCAGGAGACGGACCCGGATTGGGGTCGATACCTTCCCGGAGTAAGAGAATATGTAGCAGTCCTGCTGCAAGGAGCTGCTGGGAGGATGACAATTTGTGGGACGGACGAAACAAATTAAATGGGGTCACACTGAAATGACAGTCCTTGGTCGGGAAAAATCCCGAGTCGCTCCGGTACATAGAACCGACTGCCTTGGGGAGTGTCCTTATCGTTAATACAACAACAACAACAACAACCCCTGTTGTAGACTATTACCACTACGGAACTTCCAGTCTCCTACTATTTCTTCAACATAAGTGGCACAAGCACATCAATTATCTTTTGGAGAACAGGAAAGCCATCTGAATCTAGCCGTTATAGTACATCGGAAAAACTATAAGCCTTTTACAATTTTCGCAACAACAAAATCCAAATGCATTGAGATATTTATAATCTATTCTAATATACTCACATCTCTTTTTGGTGACACACATTTCTTTGTACTAGGTTGACGTCGTATTGAAAATTCCAGAGCTAATGTGCTGTCTTTCCTTTCAAACGTTATGTATCCCAAACATTCTAGTAACGTTTTAACAGATGTGGCAGATTTCCTTACTTGTACGTCGACTTCTTCGTTCAAAGCAAATGTTTTTCCTTCGAACGACCCACCGCCACGTAACTTATCGGGTATACTTTCCACTATGGTTTTCAATTGTTCGTCAAAAGCTTTCCAATGATCTTTTTCAAACCAATGGAGATTTCGCTCTCCCTCCAGATCTGTTCGGCCGCTTGCTGGGCAGTCCAAATTGAGTTGGCACACAATTCCTTTGTCTTTATACTAAGAGGGAAAATTTAAATATGGATTTGAAATTAGAAAATAAATAAACGCTCACCTGACGCAATTCCAATAAGCAGGATTTAACAACACGCATTATTGCCAAAAAATAATTTATTTACTGCACTAAAGCCAGCATTGGAAAAATTGCATTTTACCCAAAAAAAAAAAAAAAAATAGCGCAAAATTCAAAACAATACCAGCGTTGTATTTTGCCTATTTCTAACTTATCTTTATCGGCTTATCGATAAGAAAAATAATCGACACTATTTTTTTCAAGTAATTATCGAAGATAAAAGGACTTGGCATGGTACAATAATCAGGTAAAAGCACCAGAGTTGCATTTTATATGTTTTTTCATTCGAAACTAGTTATAAAATGTTAAATTTTGTTTCTGTTTACATCTTTTGTTTATTTACTTTTGATGTGAAAATTTATTAATACACAGTGTTTTTTAAATGTTTTGGAAATTTTTGTAAAAAAAATAATTTTCTTATGTTTTGTGTATTTAAAAATCGGAAAGTGGTGTTTGTGCAACGTTAGAAAGGAGAAAGCGGGTGTAAAACTTTTCATAGTCCCGCAAGAGGTAATACTTTACTTTAACTACTAAAACGCGTCCAAAAATATGAGGAGAGGTGTCAAAAGACGCGCTTTGGACCCAGGACCACGAAACCGAAAACGGGAATTCAAAATTTGTCAGGGTGGGTGTTCCCCACGTTTGGGCGTCCGCAAGATATACGCTACCTTGGACCGATCGTGATGCATAGGGTGGGGTGGCCGTCATGGAAAAACACCAGGTTGATGTTGTTGTCACTTCCATGGCGTCTTGTTCACCACCCAAGACAACATGGTCTATAATTGAGCTGATTGCAGCCGAGTGTACAGGCCATTCTGTTTTATAGGTCTTCAGACACATCAGTGATTTCAAGTCAAATAGATTCGCTGCTGCATCTTTGGATGCAGTAACAAACAGAATACCATCTTTATTTATCTGCATATCGTTTTTAACAGCCGTATGATCATTTATTGAATTAATCTCACGAACACCCTCCCGTATATCCCAAACAGAAATTTGGCCATTTTCGTGCTCTATGATTATTGTTTCATCCAAGGGTCCCCACAGCATAGATGTGATTGTAGATGCCAGCATTGGTATACGTAGCAATGGGCTTTGCTCGGCAGTGCTTTCATCTGCTGTGCGTGCATCAATGGCGAACCTCCGTTCTGGATTTTGTCCCATATCTTTATCCGTGGAGGGGCTGCTTGTTCGCCAGAGTGACTGAAGCCGCATGTTCTCGCCTACGACTTTATATATATTTATATATTTTATTTATATATTTTATGTGGGGTTTGTTTTTTTTTAATGCCGGTCTGTGCCGTGAAATGTCAAAACAAATGACAGCAACAACTTTCTCACCACAAGTAAAAGTTAAAAGCTCTATGCCAGAAGGTTGCCATATGACGAAATGTAGGTACGGTGGTCTAGGGCTTAGGAAAAGGATGGATATAGGAAGACATGGTCGTTGTTGGCTGGAATGTAAAACAATAGAAACGGCAACTATAAACGGTGTTGCTGTTTAGCTATTGCCAATATAAAGGGGTTAGTTACCATTAAAAGAATAGAATAGCTGTGTCATTAAAGTTGATTATGTCGACTGTGCGCAGGATCGCGTAAACGATTTTAATAATTTGTATAGATATACATATATCCCTGGCGCGAGGTCCAGTAAGAACAAAATCGTAGTGTTTTTTTTTGGTGTTCAAAATTTATGTGCGGCGGGGCAAAACGCCCATAAAGAAACCCGCGGTCGTCCGGAAAAATGCTATTTTCAAGGCTAAAGGCCTAGGACTCCGGCCGGCACGAAAATTACAGAGTTTTTGGCTAATGCGCATGATGGATGTGAAATACGCAGGGACAGCAGTTAAACAGTGGTAAGTCGGTGGATTAAATTTTTTTTTTTTGAGACATATTGTCCCTTCTTTTTTTTTGCGCCTTTTTGGGGGTTCATGTACCTAAAATTTTTATTGCGGTGACTTGTCACTAAATTTCTAATGTCTTTCTGCGAGCCCCAGGCAAACGTTTCATAATTTTCTTCCGGTAAAATTCTTTTTGGTAAAATTTTGTTTTTGGATAATTTTATCAGTAGCCGGGGTTACGAAATTCCCAACAAACAATTTAGTTTAATGCCGACTCGATATGCCCTTGAGATCAAATTCCTTCCTCAAATCTTTAACGTTAATTCTCTACATCATCGCAAAGGCTATTCTCTATTTGGGATCAACGGCCATTAATTTTCTTTGCTGGTATTCATTTTCATACCTGAGGTATACCTATTTATGGTATGCAGTTGCTCGAATAACAATTGTACATATTTTTTTTTTGCAATAAAAATGAACGAAATACAATTTTATATATAGAAAGTGTTCAAAATTCCTCAACTTCACCTCAAATACCGCGTAAGGTGATAACTTACGTTCGAGAATAAACTTGGCTGTGTTTGTTGGGTTTCTTCACATATTAATGAGTCAATTGCACCCTCGAAGGCTACGCGAGGTGCATGAACGCCAAACGGGCGCAAAAGCGCCAGCCTTTTTGTACTCAGTTTAAAATATAGTTTCTATCTGTTAGTTGAACACCACCTCGCAATAAACAAAAGCTTTTGGTCTGCGCCTGGAAAATTTTTTTCGGAAATCTACCACAATCACTTTTCACCAGCATACAGGCGTACAACAGTGCCTCTAAAACCACGTGAGGTGAAGACAGCAAAATTCTTATAAAAAAGCTTTTGGTTAATGTAACCCAACAAGCAAATGAAGGCAGTTTCTTTTAAGATAAAAAAAAAAAATATATATATATATGTGTATACGTATTGTATTAATTGATGTTGTAATTTTTTGGTATTTGATGTCAAATTGGTGATAGTCGGGTACACGAAATCACCAAACCAGAGTGCCAAGACTGCAATAGTTTCCTGATTGCTGAAATATCCAGCTGCCCCAAATATCCGTTTTCCACCGAAGAGAGCTCTTTTAGGTAGGCTGTAGGATTTGGGTGTTTCATTAAAAGTAACGCTCATCTTGAGCCAGGCGAAGGGTTTGGTTTTATTTTGTGCTGACACAGAAGAAAAGAGAAAATTTAAGATATTTTATATAAAATCTTTTTTTGTATGGTGTAATTTTTTGTTGCTTTGACCGAACTCATGATGAATAAATCACTTAAAGAGAATTCGTTGAAGAAATTTTAAAATAATATATATATATGCTGTAGAATTGTAAATCCACTTATACATATGTGTTATGCGTAGGCATTCGAGATTAAATATAAATGTCTGTTTAATATATAATTGTAAAAAGATAAATCTGTTAAGCATGTTTCTTGTCGTATTAATATACCTGTTTAAAGCATGAAAAGAAATTGGAATATGGTTTGCTGATTTAATCGGTTGGGGATGGGGATGATGGCGAAAGGGTAGGTAGTGTGGAATCGCGAGGAGCAAAGGTAAGAAAGGGGACCTGCTGAACTCCGAAATAAACGAGCGGTCCGAGGTAGGGTGGGCTTCTGGTGGGATGTATGGAGGCGTATGAGGATGATGATTGTAACATCCGCCTCGCATCAATGTGGCAAAAGGGTTGAGGATCCCGGATACACTTTCAAGGTGTACGTTACAATTATTAATTATGGCGCCCAAACAAAAGAAAAATGGTGTCATGGAGTATATACCACACACAACCGGAAGTAGGAAATTTAGTATATACCTATATTTATAACACCTAAACTAAACCATAGGGTACAACACCTGCGCCTTAGCTTGAAATTGGCGCCCACAAATGAGCAAATACTCCGTGGATTTTAACCATCTAATCCGGCGAAAAGGATCAAAGCTCACTCTCTCAAAAGAAATATTTCTAGCTAAAGGTAAATTCACCAGATGCACCATCATCCAACTAAACGGGTTTGCATCTGTGTGCCCATCAGTCCAAATTGGTGACTTGGAAGTGGTGTTAGTTTCAGGAACCCAATCGCACCGATACGGAAGGATGGAATCACATGGGTAGATCCTATCAATAGCCCAGAGATGACATAGCCAAACCAAGAAGGTCAGGCCATTCGCATCTATGTAAATTTTTTCAATTGATTTTTTTTTGCCTTTTTTTTTTTTCAAATACAACACAATCTACATAATTTTTTTTTGTGTTACAATCAGGAGAATTGGAAGTCCCTTCTTTTAGTTATGAAATAAGTAGCTGCGAATTCAGTTTTTAAAATGTTATGGCCACAATCATTTAGGCATGTAAAGCTTGTGCTGCATAACGAGCCCCCTATTTAGGATCTTTTTATTTTGATATTTTTTTTGGTAGCATATACAATTCTATACATCCTCACCGGAACGTAACTGTTGCTCCTGGGATTCCTCACCGAACCCGAGTTTTTTTTTTGGTTGCCCTCGAGTCATCTGAACCTCCTCATACATATACAGTGAAATTAAGAAAGTAAATTCGAAACTATTTAGTGTTGAGTCATAGATGGTGAAAAGCGGTATAGGAAAAAAATTGCGTAATCTAATGAATCGTAGACCAGCCCCTTATAATTTCCGATATACAAACAGAAATAAAATCATGTTACAGCCTAACGAGCCTAGTAGAAACGACCCGGCTTTTATCGATCTCTCGGATCGCATAGGAGGGGGTAACAATGCAGGAGTCATGGGCGGCGATACAAGACAGGAGGAAAGCTCAAATAGCACACAGATAGAAACCAACAAAAATACAGGCACATTGCCAAAGCCACCAAAAGAGTTCCAGCCAGCACGGCCAATAGTGGCCCCACCGCCCAACCTGTACTTTCCCCCACCTATCGTGTCCAACAATGGCGAACCCAATCGCTCATCTAAAAACGGCTCGCGTGATATTCGGGAAGATATGGAACCAATTTTGAGGGAGATGATGGCGGAGGCAAAAACCGCTATTGTTAATGAAATGCGCGATATCATACCGGAGTTGGTTAGAACGGTAAGAGACACAGATGCAGGAATAGGGAGTAATGGGTCGCGTAATAAAAATAAAAGAAGGAGACATAACTCCAGTATGGAATTCTACGATTCCAGGCGTTCCAGAAATGGGTTTGCGATACAGGAGAACCCAACCAACGCTCAAACAATGAGAAGCAATAATAGGCCCACATCGTATACGGCAACACATGCCTTCACTCGCCACGACCCACGACCAATTCGCCAACAACCAATTGGGGATGCAGGTGCACCCGCGGCTATCTCTACAGAACATCGTGCAACAGTGGCACACGAAAACAGGGAGTTCGTCAGATCATATCTTAACATCGAGAAGTGGGGCATTAGCTTCCAAGGGAATCGTGACACCATGACGGCAGAAGATTTTATTGTTAGGTTAGAATATCTAAAAGAACAATACGGGTGTTCATAGGGCGAGGTCATACGCGACTTTCACAAACTACTGGGTGGCGAGGCGCGTGAGTGGTACTGGCTCTATATCCGGTCCCATGGTAGAAACGATTTGCCAACCCTACAACATGCACTCCGGCGTCAGTTTGCGTCGCAACAAACTGATTTCGAGGTTCTAAGGGAATTGACGGAGAGGAAGCAGAGGCCGAATGAAACGATCGACGAGTATTTTCACGTCGTTGGTACGTTGCGCTCGCGATTCCGGAATCCCATCCCGGAATATGAAATAGTACGGTTGGTAAAAGGGAACTTGCGCGAGTCCCTGGCCAAAATGGTTTACCCAATTTCCGCGTACTCACTGGACCAGTTAAGGATGGAGTGTAAGGAGGTTGAACGGGTTTTTCCGCGTCGCGAGCGTATGCCAGCGAATGTGTTTACGACACGTATACAGCGCGTCGATGAGGTTAGCCAGGCACAAGAACAAGAGTATTTCACTCCCGGTGATGAGGGTCAAGTCGCCGTGGAGGAAATACATCATTCGTCAAGCAAGCAGGGTGTGGTTCAGAGAAAAAGTATCGTGTTGGAACTGTGGTGCGGATGGGCACCTTTTCACCGAGTGTATGTCTCTACAGCGTCGAGTTTTTTGTTACAAATGCGGGAAGCGAGATGTGATTACTCCCAAGTGTCCGTCGTGTAATCCTTCGGGATACATGTCACGGAGCGCGGTTGCGACGGGGGAATCGCGCGGTACCCAAACCCTGTCAAAATAGATGCGGCTACAAATACGCCCCCCGACAAGGAGTGTGCATTAACAAATGAAAAAGAAGTTTCTATTTTTAAAAACACTACGACAGATAGGCAACCGAAGGCGCCTAAGGAAAGTACGCCATCCTACGAGGAACGGTACAGAAAATATATTGCAACTCGGGAAAGAATCTTTGCAGAAAGTATAGTGATGGGACGTCGGGCAGTGTCGCGAAGAGTTCAGAAGGCGGGCAGCGATTTCGTCAACGAAAATTACTCCGGCAAAAAGTAATAGCTTCGGTCAAGAAGATTAGTAGCATTGACCCGCGGGTGTTCGCGGAGATTGAAATCTTGGGGGTACAAACACGCGGCTTATTAGATACCGGCGCGTCCGTAAGTATTTTAGGCCGGGGGTGTAGGGAGTTCGTTGACGAAATAGCTGTGCCGATCGAGCGGTATGTGTCCTCCGTCAAAACGGCAGGCGGTCGCAGGCACAATATTCTTGGCAAGATCACGGTACCCGTAAGATTCAATAGTTTAGTACACAAAATCACATTTTTTTTATGCCCCTACCTGGAGCAAAATATTTACCTTGGCGTGGACTTTTGGCGTACATTCCAGTTGGCCCCGGAGGTAATAGCTGCCGATGAAATCGATCTTACCAAGATAGAAGAGGAAATGGTGTCTGAAGAAGATCGAAATGAGAGACGCGTATTACACAGCCTTACAGCTGAGCAAAAACAACGCTTAGACGAAGTTGTTAGTGGTTTCAGGACGTATGATAAGCATTGGTTAG
Source organism: Eurosta solidaginis (assembly GCF_040869045.1). Taxonomy (NCBI): domain Eukaryota; kingdom Metazoa; phylum Arthropoda; class Insecta; order Diptera; family Tephritidae; genus Eurosta; species Eurosta solidaginis. The sequence goes on from NC_090319.1 coordinate 297,603,087, forward strand.
GGCGTACCAACATAGAAAAACATACCATCAAGCTGGTCGACGACGCGGTGCCAATCAAGGAGCGGCACTATCCTCTATCCCCAGCCATGCAGAAGATCGTATACGAAGAAGTAGACAAGATGCTGAAGCTGGGGGTGATAGAGGAAAGTGGAAGCCCTTGGAGTAACCGCACGACAATAGTACGTAAACCCGGGAAAAATCGGTTGTGCTTAGATGCACGCAAATTAAATGGAGTCACGGTGAAGGATGCGTATCCGCTACAATGACACACACTTTATTAGTGTCGATTTAAAGTTCGCCTTCTGGCAAATCGAACTTGATGACAGTAGTAAGGCATATACAGCATTCACCGTGCCCGGACGCCCTCTCTATCAATTTGTTACAATGCCGTTTGGGTTGTGTAAGCAGCCCAAAGGTTATGCCGTTTAATGGACCGTGTCATTCCACAAAAGCTCAAATCTAACGTTTTTATATACCTAGATGACTTATTAATCATCGCAGCCGATTTTGAATCACATCTTCGAATCCTAGAAGAGGTCGTTATATGTCTAAGAGACGCGAATTTAACGATAGGGTTAAGCAAATCCAAATTTTGTCCTAAGGAGTTGCCCTATTTGGGTTACATAGTAGGAAGTGGGATGTTAAAGCCAGACCCCGAAAAAATTAAAGCAATCCAGAACATTCCTATTCCCAAGTCAGTCAAGGAAGTCCGTAGTTTCCTTGGCACCGCCGGTTGGTATAGGCGATTCATAAAAGATTTCGCCACTATGGCAGCGCCTCTAACCGACTCTTTAAAAAAGGGAAGGAAATTTGAAATGTCTACCGAAGCTCTGGAAGCAATCAACGATTTAAAGAAAGCTCTGACGAGTTCTCCGGTCCTTAAGCATCCGGATTTTTCGAAGCGATTTTGGGTGCAGTGCGATGCATCTGACTATGGTCTGTGTGCTGTACTATACCAGAAGGAAAACGATGGCGCAGAAAAGCCAATCGCGTACTTTTCGCAAAAGTTTAACGAGTGTATGCCTTTTACGGTAGTGACGGACCACTCTAGTTTAAAGTGGTTAATGTCTTTGAGAGACTTAAATGGGAGATTAGCTAGGTGGTCACTGCAACTACAAGCGTTTAACTTTGAAATCGGACATCGGAAAGGCTGAGACAATGTTGTGGCCGACACCCTGTCGCGTAGCATTGAGGAAATTTACACTTCACCCATCGCAAATATGGAAACAGTGGAGTTCGAATCGAAGGAGTACAAAGATTTAATAAAGACTGTATTAAACAATAAGGAACGGCTTCCTGATCTCAAGGTAGAAGACGGGATGGTATTTAAAAAAATTGTATCTAAAGACATGGAATTGGAGGAAAAGGAATGGAAATTATTGGTCCCTGAAGCTTTGACTTCGACTCTTCTCGAAAAAGCACATTGTCCAGAGATAGCTGCGCATAGTGGCATGGCCAAAACGTTACACCGCCTGCGGAGGTTGTATTATTGGCCGAATATGGTGGTACAGGTGCGAAATTTTGTGAGGGACTGTCAGACCTGCAAGGAAACAAAACCAGCGAATGCGGTTTTAAAACCGGGAATAGGTAATGAGGTAGTTACGATCCGCCCATTTCAGAAAATATACATAGATTTTCTGGGGAAATACCCTAGATCTAAACGCGGAAACTGTTTCATATTCATTGTGGTCGATTATTTTTCTAAATTTATATTTCTAAAAGCCATGCGCGAAGCTACAGCCGGAAATGTGGTTAAGTTCATCACAGATGAAATTTTCCATAAGTTTGGGGTACCGGAAGTTATCCATTCCGACAATGGAAAACAGTTTACTTCGAGTCTATTCTCTGAACTGTTAGGGGCCTATGGGGTTAAGGACCTAAAGACAGCTTTCTATGCTCCCCAATCCAGTGCTGCCGAACGCGCTAACCAATCCGTACTAGCAGCCATCAGGTCGTACCTTGAAAACGATCATCGTGACTGGGATTTATATCTCACAGAAATAGAATGCTCCCTTCGCAGCGCGGTGCACTCTGCAACAGGAGTGTCGCCTTATTTTGCATTGTTTGGCTTTAAAATGTTTACGAACGGATCAGATTATGCACTAGCACGGAAATTAGATAGTCTATCTGACAACGAAATGTTCATCCTCGATCATAGTGTAGACTGAGGATAATACGTGAGAAAATAAGAGAAAATCTACATGAAGCATATGAGACGAACGCGTCTCGCTACAACAAAAGAATACGCGAAACACGCTTCATACCCGGCCAAGAAGTATATAAACGCAACTTCGTGCTTAGTGACTTCAAGTAAAACATCAATTCGAAGTTTTGCAGAAAATTTACTAAATGTCGCGTTTCAAAGGTGTTGGGGAACAACATGTATCTTCTTGAGTCTTTGGCAGAGAAAAACCTAGGTGCTTGGCATGCCAAAGATATCAAACAATAACCTAACCGTTACCTGAGATGTTTCTTGCCGTCGATGAGGGTCAAGTCGGCGGGGAGACAGCATCCAGGGAGTGTCAGTACCGGGTTCACCTACAAAGAACACCTAAAGTAAAAATTCTTATATGCAAACAAAGTATGGCAAAAACTTCCAACAAGTAGTCGTATACCAATCGATCCAACACATGCCCGGCTGAGCTCTCGTGGCAGAGATAATGTCAGGGTGGGTGTTCCCCACGTTTGGGCGTCCGCAAGATATACGCTACCTTGGACCGCTCGTGATGCATGGGGTGGGGTGGCCGTCATGGAAAAACACCAGGTTGATGTTGTTGTCACCTCCATGGCGTCTTGTTGAGCTGATTGCAGCCGAGTGTACAGGCCATTCTGTTTTATAGGTCTTCAGACACATCAGTGATTTCAAGTCAAATAGCTTCGCTGCTGCATCTTTGGATGCAGTAACAAACAGAATACCATCTTTATTTATCTGCATATCGTTTTTAACAGCCGTATGATCATTTATTGAATTAATCTCACGACCACCCTCCCGTATATCCCAAACAGAAATTTGGCCATTTTCGTGCCCTATGATTATTGTTTCATCCAAGGGTCCCCACAGCATATTTGTGATTGTAGATGCCAGCATTGGTATACGTAGTAAGGCTGAGTAACACAGCACTGTGCTGTGTTATTGTGTTAACACTCAGTAATGTGCGGCACGCACACGCACATTTATCAATTAATTTATAACACAGTGGCACGCTCGATGGCACAAAGCTGACTGTGCAATGCCGCTCAAACTGGTAAATGCTCATAACACAGTAACACGCTATATAGCACAGAGAATGACACTCAGATCGCAAGTGCACATACATACATAGTCCATTGTGCTTGTGTGTTGATTGTATTGCTTTCCAATGACACTTCACTCAAAACATATTTATACACATGATACAAATATTACAAGATAAACCCGGTGAGAGGATATTGACAAGATCTTAAAATTCTCACTACGCTCTCAAAATTTTTATTTTATTTTGATTTTTTCATAAAAAAATGGTGTCCACAGGGGCACTTACTATCCTCTTGATCAGATGATATGACTTTGAAAAATTGGAGTATGAAAGCAGATAAATGTTGCCATGATTTAATCTTCTAAATGGCGTCAAACGTGGCGTTAGAGGTAAGTAACACAGTACTGTGCTCTGATATTGTGCCTACACTCATATCGACTTTCGATAATCAGTTATAACACAATTGTGTCAACACAATGTGTTAACACTGCAAAGTGTGCCTGTGCTACTGTGTTAACACTCAAAAAATAGTGTCATTACCCACCACTAAAACGTAGCAATGGGCTTTGTTCGGCAGTGCTTTCATCCACTGTGCGTGCATCAATCGCGTTCTGGATTTTGTCCCATATCTTTATCCGTGGAGGGGCCGCTTGTTCGCCAGAGTGACTGAAGCCGCATGTTCTCGCCTACGACTTTGTATATATTTATATATTTTATGTGGGGTTTGTTTTTTTTTAATGCCGGTCTATGCCGTGAAATGTCAAAACAAATGACAGCAACAACTTTCTCACCACAAGTAAGTTAAAAGCTCTATGCCAGAAGGTTGCCATATGACGAAATGTAGGTACGGTGGGCTAGGGCTTAGGAAAAGGATGGATATAGGGAGACATGGTCGTTGTTGGCTGGAATGTAAAACAATAGAAACGGCAACTATAAACGGTGTTGCTGTTTAGCTATTGCCTACATAAAGGGGTTAGTTACCATTAAAAGAATAGAATAGCTGTGTCATTAAAGTTGATTATGTCGACTGTGCGCAGGATCGCGTAAACGATTTTAATAATTTGTATAGATATACATATATCCCTGGCGCTAGGTCCAGTAAGGACAAAATCGTAGTGTTTTTTTTTTGGTGTTCAAAATTTATATGCGGCGGGGCAAAACGCCCATAAAGAAACCCGCGGTCGTCCGGAAAATCTATTTTAAGGCTAAAGGCCTAGGATTCCGGCCGGCACGAAAATTACAGAGTTTTTGGCTAATGCGCATGATGGATGTGGAATACGCAGGGACAGCAGTTAAACAGTGGTAAGTCGGTGGATTTAATTTTTTTTTGAGACATATTGTCCCTTCTTTTTTTTTGCGCCTTTTTGGGGGTTCATGTACCTAAAATTTTTATTGCGGTGACTTGTCACTAAATTTCTAATGTCTTTTTGCGAGCCACAGGCAAACGTTTCATAATTTTCTTCCGGTAAAATACTTTTTGGTAAAATTTTGTTTTTGGATAATTTTATCAGTTGCCGGGGTTAAGAAATTCCCAACAAACAATTTAGTTTAATGTCGACTCGATATGCCCTTGAGATCAAATTCCTTCCTCAAATCTTTAACGTTAATTCTCTACATCATCGCAAAGGCTATTCTCTATTTGGGATCAAAGGCCATTAATTTTCTTAGCTGGTATTCATTTTCGTACCTGGGGTATACCTATTTATGGTATGCAGTTGTTCGAATAACAATTGTACATATTTTTTTTTTGCAATAAAAATGAACGAAATACAATTTTATATATATGTATTACATATACGTGGAAGTGCGGTTAGAAAGTGTTCAAAATTCCTCAACTTCACCTCAAATACCGCGTAAGGTGATAACTTACGTTCGAGAATAAACTTGGCTGTGTTTGTTGGGTTTCTTCACATATTAATGAGTCTATTGCACCCTCGAAGACTACGCGAGGTGCATGAACGCCAAACGGGCGCAAAAGCGCCAGCCTTTTTGTACTCAGTTTAAAATATAGTTTCTATCTGTTAGTTGAACACCACCTCGCAATAAACAAAAGCTTTTGGTCTCCGCCAGGGAAATTTTTTTCGGAAATCTACCACAATCACTTTTCACCAGCATACAGGCGTACAACAGTGCATCTAAAACCACGTGAGGTGAAGACAGCAAAATTCTTATAAAAAAGCTTTTGGTTAATGTAACCCAACAAGCAAATGAAGGCAGTTTCTTTTAAGATGAAAGAAAAAATATATATATATATGTATACGTATTGTATTAATTGATGTTGTAATTTTTTGGTATTTGATGTCAAATTGGTGATAGTCGGGTACACGAAATCACCAAACCAGAGTGCCAAGACTGCAATAGTTTCCTGACTGCTGAAATATCCAGCTGCCCCAAATATCTGTTTTCCACCGAAGAGAGCTCTTTTAGGTAGGCTGTAGGATTTGGGTGTTTCATTAAAAGTAACGCTCATCTTGAGCCAGGCGAAGGGTTTGGTTTTATTTTGTGCTGACACAGAAGAAAAGAGAAAATTTAAGATATTTTATATAAAATCTTTTTTTTTTGTATGGTGTAATTTTTTGTTGCTTTGACCGAACTCATGATGAATAAATCACTTAAAGAGAATCCGTTGAAGAAATTTTAAAATAATATATATATATGCTGTAGAATTGTAAATCCACTTATACATATGTGTTATGCGTAGGCATTCGAGATTAAATATAAATGTCTGTTTAATATATAATTGTAAAAAGATAAATCTGTTAAGCATGTTTCTTGTCGTATTAATATACCTGTTTAAAGCATGAAAAGAAATTGGAATATGGTTGCTGATTTAATCGGTTGGGGATGGGGATGATGGCGAAAGGGTAGGTAGTGTGGAATCGCGAGGAGCAAAGGTAAGAAAGGGGACCTGCTGAACTCCGAAATAAACGAGCGGTCCGAGGTAGGGTGGGCTTCTGGTGGGATGTATGGAGGCGTATGAGGATGATGATTGTAACATCCGCCTCGCATCAATGTGGCAAAAGGGTTGAAGATCCCGCCTTTAAACTGATCTAGCTGAGGGCAAATCCACATTGATCGCGCAAAAGGGCGGATGCACTTTCAAGGGGTACGTTACAAATTTTATTTCTTTCCAGATATAGGCAAGGTTAAACATTTTCATGTGGTTGTTGTAATTTTGATGGTTTTGTGTACCCACAAAAAAACTGGGGGTAAAAGTGTTTTGCGCGGATATAGATTTGGTGCTATTTTTTGAGTTTTTTGGGAATATTTTTTGACAGCAATAAAATTTTTAATTTTCGCTTTCGGATTCGTCGCCCTGAGTCCAAAACGCATTTTTTGACACCTCTCCCGATATTTTTGCACAAGTTTTTGCAGTTGTGTGCTAAAGTAAAGAATTACCCCGCAAGATCAAGGAAGAAGAAAAATTAGGAAAAAGCTTGTGGTGTTAGCTTCCCTAAAATGGCTTATTTGTTCGCTCCATTTTCAGACCTGCGACCTTATTGTGGTAGCTCAGAGAGTAAATTTGATGTCCAACTCCACTCTACCGTCTTTGATGTAAATATTCAGTTTTCCGAATGTTGTAAGATAAAAAAATGAAATATCATTTTATGTATGACTTAGCAGTGCTAATCAAGAGTTTGTAAAAAACGAAAGTTGTCTCATCGTCCCCAACGGTCATTCCTACAGTTATTTACCAAAATATCGGACAATACTTTCGCCGCTACAACGTGAAGGAAGGACGAAGGAACATGAAGGAAAAGTAAGATAATATATGCTATTTGATAAAGTCCCTTCTACATGGTTGCTTTTTTTTATGTGACACCGTTGAAGCGAAAGGCCAATACTTGGCACGGAACAGCTGCAGCACACAAATGGATATGCATGATATACCACGAATAGGCTGTGAAACCCAGGAGCAGTAAGCTCCCCTAGTTTCAGGTCCACCATTAGTTTACATAGAGCGAAAATATGCTATACAAGTATACGCAAAAGGGCGCTTGACTATTATACCTACCAAAAACGGCCCTTATCAGGGCCACAAACAGTTTACGAAGAGAAAATATTGCTAGACAATCATGTTTTACATACTATTACTTTTGGATTATTTATATCATACATATGATGACAAGAAAGAAAACTGGAGTATAACCGATACTGGAGCTGAAAACGAAAATATTCGAAGCCGAAATTTGCCATAGCAGGTACCGATACCAGATCCAGCCTAAATCCGAAATTGCTACAAAAGCCTCCTGGCTAGAGCCAGAAGGAAAACCCGGAACCGTAATTAAAGTCAGTACTACAACCGAACTAGTATCCAAAACTTAAACCGAAAGCAAAATCAGTTCCGAAGAGAGGAGCCAAAAGCAAAATTGGCTCAAAGCAACGGTGCAATGGCGCTGAACCCGAAAATAAAGTTTTGTTCTGTCGTATAGCGACTCAATATCAAATTTTCAACACACCCTGCTTTTTTTAATTAAAAAAGATTACATCTCAAAACATGGAGTACATATCCTTCAAAGAAATCTGCACCTCATATACCGACACGACGAGTTTCCAACGTTAAACGTTATTGTGTATATATTAGGGCGGGTCGATTTAAAAATCGCTCATTGCTCTGTGAAAATCGTATTCTAGGGATCAAAATAAGAAACTTTGCCGAAGGAACCATACCTCTAAAACGAATTCTAATACCTTTAATTTGATACCCATATCGTACAAACATATTCTAGAGTCACCCCTGGTCCACCTTTATGGCGATATTTCGAAACGGCATCCACCTATAGAACTAAGGCCCACTCCCTTTTAAAATACTCATTAACACCTTTCGTTTGATGCCCATATAGTACAAACAAATTCTAGGGTCACCCCTGGTCCACCTTTATGGCGACATACTCATTAACACCTTTCATTTGATACCCATATCGTACAAACGCGTTCTAGAGTCACCCCTGGTACACCTTTATGGCGATATCTCGAAAAGGCGACCACCTATACAACAACCACCACTCCCTTTTAAAACCCTCATTAATACCTTTAATTTGATACCCATATCGTACAAACACATTTCGAAACGGCATCCACCTATAGAACTAAGGCCCACTCCCTTTTAAAATACTCATTAACACCGTTCGTTTGATGCCCATATTGTACAAACAAATTCTAGAGTCACCCCTGGTCCACCTTTGTGGCGATATCTCGAAACGGCGTCCACCTATGGAACTAAGGATTACTCCCTTTTAAAATACTCATTAACACCTTTCATTTGATGCCCATATCGTACAAACGCATTCTAGAGTCACCATAGCTCTCAACTGAGTATGTAATGTTCGGTTACACCCGAACTTAACCTTCCTTACTTGTTTCTAATGTTTTGGATTTTAATAATAGTTTTTTTGTTATTAATATTTTTTATTAATAACAAAAAAATTATTATTAATAAAAAAATAAATAAATAAATGGGTAGTAATTAAAAAAAATACCTTCCTCCCACCAATGATCAAGCACAAACCGTTCTCGAAGCGTGAGAACGAAAAATCGTAAATCAAGCCCAAGTAGTACTTGAAATGAGCACAGAATGTTCACACATCAATATCAAACTCTTCATAAAATACGAACGGTGTGCTTGGAAAAACCGTTCTTAAAACAAGTACATCGGTCACGAGTTAAGAAAAAACGTACTTAACAGACTTTTGTCAACGAATGATCTTAATTTTGAATTTGTTTCGTTAGTTTTAGAACGATTTTTTCTCTGATTGTAGAGAAGGTTAATGATATTTGTGTATTGGGAGTTTGAGGGAGAAAGGAAAGGATTAGGTAGTGGAGAATGTGAGAAACAGGATATAGAGAGGGGGAATAAAAAGTTAAGTGAGCGAGCAAGAGAGAGTGGGTGAGCACATTTTGACACGTTCGACATGTTTGATGCATGTATCGGTAATATAATCAACCTCTTCAATGGTGGTAAAACGACCAATACCAAACCTATAAAAATTTAACAATAAATTGCTTTCAAATTAACTACACAATTCAGTACGTAAACTAGTATACCTTATTGAACTATGTGCCAAATCCTCATCAGTTCCAATCCGTAGTACGTACAAAGGTTCCAGTGATGCTGAAGTACATGCTGAGGCACTAGACAACGCCACATCTTTTAAGGCTATCAGTAATGATAAATTTAATAACCCACTATATCTTTGCTCTGGATCACTATTACATATACCATGTGATAATCTTGAAGTGCTGCAATCAAATAAACAATTCGAAAGAAAATCTATAAATTTCTTATCATATTTCATTTCTTTGAGTGCAAGATCACATGCAGCACCAAATCCAATAATAATAATCCGGAGGCGGAAAAGAAAAATTTTAGCTCGTTCAAGAGATATTCCTAAAAAAACCGAAAAATGACCCCGGAGTGCTTCTAAACCGGGGTGGGATCAATAGTATTTTTGCGCATAATATCTTTCCGCATTATAAAAAATTAATGTGCGCAAAACACTTATGTTCACAATTTTTTTTTGGGTACCCAAAATCATAACAAACACAACACCACATGAAAATTTTCAGTTGAAAATATTCAATTTATTTTGCAAATATCTCTTGACAAACACAAACTATTTGACCTACGCATTCGGATTACTGTTGTCGAGGTCAATGCACGTCTTTTAACACCTCTCTCGATATTTGTGGACGCGTATTATCAGTGTCATGCTGTCGTATAGAATTACCGTCTGCCGTAACAGTACGTAGTTTTCAACAAAGCGAAGCCGCCGAAACCGGTGAGTATACCGGCCGCTCTTCGGCGGTCGTTAAAATGGGTCACTCGGGATTTTTCCCGACCAAGGGCTGTCATTTCAGTGTAACTCCATTTAATTTGTTGCGTCCCTCCCACAAATAGTCATCCTCCCAGCAGCTCCGTGCAGCGGGACTGCGCCATACTCTCCTGCTCCGAGAAGGTATCGAACCGACTCCGAGTCCGTCTCCTGAGAAATTGTTCTGTTGCGGTTGCCGGAAAATACTCTTTTTAGGACGGTCATACTCTTGTCAGTGTGTCACGTGCAAGGGATGGTTGCATCGGACAGGTTGTTCTGGGCTAGGTGCCAAAATCCGACTTAACTTTTATAAATCTTTTGTCTACGCCTCATCACCCCACACTACCTTCCAGCAGCTCTGCTGCTTCGCAAGCCACAATAAATACCTGCTGCTGCTCGCGCCCTACGGCGCCACCAGCTCATACGGCCGCTCCCACTCATAACGACAATCGGTAGCAATTTCGAGCATCAGCGCCCGCCCCTATCTTCTTCCCCCATCTTATCCGGCAGCAATCGTGTAAGTTAGGGAAACAGATTCTTAGTCCCTACCACATTTTGTACAGTTTGCCAGAACAGAATATATATGTTTGCGTCATCCGCCCAATGCAGCTCCTGCCTTGGACGGTGCCACTTTCCTAGAGGTTCTGGTCGCCGCGACGACAACCCCCCGACGGGTTTCATTGCACCATGTTGCCAAGCCGAAAACCCAACTACACCGGGTACTCCAATGCTTACGTAGGGACGTTCATTCCCAGGGCCACAACAGCAATTGCGTCCTGGCCTCCCACAACTCAGGCGTAGTCACCCTTCACTTACTGCTAGAGCGACGATGTCTCCCCCGCTGCACGTCAGAATTCTACAGTTAAGCTGTAATGAATTAACTGGGAAGATCACGGAGATAGTCGATTTTATGAAGCGGCACAACATCCGTACCGCTGCGAGGAAATGGAGGTGGTCTCATACACCACTCAGTGCAATATCATATATTTGATCCCGAGATCGGCCGCAGGGACAGTGCCCTAGAACGTCACGGCTTATCTGTCCGGCCAGGCGATGTAAACCTAGAAATCATCAACATCTACATACCTCCTGCCACCTGTTGCCCCAGTGGATACCACCCTAATATCACAGCCCTACTCGATAATCGCATTATCTTATGCGATTTCAATGCCCATCACGATTTATGGCATTCAAACCTGCAGGCGGACAGCAGGGGTGAGATGTTGGTGGATCATGAGAAAAACTGCGCGAGCGCCTTCTGCCGACAATATATAATGCATTCTACGATTGACAAAGTTAGGCTTCGGGCCAACAGACGCGCACATAAACAAAAATAAAGCGCGTTCTCAATTACCATCACCGCAAGAGAGGTTGAGGATGCCATCGGTCATGCAAAACCATCTCAAGCAGTTTTGCCATCTGAGCCATGCCGATGCTTAAAAGCCTAAGTAAAGAGGGTTTCAAATATTTAGCACATGTCTTCAACCTGCTCCTTTGCACCTTTGTCATTCCAGAAAAATGGAAAATGGCCAAGGTCGTTCCGCTACTAAAGCCTGGGAAACCAGCAAACATAGGAGATTCATATCGCCAGTAGCCAAGACACTTGAAGTCATTTGCTCCCCTATTTCAAAGCAAATTTGCAACTAGCCTATCGTCAGCATAGCTTTAGAAAACTTCATAGCACAACCACCGCGCTAAAAATCAAAAGCTGTTGATACGGTCAACCATGGCACGTTACTGCAAGACCTGAAAGAGTCTAACCCTTCCCCCAAGTTTTAAAAGGTGGACCGCAAATTATCTGGGTGGTCGGCAGGCATCGGTGCAATTTAGAAACGAAACATCAAAACCAAGAAGAATTAAACAAGGGGTGCCACAGAGTGGTGTCCTATCCCCACTTTTGTTTAACTCTACATATCAAAGCTACCCTCGCCTCCGATGACTGCAAAATAATGGCCACAGGTCCAGTCCCACAGATCGATGAGTTTTGCAACAAAATAAACGGCTACCTCCCTGATCTCTCCAGTTTTTTCGCCTCGCGAAACCTGACATTATCACCGACTAAATCATCGACGACCTTATTTACAATGGCACTACGCTACCGAATATCTTACACCTAAAATCTTGGGTGTGACGTTTGATAAGGATCTACATATTGGTGAGCATGTAACCGTAATTCTACCGAAATTCCAGAGCCGCAAAAAGACCTTAAATCTCTTGCTGGCAGTACTTGGGGTAAAGATAACGAAGCGCTCATTACCACTTACAAAGGAATTGGCCAGTCGATTGCATGCTACGCGTCCCCGATATGGTCACCAAGTCTAAAGACTACTCACTGGAAGAAGCTACAGGCCTGCCAAAAGATTGCCCTCAGAACCGCCACGGGTTGTCTTCATATGTCCCCAGAACACCATCTACATAATGAGGCGAGAATACTCTCCACTAGGGAGAGAAATGAAATGCTAACCAAACAGCTCCTGTTGAATACCCAGAAACCTTTGCATCCCAACAGACATCTGATTGTTGAGTAAACAAAGCCCAGGAGCTTAAAGAGTCATCTTCGTAAGCATTATGAGGAAATACGGCACTTGAGAGCACAGCCATATGAAGCCAAAAAACACAAGCAGGTTCTTAGTGAACTCCACAAACAGGCGCCGGACCTCTATGACAGGAATTGCCCGGTAAATCCTGTACTCAAAGAACAATACCCAAAACTTGCAGAAGAGGAACGCACACTCCCTAGGGAGGGGTCACTCTTGCTCAACTTCGATCTGATACTGTAACATGTTAAACTCTTACCTATCCAGAATCAGCCCCCCATACAAAACATATGTCCTGCTTGTAACGTGTCCCCACATGACACCAAACATCTCTTCAACTGTATTGTGGAACCAACACCTCTAACACCCCTCTCATTATGGTGCACTCCTGTTGAAACAACAAGTTTCCTTGGACTCCCGTTAGAAGATATTGATGAAAATTTTTGATTGGCGCACCTATTGGATTGGGGGAAGCACTGCTACAACAACAACAAAAATACGTGAGGGGAAATTCAAAATTTAATTTCTGTCAAAAGATATTTCCAAAAAACTGAAGAGTGGCCTCGGAGCGATCCAAAACAGAGTGTGGGATCCATAGTATTTTTGCACAACACACCTTTCTGCCCGCCCAAAACACTTTTACAACAGTTTTTTTTGTGGGTACTGCAAAATAACCAACATTACAACAACCTCATGAAAATTTTCAATTTTGTTCGCAAATATCTCTGGATTCGCGATCCTCGGTCTAAAGCATGTTTTTGGACACCTCTCTCGATATTTTTGGACGAGGTTTAGCATTTGTGAGCTAAAGTAAAGAATAACCCCACAACGCCATAGCCATAACCATACCATACCAACCAACTGGTTTTTGTTTTTCGTCATATCTATAACCTATAAGTACTTCACTTGGTGAACTTACATTAACTCTACCCATCCCGCTACTCGTGGGATGTGATTTAGCATGGAGGAAATATTTAAAAATAATAAGGAGGGCGGCTCTCCAAATAAGAAGCCGACAGGAGCTTGCTCCGCAAAGGCTACGGCTCAGCTGGGCCTCAAGTTAGCTGAGAGAACTCCTCAGAGGTTCGCTGCTGCAGCGGCAGACAGACAAAAAAGGGCCGAGAGATTATCCGGTTCGAGTAGTCCAAGGGTGGGGGGTGTACTGACCGGGAGGCCATCAGTTCTACTACCGCCCCTCCCTTGGCCCCCACCATCAGGCCCTACACCCAGCGACAAGCGTCTGGTGGGTCGACTGCTGGGGGCCTCAGGGAGATGGGGGGAGGGGGGGGTGGTCGGCTATAGGGCCAAGGGCCAATCTAGCTAGGAAAGGGCTGAGGGAAAATCCAGCTAGAATACCCGGCTAAATGCCGGTACCTCTCGGGGAGGGGCCACCGAACGGGAGTCCCTTGGTGCGGCTGCCGCCCATCTCGTAGCCACCAGCACGGGCACGGCTGCCACTCGCCTTCAAGCATCTGGCGGTTTGTTTGCTGGGGGGTCCAGGGGTGTGGGGGTGGCCGGCTCTAGGGTCAAGGGAGTTAAAAAGCCCAGTCACCAGGACAAGCGCTGGGCTACACGGATCCTGCGTAGGAATGCCTCCTCGCCGATAAGGGAGGGGGAAGTTTCCGCGGAGGACTGGACGAAGGCACAGCGTCGCCTTGCTTGGGCGAAACAGATATTGCCGGAGTTCAGGCTGGATTGGGTCGAGAGCGATGAAGCCTCGAAGCGCCAGCGGTCTATGGATGAATCCAACCCTACGGCACCGAAAAGGGCCAAGGCGCAGGGACGCTGGACGCGGTCTTTCGCCGAAATAGCCAAGGATCGGCAGATCATTGGTGTTATTGACGAGAGCAGCGAAGATGGCAGGATCCCGAAACAGCAGTGGAAGTGGATTGAGGCAGCGCTCGCTACTGTAGCCGTTAAGGTCAAAAAAGACAACGCTGGTCCGCCGCCTTCTTATACGGATGCGGGGTGGTTCCAGGGCAACGTTAAACTAATTGGATGTGACAACGCCAGGTCGGCGAAGCTTGGTCAGAATCATTGTTGTTATTGACGACAGTAGCCAAGATGGCATGATCCCGAAACAGCAGTGGAAGTGTATTGAGGCAGCGTTCGCTACTGTGGCCGTTAAGGTCAAAAAAGACAACCCTGGTCCGCCGCCTTCTTATACCGATGCGGGGTGGTTCCAGGGCAACGTTCAGGCGAAGCTTTACAAAGCCGCCGTCTCGCTGATAGGGGAGGTGTATCTGGGCGCGCGCCTCAAGGTAGTGGAGGCGTGTGATATCCCCTCACGACCGCCAACGGACACCCCTGATATCCTGGACCTGCTCCAGGAGTACAACCCGGGTCTACCGACCCAAAACCTCAAGGTGGTTAACTTGGAGAAGGTTGACCGGGCCACGATGCAGATAGTCCTGCTGCTTGACAGCGCAAGCGTCGAAGCGTTGAAAAGGCAGGATTTCAGGGTAAGCTACGGCTTCAAGAATATAAGCCTTAAGGCTTATAAGGCTGACGTTGAAGCGTTGGTAAACCTTGCGTCTCGTACGGAGGTGGTTGAACACCCCCCAGTGAAGACGAGATGGAGGTAGACGAGGGCGAAGAAGCTGGTGGCTACGCTTCGTCAGGCTCGAGCGGAAGCTTGGCTCTCAGAGGGTTGTACTCTGAGGGTCAGCTTCTGGAGGATGGCGATTCTGACGCGACGCTCACGGAGGAGAGCGCAAACAAACAGTGATTCGGGTCCTCCAAATAAGCCTGCATCACTGCAAAGCAGAATCAGCTGCACTCCTACTGCACCTGTCTTCAGGTGCGGTAGACATCGTACTAGTCAAGGAGCCGTGGATCGCTGGCAATAGGATCTGTGGTCTGCGGACACCAACGTATAAGCTTTATAGCGCTCAGGAAAAGGGTAAGCCTCGCACATGTATATTGGCTAAGTCTACTCTTAATGTTTTTCTTCTATCCAATTTTAGCGATGGGGATCTGAGAGTGGTTAGCGTCGAGGTGCTAGGGAGGAGCTTTAAACTTGCTTCCTTCTACCTAGCGCACGATAACCAAGGCTCATTAATAAATAAAAAATAAATGTAAGGCGCGATAACCTCCGAAGAGATCTAAGGCCGAGTTTCTCTTCCAATTTGCGTCGTGCTACTCTTGATTTTCCCTACAAATTGGCCGGACGGGACCTACATGTTTTATGCCGACTCCGAACGGCATCTGCAGGGCAGATGAATTTTCACTGAGAGCTTTTCATGGCAGAAATACACCCGGTGCGCTTGCCAAACACTGCCTAGGCTCATTACCAACGATTAATTTCAGGGATTTCGTGAGAGCGGCAAATCCACGAAACGATTTCATCCTACTCGGAGGCGACGCCAATGCTCATCACGTCCAGTGGGGCAGCAGTGATACAAATGACCGAGCTGGGTCTTTATTTAACTATCTTTTACGCACTAATCTAAGTATATGTACTAGGGGAAATGATCCCACTTTCATTACGAGGAACCGCGAAGAGTTCCTTGACATAACCCTGGTCACAGACTCTTTCAGTGACCTGATCGTTTCATGGAGAGTTCTAAAGGAGCACTCCTTTTCTGACCATAGATATATAAGGTTTTCTATATCACAGGCGCACACAAATCCTAAGTACATACAAAATATTAGAAGAACGAACTGGGGCTACTATAAGAAAATAATAGGTAAAAAGCTATCTGAAGAGGTGCGAGCCCCAGAAAGCGAGGAGGAGCTAGACGTGTTTGTAAATAATTTCAGTCAAAAACAATTGTCAGTCAAAAATTTAGGAATGCTTTAGATCGAGCTTGCCCGACTAAAAAGGTTTTGGAAACTCATAAACCACCATGGTGGTCGTCCGATCTTGATAAGCTTAGGAAGTCATGTAGGGCGGCCTTTAATAAAGCAAAGCATGGCGAACATGAATCCTCATGGGCTGCTTATAAAGCGAAAATAAATATATATAAAAAAGCAATCCGAAATGGAAAGCGATCCTCCTGGAGGGATTTCTGCGGCAGGATTGAATCCACATCCGCGGCCTCCCGGTTAGGGAAGGTGCTATCGAAATCTCCAATTCAGCTAAGTTACGTCCAAAAGCCGGATGGGCACTGGACGGACTCCAGCGCTGAAAGCATAAACTTGCTAATGGATACGCACTTCCCAGCAAGTGCGGGCGTGTCTTCAAGTATTGTCAGCGGAGGGTCACCTAATGATCAGCTGATAAGCGAAATCACAGATGATAAAAGGATAGATTGGGCTTTACAGACCTTCAAGCCCTATAAATCGCCGGGGCCGGATGGAATTTTTCCGGCTCAGCTACAATATACTGCCGAACTTATAAGGCCCTGGATTAAAGGGGTGTTTATAGGTTGTCTTAAGCTCAATTACGTACTAGTATCGTGGAGGGAAGTCAACGTGGTATTTACCCCCAAGGCATGGAAACCCTCCTACTCTAAACCAAATGATTATAGGCCTATAACCTTATCTTCTTTTCTGTTTGAAGCACTCGAAAGACTCCTAGAGGACTACATCAGGAGGAGGATTGAGCCGTCGCTTCTTTCGCAAGCTCAGCATGCCTATACTAAGGGCAGGTCAACTGACACGGCCTTGCACCCACTGGTATCCGTTATTGAAAGCTCACTAGACCTCAATACACATTGGTGACATTTCTAGATATAGCGGTTGCCTTCAACAACGTTCTCCCGGAGGCCATCACCTCGGCGCCAACCGATCTGGGGATGGACGCGTGCCTGGTGGAGTTTATATACAATCTGCTTACGCGTAGGCAGATTAAAACTGAGCTAGGTGGATACGTGATCCGCAGACCGGTCGGCAGAGGCACTCCGCAGGGAGGTGTTCTCTCTCCGATACTTTGGGTGGTTACCGTCAACCAACTACTACGCCTCATGGAATCAGAAGGTCACCAAGTGATCGCGTATGCAGATGACATCTGCGTCACCATGCGGGGAAAATTTCCGCAAACTCTTTGCAGTCTAATGGAGGGGCACTATCCAAAATTTCGCACTGGGCCACAGCCACAGGTTTGGAAGCCAACCCGGATAAAACCGAGCTTGTCCTCTTCACGGAGAGGTACAAAGTACCAAATTTAACACCGCCAAGAATTGGAGGTACGTTTTTAGCGTTTAGCGATCAAGTCAAGTATTTGGGAGTCATTCTGGATAGGAAGCTATTATGGAGTGACCATATAGTGCAGCGATGCAAGAAGGCAGCAGCAGCGCTGTTCACCGGCAAGAGGGCAATTGCCACCTCCTGGGGATTCTCCCCTAAGGTGACCTACTGGATTTATACAGCCATTGTGCCCCCCATTCTTCTTTATGGTGCCTTGGTCTGGTGGCCTGCACTAGCTAAAACTACCCATCTTAAAACGCTTCAAAAGGTGCAACGGAGTTGGGAGCTCTGCATCACCGGGGCTCTCGGCTCAACTCCATCTGAAGCACTCAACACAATGATATACCTTCCACCTCTTGACCTGGTGGCGAAGGAAATAGCGGTCATCTCCGCTCTACGCATAAGGGAAACAGGTCTCTGGTCAAATGGATCAAGTGGACATGCAACAATCCTGAGCACGAACGCCCCAGTCCCAATTCCGGTGCGCACTGACTACTGCACGCCAAAGAACGTCTTCGTTAAAAACTATAGTATATATATACCATCGCGACAGGACTGTAATACCAGACAACATACGGTACCGGATGCCATCAACATATTCACGGATGTTTCTAAGCTTGACGGGAAGGTGGGAGCAGGCCTCTTTTCGCCGGATCTGGGTCTAGAGGTCTCTTTTCGCCTACCAGATCACTGTAGTGTTTACCAAGCGGAAATGCTGGTAATTCACAGGGCTGTGAACCATCTCGGGTCTATGCCTAAGGATGGTAAACGGGTGTTTATTTTCTCCGACAGCCTGGCCGCATTAAAGGCCCTGGACTCATTCGTCGACAACGCAAAGTCGGTCACTGAATGCCGCAGATCTCCTAACGAGATTGCTCAGCACTTCAGTATCAGCCTTATATGGGTACCTGGGAACAGGGATATTGAAGGCAATTGCAGAGAAGACGAGCTGGCCAGAAGAGGCACCACCGACCATATCCTTCCGGGAAATGATTCGGTAGGTATACCCATGGCCACTTTCAGGCTTCGTGTGAACACAATTACTATAAGAATTGCAAATGGACTATGGTCACCCATATCATCATGTGAGACATCCAGGCAAACCTGGCCCTCATATGACAAGGGGCGCTCAAAAGCGCTTCTTGATTTAATGGTGCTAGAATGGGGGTAACGACCTTCGACTATTGTCGCAGCTGCAGATGCACAGAAGAGGAAGAGAGTGTCCAGCACCTCCTCTGTCATTGTCCAGCGCTTAGTAGGCGTAGGTTGGCCATCCTTGGTAAACCTTTTCTACATGACCTTGCTGAGGTCTCCAGCTAAGAAGTAAAGGCTCAAGCAAAATTTATAATTTCCACGAGGTGGTTAGACCCGCTTTAGGCAGGGTAGGGGTCCTCTTTGAGACCGTATAGTGTATTAAAATGGGACCATGTCAACGTTGCTGTTGTCTAAAATTGGTCATACGATGTACGTAGGTTATTTTTCTGTGAGTGATACCTGTTTTTAGCTTCGTCTAATCGTATGTTCAGATGTCGGCTCCGCAGAATGGTTTAATCGATGGTTTGTGACATGTGGGAACAAACTAATGCAGAGACGTCCCTGCAAAAATTGTTGGATTACGTGTTCCACTTTCTTCATGTTGGAGTACTCTAACAATACTCCTTTGCAATGCGATTGCGGCCCACCATCAGCCGATCATTGCTCGTTTTTTAACGACCGTGATCACGACGCGATGACCATCGAACAGAGTTGCCAAAAGTAAAATATTGCATACAAATAACTGATAATAAAATTTTACTTTGACAACTTTGATAAAATGCAACCGCTCACTGGTTTTATGTATATGTACATACTATCGTATAGAGAAATATTAGTTTATTCACGCAAATGCCAAATAACATAAGAATACTCGTAGTATAAAATATAAAACCCTTCAAAAAACGCGAGTACTCCATAAATAATGTAAGGAATACTCCTTTGTGAGTATAGGAGTATTCCAAAACTAATCTGTATTCATACAAAAAATGTGCTCCAATTAACATTGCGATGTCCTAGGAGAGGAGTAGGTGATCCCACTCTCGCTTTGTTTGTGAGTATTCCATAGAGTACATACGTGAGAGTACTTTCCAAAGTACTTTCACTGTAGTACTCCATGGAGCACCCACAGAGGATCATATGCCAAAGTGCTAAAGATGAATTGTGTCGGAAAGAATTATCGGAGTGAATTTAATTTAAAATGAAAGTAAATGAAGAGGGGTAATACAACTTTTATATTTTTTACTACGAATATTCTTATGTTATTTAGCATTTGTTTGAATAAAGAAACTAATATTTCTCTATACTACAGTATGTATACATAAAACCAGTGCGCTGGTGCATTTTATCAGAGTCGCCATAGTAAAATTTTATTATCAGTTATTTATATGCAATATTTTACTTTTGGCAACTCTGTTCGATCGTCATCGTGTCGTGATCACGGTCATTAAAAAACGAGCAATGACCGGCTGATGGTGGTACGCAAACGCATTGCAAAGGAGTATTGTTAGAGTACTCCAACATGAAGAAAATGGAACACGTAATCCAACAATTTTTGCAGGGAAGTTGTATTGCCCCTCTTCATTTACTTTCATTTTAAATTAAATTCACTCCGATAATTCTTTCCGATACAATTCCTCTTTAGTACGTTGGCATATGATCCTCTGTGGGTGCTCCAAGGGGTACTACAGTGAAAGTACTTTGGAAAGTATTCTCACGTATGTACTCTATGGAATACTCACAAACAAAGCGAGAGTGGGATCACCTACTCCTCTCCTAGGACATCGCAATGTTAATTGGAGCACATTTTTTGTATGAATACAGATTAGTTTTGGAACACACCTATACTCCTAAAGGAGTATTCCTTACACTATTTATGGAGTACTCGCGTTTTTTGAAGGGGTTGCAATATATGAACAGAGTTGCTATCGCCCCTAGGCAGCTCACCAACGTCTCAATATCCTGGAAACCCCATCCTTCAGCAGCTGTGTGGAGGATGATGAGGTGGAACCATCAAGTCACTTTATACTTGATTTTCCAGAGTTTGCCAGAACTAGGCGAAAATAATTTAGTTGTGATTTACTTGGATCTCCGGAGGATTTATCCAAGATTGAAATCGGTCTCATTCGAGACTATTTAGTTGCTACGCAACGCTTCTCTTATACGCCAATTACACGGCTCAAGTATCCTTGTGCCAATTACCAATTTGCGCAAGGATTTGCCCGGTGTGTGCACTGGTTGCGCTATTTGCGCAGAGAACTGTGCTAAAATCAAAACGATTTTGATATTTACGCATGTCTGCAAATATTGCACATGCTTTTTTCTTCGTGTGTGGTGAATGTGACACAGTTTACCTGTGCTTTCTGATAATATAACATCAGTAATTGTTGCTTAAAAATGTTAATATCAAAGGCGTAACAGGAATTCACACAAATTCAATAATACATAATTTTTTATACAATTATAACAATGTTTTATTATTTGTTGCGCTAGTTGAAAAAGAATATTGCGCAGTGCTGCAATGAGTTGAGCTGGTCTTGCAACTAAAATATATATTATAAATACAATGGAAAATAAACGCTTCTGGTGTGAGTTTTTCGACTTATACTGTGAATTACCAGCACTGTGGAAAATAAATAGTGTTTTTGTATACAATTAGTGCTTTTTTATACAATTAAAACACATGTTTCACTTGTTGCGCTACATTAAAAATGAATATTGCGCAGTGTTTTTGAGCCGTGTATGTCAAAATTTTTATTTGCACAAATTCCGTCGTTTTATATTTGCGCATGGCTTTTGTGTCATGTATGGGCCGTCTAAGTAGCTATAGCTACGTCACCGTAATTTTATATGGTATCACAGCGGACCTTCATGCGGTCCAAGGTAGGAACCACCTAACTTAAGGGCCCATTAATGATACTTAGCATAGGCTTGACTTGACTTGGCAACTTAGCCACGAGTATAACTCCACTTAGCGCATACAATCTGGCATCATAATCAGCATTGAAATTTATTTTTAAATAAATGTCAATTTGTATGACCAAATGTCAAAATGAAAGGAAACAAACAAATGGGTTCTCAAAATGTAAGCGTCACTTAGAACTTCATAGAAAATCAAAATTCAACAGACTTCTAAGTCAAGTTAAGTGTTGCCAAGTTTTGAGTAATCACTAACATGCAATGTTCATTTAACAGAACTGTAAGTGACTGTTCTCAAGTCAAGTCAGGTCTATGCTAAGTATGAGTAATGGGCCCTTTTTAGCCTGCTATCGCCTTAATGGCCGTCTCGCTGTGAATGTACAGGCATGAACACATAAGGTTTTGGATGCAGCATCGTGCGTTGGCAGCTGAGTAGATTGCATGGGGAGCGTCAAATACAAGCACACGCAATCTACTTATCTGATGCTGCATCAAAAATTGTTTGTATTCAAGCTGGCAAAGAAGGGTTATCTCAAGTATATTTGAATTACGTTCCAATAACATTGATTCGATTTGAACCAGTCAACCCTTTAATTCAACTCTGTTGGCGTTTGCTTTTATGAAAGCAAATGTGAAACCAAAATTGGCATACAAGTAGAGAGAGGAAGAGATAGCAAGAAAAAATTGATACAACTTGATGGTACTGATACAGTTGTACTCTTCCCTCTCTTCTCCCCCTATGTCGTGGAAGACTTGGATTCAATAATTGTAAGGTGTAAAGGGGACAAAGGAGGCAAGACTTGTACATGAGAATCCGTGCGGAAAACGCGTAGAGCCAAGCGATACTCTGAAAATAGTGAAAGATCATGTGCAAGTCTCAAAACACCAGACTATTAAAGTTAGTTTCATCAATAAAAATAAAATAAGAGGGGATCCTCTTTTGATGTTTATGAACATGATTGTTATTCTTACAGGGAACTGTCTTTTGTAATCACAGAGTTAACAAGGTCTCTGGCCTTACTTATTTGGCACTTAGCCGGTTTAACAGTGTAGGCGAGTTCGGATAAGAATACCTTCTTGGCGGATGCACCATATTTCATTCGCATAAGAAGATCTATATGAAGTGCCTCCTGTCATCTAAGAAGGAATTGGCGCAATCGTACCTTGGCAGCCACATCACTGCTGATGGATATATGTTCGTGACTGTGAAGGACATCGTATATCTGAGACAGGAGCGTGCGCAGGAATTGTCTATGGGGGTGCGGGGGGCGTTTTGAACATATGGAAGCTCATTGTAACCATCCGTTATTGTCAATACTAGTTTTGCGATAAAAATAAATAGAAACGGGAGTAAAGAGAAACATTTACCATATTTATTGGCTATCAGTCAACAAATGCACTCTTCCATCTACCACTTTTTATGAAAAAAAATTCAGTCGTTGTAAGCCCATGGGGGAAGGGTTTGAACCCCCAAAATCACCCTTTCGCACGACCCTGATCTGAGAATCTGCATTAACAGCGAAAACAAAGTAAGCAAGGAAATCAAACGAAGAATAACTCTTGCCAACTCAGTTACTCTTATAAATGGTTTTTAAACCGAATAAATTTACGACGATTAACAATGAAACGTCAAAGATGTGTGCAACAAAAAGTTTACGCAATCTTGATAATTTTACGGTACTATTTTGATGGGCAAATATGTTGGTAAATTTATTCAATGCAATGAGAGTGCATGACATTTAATTTTTTTTAATAATTAAAAGTTTTATTTTCTTGCTACATTTAAAATGTGATATCGACGGAAATTAGACATGTAGTTATAAAGTGCGTCCATCTAACTGAGTTACTAGTTCGGCATACATTTTACGTTCCGTATAGTTATACGATTAAATGAATACCATTAATTTAAAAGAAAACCAGCTAAGCTTAACCGTAAAACGTTATCACACAGATAGTACTTATCATTTTTGTATTAGAGCACAGCGTGAACTTAGTTTACAGGTCAAGTTCATGCAATGTGCCGGTCTGTTGATCTTAAGATCAGCTAAACTAAATTAATATAGCTTCATTTGCAAATATGTATATATATATATATTTAAACATTATAAGAGCGATTGGTTCTAAAGCGATAATTAGAAACTATTTAGGCTCAGTATGAAGCCGACATCCCACAAATGTGGAACATAGTAATAATAATTATGTTGATATGCTAATATTTAGTGAGTGGTTTAAGGAAAAATTGGATTAATTCAGTGTTGCACAAAAAGTAAAAAGAAAAAAAATTAAAGAAACAGCAAATTAAGAAAGAGCAGAATGAAAGCGAAAATATTACGGTGTACAATTTGTTTGTTCGTTCTACTTCGAATGTATGTAGCACGTACTGCGATACCGACTAATATTACGCCCACAATAGAGATAACCGATAACAGCACGGTAAAACAACCTTTAACACTGCCGGTAAACTTATCAATTTTAGCTCTTAGTGTTAACAACGATCTTGCACAATCATACGCGAATGGAAATTCAATTACATCGGGCGCAGACAAAATACAAAACGATGATCTTAATGAAATCGAAAGTGAATATCGTATGAAATATACTAAAGAGATGTTAACATATATGAATCGTTCCGTTAATCCCTGTGACGATTTTTATGAGTTTGCCTGTGGTAATTGGAAAAATGTAATACCAGAACGTCAGTCTGAACATAAACGTAGTAATCTTATCGATATTGTTTATAGTTTGGGTGAATCAATACAACGATTGCTATTACAAGACGCACCATATGGTGAAGATTTTCTATATAAATCAGAATTAAATTTAACAAAACAAATTTATAAAGATTGTTTAGAGGCTAAGCTAATACCTTTACAAAAATCGAATGTATATTTGAATATTATCAAATCGATTGGTGGTTTCCCAGCAATCGATGACCAATGGAATCCTGAAAAATTTAGTTGGTTTAATATGAGCGCACATTTAACAAATTATGGCGCTATAGGTTTAATCAGCGAAGAAATAATACCGCAATACCCATTTCCGCCATATTTTAAATTACCCGATTTGGGCTTTGAATATATTGTACATACAGATAATATAAATACGAATAGTTCACATGAATTGAATGGTAAACGTATGCGTAACTATTTAAGTTTGTATGGTGTTGATGATAAGCAAAAAATTGATGAAATCGTGAGTGATATATATGATATGTGGAGTGCAATACTTAACATAACGGATGAATTTAATGAGAGCCTGAGTAAATGTGAAACGATTTCATCATCAATGGAAGTCGAAGATTTTCCACATTGGAATGAATATTTAGAAATTGCATGGAATAACACAATATTTGACTTAGATGAGGATCTTTGGCCTTGCCACTATTTTTACCAACAACTAGATAAAGTGTGTAACGAGCGCAAAGAAGCGGTAGCTAATTACTTAGCATTGAAGTTTATCTATCGTATGGATGCACGTTTGCAAGACAAAAAGTTTCAAACAGAACATTGTAATATGATGATTCAGCATGTATTACCTTTTATACTAAACGAAATCTATATGAAGGTAAGAATTGCGTTAGTAAAGATAAAATAATGGGGATAAAGAGTAATAAGAATAGCTCATCATCTAAATTCGGACCCAAGCGTCAGGCGCAAGGTGTTTTGTTTTAGCGATAATTGAAGCTTTCTTACTCGGGTATTCATACAAACAATTTTAGTGTCAAGGTTTTAAAAAATGTTGATAACCTGGCTAATATCAATTTCGCACGGAAGCCCAAAGGCCAGTCCTTATGACTTTAGGAGTTGTACTCGAAATGATTCACTACTTTGTTCACGAAGTGGATTGTCCACACTGCTCATTTTAATACATACAGCAGCAGCAGATCAGAGAGATTAGAGTTGAATTACTCTTGCAACCATACTGCAACTTGTTCATAATTTTTTTTCTAATTTTTGCTATAATTTTATTTATTTTGTACCTATATTGTAGCTTCAAAAAGATTTCAATGAACTTTTGATGAAAACTGGAGATAATCTAATTTAACCTAGTTCCAAACTTATTTTAAACTTCGGTACAAAACTTGACGTTATGCGCCTCCGTGTGAACATAGTATAAGAAAATCCTATTTTATTGAAATAATCCTCGCGTTCCAAAGAAACAGTCATCCAGATACCGATAAGCATTAATTTTGAAAATGACAAAACAAACTAATTCAAATGGATCACATTGTTGTTGCATGTGCATGTTAAATTTTCTTTTGGGATCTGGATCACTGTTCATTGGAACGCAAGGAATAATCCACATGCACTTATCTACTTTTTTTGTTTTTTTTTTGGAGATTTGATTGCATGGAGGAGGACCTTCTTATATTTGAAAGTCCCAGTTCCAGGTTATTGTCGAATGCATAAATGATTAATTTCTGGATTAACTTTCCAAAATATGTAAGTAGTTTAGGCTCCACTAGTACACAATGGTAATACCAACTGGCCAGAACCATGTGTAGCAGCTTGCTATTTGTATTTAACTATGTGCTTTGTAAGCTGGTTTTTTCATAGCACCACGCCAGGTTATATTCAAGTTGTCTTAAGTTGTTAATTATCCATTTAATTATTGTAATTATTTTTCATATTCATTTTAGTCATGTGTACATGACAAAATTATTAATTATTAAAATTCAATATATGGCTTGTTGCCATGTTATTCCAGTATCCCGTTATGGGTAAAATCCCGTTCATATATAATTTTTATGGCGTCACACTAGGTTCTCCATTAATTTATGTATGTATGTATAATATTAGGTTAGGTTTTTTCTTGGCACCAGCCCATTTATCCAATGTCACTGATTCGGGTACAAGTCCCGTTCGTTTATAAAAACCGTTTGATTTTTATGGCATCACGCCAGGTTTTCCGTTAGTTTATATATGTATGTAAATTTTTTAGGTTAGGTTTTTACTTGGCACCACGCCATTTTTCCAATGTCACTGATTCCTATTAGGAGTGCATAAAACCGCCCTAACTCCAGGTCAGGGAGGCACTGCATCTCCTAACTCCGCCAAAACGTCCGAGGGAAGCACAGAAGCCAACCTTGTGGCCTACTTAATTTTTCACTCAACGCAAAAAGCCCGAAAATTGACGTTGAGTAGAGGATGACCCGAACGACCGTTCGCGCGAAAAGACAAGACCGGAATGATGCACTTATCTACAAAAAGTCCGCAAAACTTAATCCACACGTTCAAATATGCCCCATCCCTGGAAATTAGATTAAAGGGCCAATTAAACTTTCTTAACCCTAACGCCATAGTCGTAACCATACCCATATCCATAATCATCTCAATTGTGATCGATTAATGGTGCCATAACCTTAAACAGCTGACATTTCCATAAAAATTAGGAAAACGCAAAAAATTGCAAACATATTCCACACACAATAAGTTTCTTAGTCAAAACGTATCCAAAACAATAAATCAAATGTACAAAAAGTTAATAAATTCACCAACTCAAATATTTTTAGGTTATAGATATGACGAAAAACCAAAAACCAATTGGTTGGCTATGGTACGGTTATGGCTGTAGCGTTATGGTATGGCACCATTAATCGATTTCCATAAGGTTGGTTCGATCAGCTGTTTTATCTGGTTATGGATAAGTCACCATTAATTGGCCTTTAATGTGTTGCGTTCCAATGAAGCGTGATCCAGATACGTATAGAGATTAACCATG
This sequence comes from Eurosta solidaginis, assembly GCF_040869045.1. NCBI lineage: Eukaryota > Metazoa > Arthropoda > Insecta > Diptera > Tephritidae > Eurosta > Eurosta solidaginis. The sequence goes on from NC_090319.1 coordinate 297,630,474, forward strand.
CAAATGCAACAACAAAGTGATCCATATGGATCACGTTGTGTATCCACCATAAGATATTCTTACCGTAATCATAGGTAAAGGGCGGCCCAGTCCGGAAGGATAAGGTGGAAAACGACTTATATTCCTTGTTTAAATGGCTAAGCGCCAATCAAGGCGAATCTATATAAGGTGATGGAGAAGCAAATTCAACCCACTTCCCTGTACAGAAGAATGTAAAATGAAAAGAAAATTGCATTGTTTGCGATTAACTAACATCTTGCTGTACCAAAGCGTTGCTTTGCAAATATCAAGAAGAAACAATCAACTGATGAGATAACACCACCTTGGACTGAATGTGCCTTGGCACCAGTTAAGTAATTAAGCAACCGTTGCTAGAACTTAGGACCAGATTTTATATCACGCTATTATACTTTACGTCGCAATCACTTTAGCGCACTGAAGTGTTTGAATGCTCTATCAATATACAAAATTTAGTTCCCACAAGAAAGAAATTAGTCGGTGGCTCGGCGTAGCGTTATACATAATATGCCCCTCGGTTAGAGAATAGTACAACCGTTATCGCCAAAAAATCGTTAAAGGTTAGTTTACTACAGATCTGAAATCTTACTGATAAGGTCCAATCAGTTTGTTGGCAATAGACTTCAATAAGTCACACAATAAGCTAGGTATAACTTCTTTCTATATGCTATATTGAGCACGTTGATTTTGCAATAATTTGCGCGGAATCTCATGAAATAAGCAGAGCAAACTCAATTTTCAGTTTGAAAGCGTTTGATCGTCCAACGAAAGTTTACATGCATTCACCTCTTTACTGCCGTGCATGAATACCTCTGGATGCCATAATTTTTCGGCACTTTATTACTTTTCACTTTATTATCTTTCAGTAAAATAATAAATAGGAAAAAAACTGAAGTTAGCAAGAAAATTAATATAAGCAGGATAGCCTAGTGGTTAGGCTCTAAGAAGCACATAGCGCCTGGGATCTTTGTAACCAAATGATAGCTTTATATAAAAAATTAGGCCGATATTGTAAAAAATCTTCAAATAAAATGAAATAAGTTCAAACAAAATAAAATAAAATAGTATAAAACAAAATAAAGTAAAAACAAAAATAAAATAAAATAGAATAAAATTTAATATAAAAATAAAATAAAATAAAATAAAATTAAAATAATGGAAATTAAAATAAAATGAAAATAAAATGTAATAATATAAAAAGTTTTTGGTTAATTATTCAGCGCAAGGCTAAAATAAAGTCAAATTAGAATTAACGAGCACAAAGCAGACGCGAAATACAAAAAGATGTCCACTGCGCTGTCTAAACACCTGACAAAAAGCGATCATACAGCTGATTTTGGTAACGCGCAAATATTAGAATAGAAGGAAATACGGAGAAAATACTAACAATAGAACGGCTTCGTATCCAACAACAAATACAATGTGCAATGAATTTCAAAGATGTTGATGGAATAAACTGTGCTTAAAAATCTGTGACACAAAACAAATGACGAACAGTTGGGATAGAGTGGGGATGTTTCATTTTAAATCTTAAGTGTTTAAATGTTTGTATAAATGTAAATAAATGCACCCGCTTAAAAATTGTGTAACTATATATTAAGGTGTGTACGTGAAAAATTGTAAGTGTTTTAAATAATAAATAATTGTGTATATTTGTTTAATGGTGTGTTCAGTTTATACTTATATTTAAGAATTCATGAGCTTAACACCGGCTTATAATAATTGAATTTCAATTATTATGTTTTCTAAGAGAAACTGAAAAGAAAGAAACATTTTACTGGCATATTGCGATGGACCCATTTCGAAAACCGCCAAACGTAATCATCATCAGGCAATTTTGTAATGTTATCAAAGGTTTCACCGGGATTCGAACCGTGAATCACATGGTGAAACTGCAGTAGCCTTTAACCACTAGGCCATCCTGCTGGTATTTGTTTTCATGCTTAATGCAGTTTTTCTCATTTCTACACTAACAACACAATTGAGACATTTTGTCTCTATATTGATTTGTGTGCCATGTAGATTTGTTTTTGTAAAGTTCTTCTTCGTTGCGAATGAGAATCTTTGTAAACTCGGACTTAGATGCCTGATGATGATTACGTTTGGCGGTTTTCGAAATGGGTCCATCGCAATATGCCAGTAAAATGTTTCTTTCTTTTCAGTTTCTCTTAGAAAACATAATAATTGAAATTCAATTATTATAAGCCGGTTTTAAGCTCATGAATTCTTAAATATAAGTATAAACTGAACACACCATTAAACAAACATACATAAATGTGTACAACTGAGCCCGAGTTTACAAAGCTTCTCATTCGCAACGAAGAAGAACTTTACAAAAACAAATCTACATGGCACACAAATCAATATAGAGACAAAATGTCTCAATTGTGTTGTTAGTGTAGAAATGAGAAAAAATGAATTAAGCATGAAAACCATGGCGGAACGATACAAGGTGGCAGCATGGGACAGCTGATCATACCTTTTTTTATTTTATTTGATACATCAACTTTCGGCGCAGTACGATTTTGACATTTGCCCATCGAATTTACAAAAACAAAATATATGGAATTTTTATTTATGTTTGTAGGTATGTTACCATGCTGCCACCTTGTATCGTTCCGTCATGATGAAAACAAATACCAGCAGGATGGCCTAGTGGTTAAAGGCTACTGCAGTTTCACCATGGGTTTCACGGTTCGAATCCCGGTGAAACCTTTGATAACATTACAAAATTGCCTGATGATGATTACGTTTGGCGGTTTTCGAAATGGGTCCATCGCAATATGCCAGTAAAATGTATCTTTTATGATCTTTTGTGATCGATTCCTTTATTCCTATATTCGCAAGCAACGTGTTGGCTGGGCTTCTTCTCTTCTTTTTACATACTTTCCGGAACCGGAAGTCACCAAACCCTGCTCGACACTTCGTGCTGCCAGATTACTATAATTACATTCAGATAACTTATTCTATTACAGCTCGGTCAACGTGACCATCAATCGAACTCGATTGATCCATACAATCCTTAATTTCATCCAGATATTTATAATCAGTACAATCACTTACAATTTCTTCTTCTAAATACTCATAATCTGTACAATAATCATTTGACATAGAGTCATCAGGACTATCAATGTTGCCTTCTAAATCCACACCTTGACCAGGCTCTAACCACTTCTTCATGCGACCCTTGAATCAATTACATTATTGTATGGTATTTGAGTAACTTGACAATTTTCAATATCTTTAACTACATATCGGTCACAACCCAACTGCTTATGCACTACATATGGACCTTTATACTTAGGGATTAGTTTCTTATTTTGACCCACAGTAGTGTCCACATTTTTTATTACCACCAAATCCCCTATTTTAAATTCTCGTGGCGGTTTATGACTTCGTTCGAAATTGCTCTGATTATGCAACTGAGATTTTTGAATGTTAATATCAGCCTCATTTCTCAACACTTCTAAATTTTCAATGGGTTTAGAGTAAATTTCATACAAGTATTCGGTTAATTCATCAATTTGCTCCCCCCCTTTGTTCAACACCAAACATCATTTGGCTAGGAGTCTGCTTAGTTGCACAGTGTACAGTATTATTTATTGCAAACTCCACCCTAGACAACTTCCTTCTCCAATCGGCATGACCTATTGGGTCCGTTAGCTTCGATAAAATACTTTTTAACACCCTATTCACCTGGCAGTTCGATTGGGGTGAAGATACTGCATTTAAAATATGACTCACGTTACATTCTTTACAGAAGTTCTCAAATTTATTGGAAGTAAATGCTGTTCCCCGATCACTTACGATTCTTCGTGGACGACTGTAATCTACAAAGTACTTTTTAAGTGCACATATACTTTCTTTGGAGCTTGGTCTAACCGCATATAACTTAACAAACTTCGTAAACCCATCAACGATCACCAATACATGCCTTTGTTTCGATTTTACCGACTCCAATGGTCCAAAGTGGTCAATGTGTAATGTATCAAATGGCTCCGGCCTTTTCGGAATACTGTAAAGATTTCGCTCTCTGTTGCTAGGCAAACTAGAATAATATATACACTTCAAGCAATTTCGTATAAATTTATTCAGCTTTCTTCTCATCAAAGGAAACCAATAATGCTTCTGTATTTGATTTGAGCACTTATCTATTCCTTGATGACCATAATTCTCATGTAAGGTTCTCATTACGTTTTCCTCCATTTCCGATGGCACATATAACTGCTGGTATCGTCCACTAACGCCAAATACTAAACCATTCTCCAACTCATATCCCGGCACCTCCCCGTCTTCTAGTTTTTCCTTTAATTCGCGAATATTTCTATCACGTGACTATGCAATCTGAATATTCAGATCAACCTCATTCTCCCCAATATAACACACCAGTACCCTACTCAAAGCGTCTACATGTGACACCTGATCCCCTTCCCTGTACTTTACAACGAAATCAAAGTTTGAGAAGTTTAAGGTCCACCGCGCAATACGAGGGTTCACAATTTTTTTCCAATGTCAACACCAACGAGTTGCAGTCCGTAACACGCACAAAAGGAACCCCGTCCAAAAATGTACGAAACTGCTCCAATGCATTAACAATCGCAAGCGTTTCCAACTCGAAACTATGATATCTCGATTCCGCTTCAGTAGTTGTTTTAGAAAAATATGCAACCGGATGGAGTTTTCTGTCATCCTGCTTTTGTAATAATACCGCTCCATACCCCCGATCACTCGTATCTGTATGCAGCTCGATTTCACGTTATGGATCGAATATACATAACACAGGCGGTTCTGTCAATTTATCTTTCAATGTTGCAAAGCTACTCATACACTCATCTGTGCACTCAAACTTTACATCTTTACGCGTCAACTGATTTAAAGGGGCCGCAGTCCGGGAGAAACTTGGGACAAAGCGTCTAAAGTAAGAAAATTAGCCCACACATTGTTTTACATCTTTTGCATTTTTAGGAATCGGATAATTTTTAATTGCCTTAAGGTGTGCTTCGTTTGGACTTATACCCCTATCATTTACACAATATCCTAAGTATTCAACTTCTTTATATGCAAATCGATACTTTGACAAATTTAATTGCAACCCAGCAGCACTTAATAGATCTACTACTTGCTTCAATATTTCAACATGCTCATAAAACGTTTTGGTAGCCACATTAATGTCTACTAAATACACTACAATCCTACCAGCATCAATAAGTGGTTTTAAAATTTTATTAATTAAGCGCTGGAAAACTGCAGGTGCATTGGTCAGTGCAAATGGCATATAGCAATATTCGTATTGACACATTGGCGTGACAAAAGCCGTCAGTGGTATGGACTCCTCACTCATTGGTACTTGGTGGAAGCCATCCTTCAAATCAAGAGTACTGAAATACGTTTTTCCTCCTAGATAGCTTCAACAATCTTCAATAAGAGGTAACGAATAGTGATCACGTATTGTTAAACTATTGAGCGCCCGATAGTCCACGCATATTCTCAATGAACCATTCTTTTTTCGTACCAAAACTATGGGCGACGCATAAGGCGACTCACTTTGTCTTATAATACCTTTAGCCAATAATTCATCAATAGTTTTCTGGACCTCAATTTTTTCCTTAAACGATAGCCTCCTCGGACTACTGTACACTGGTGTATCATTTTTCAATTTGATTTTCATCGAATACCCGCTGACAATCGCTCTGCTAGTACTTTTACATTTATTCAATATTATAGCGCGAAGGATATCTGATTCTATTTTATTCAATTTTGGATCTATATTAATATAATCGCTAACATTCTCTTCCTCAGTTGCATCAACAGATAAAATAATTTCATTGCAATCATTTACATCTTTATCGATCAATTTTCCCACATTGATATTATTACGATAACAATTCTCGCTTATCTCTAATTCTGACATCTCTAAGTGTACATTGTTTTGTTTTTCTATGAAAGCAACCCGGTAAACAACTTGTGGACTTTTATATAAATGTGTAGTGCCGTGAACCTGACAGGGACGTTGAAATGAATAGAGCCGGATTTCCTGTTGCAAACTATTCTACTATTTATTTCTGTTAAAAGAAATTAGCAATTTTAATACATTACAAGGTTATGTCAAATATAAATTACTTACCGCATTTTACGCCCTTCCTCAGTTACATTTCACGACACTATGATTTGACAGTGATGTGAAACCACAATAAGAGAGTGCGCAAAAGACGATAAGTTAATCGAAGGTGTACAAATATTGATCGATTACAAATGGTGAATTTGAGATTGGCGTTTTGCTACATCCCCACCCCCGTGAACGACTAGGGTTCACCACGAACCACGTCCAAAACGGCCAGCTTTGATGTTGCGCGCCGAAGCACGCCTGTTTTAGTTCTGACGTCTGCTCTCCTTACCTCGCCATCCGCACCACTATAAACCTTTTCCACCACCCCACGGCACCATTGTTGCCTTGACATATTAGGTTCGCATACAAAGACCAGATCGCCCACACTCAACGCTTTCGACGGTGTACACCACTTAGCTCGCCTCGTCAATGTTGGTAGATACTCCACCACCCAACGCTTCCAAAATCGATCACGCAACTCTCGTGCTATCCGCCATTGTTTCCGCAGCGCACACGTCCTCTCCTCGAGCTGTCCTATGCTCGGTGTTTGCGCCGAATTCGCGAACCCCAACAAAAAATGATTTGGCGTAAGCGGCTCCTCTTGATCCGCTGAGATCGGCAAATGCGTAAGAGGCCGCGAGTTTACTATGTTCTCTGCTTCAATCATCACGCTTTGCAGGGTATGTTCCCGTGGAGCTACTTCCTTCAGCGTGTGGTTCAGTACGCGCTTGACGCATCGCACCATACGCTCCCATATTCCGCCTTCAGCCGGGTTGTGGGGGCAATTAAAAACCCATTGGATGCCCTTCGATGAAAATTCGTCGCCCACACGCCCGCAATCGAATACCTCGTCGAACCGCTTTGCCTCTCCATCAGCGCCAACAAAGTTCTTCCTATTATCGCTCCTCATCCTCACTGGAACACCGCGTCGGTTAATGAAGTTCCTGATCGCTAGGATGCACGAATCAGTGAAAAAATCATGGGCTATTTCCAAATGAATCGCGCGGACTGAGAGGCAGGTGAAGAGTGCAACCCATCGCTTTTCCGTGCGTCTCCCAATCGTCACCATTATTGGGCCGAAATAGTCCAATCCAGTTTAGCTGAAAAGCCTGACATATGGAGTCACTCGATCCTCGGGCAGCCGGCCCATGATTGGCGTCACTGGTTGGCATCGCGCAATCTTACAGCTGTTTATCACCCTTCGCAAAACTTGTCTTATATTGGCAACCCAAAATTTCTGCCTCACTTCTCCAATTGTTGCTTCTGTGTTCTGGTGTTTCATCTTACGGTGATAATGAGATACGATCAGCAAGGTAACGCGATGCTTCGGTGGCAGCACAATTGGATGTATGGCATCGAGTGGTAACCAGCTGGCAGCTTGGATCCTACCACCTACCCTCATAACTGAATTCGTATCCAAGTATGGCAGCAAATCGCGTATTGAACTCTCATGTGACACTGCTTGGTTATCTTGTAATTGTTTCAGCTCCATAGCGTAATCTGCGAGTTGAGCTTGATGACAAAGATAGGCTTCAGCTGTATTTAGTTCATCCGAGGTTAATCCAAAATGGCCATCACCAGAACTTCTACCCCGCATGCGATCTATAAATCTGAACACCCAAGCTGTAGCTCTCTTCAGTCTAATGTACGTCGAAAATCTATTAAAATCAATTAAATTGTTGCTGCTTGTTAGGAAAACAGGGCTTACGCGAATTTCTTCATCAACTTCATACTGGCTATTGATAACTGCTGGCTTATGAGGCCACTGGGAGATGGGCATGGACAGGAAATTGGGCCCTGAGAACCAGCGCGTTGAAGGATTCATGTCGATACCACCACTTCGACGCGTTGCAGCGTCGGCTACGTTCTCGTTGGTAGGAAGCCACCTCCATTCACTCGCCTGGGTTGTAGAGAGGATCTCCGCTACCCGATGCGCCACAAAGGGTTTATATTGGCGATTCTTGGAGTTTATCCAGTTGATGACCGTTGTTGAGTCACTCCAAAGAATGCGTGAGGAGACTAGGAGTTTATGTTCGTCGAGGACAGTTTGTGATAAACGCGCTCCCAGTACTGCTGCTTGAAGTTCAAGTATCGGTACCGTCATAGGTTTCGTGGGAGCGCATTTCGATTTCGCGCACACAAGTGAAGCGCTTACAGTTCCATCTGGAGTGACGTACCTCCAATAGCATACGGCCGCAAAGGCCTCCTCGCTGGCGTCGACAAAAACATGCAGCTGCAACTGCTTTGGCATTCCTTTGCTGAAATAAAAACGATGAATTTTAACATCACCCGTTCTGCGTGCCTCTTTTTGCCAGTTCCTCCAAGCCATGGTAACATCATCAGGTAGGGGCTCGTCCCAAACAATCTTACGCCGCCATATTTCGCGCATAATCAACTTAGCTCCAACTACCAAATGACTTAAAAATCCCAAAGGATCAAAAATGGACATAACGTAGCTAAGTACTTCACGTTTCGTTGGTGGCCTGCTACAGCTGATGACTTCTGCCTCCAATCTTGGGAAACTCAACTCATACTTGAACGAGTCATCTTTCGGCTGCCAAAACAATCCAAGCACTTTTTCGGTGGACGGACTATTGGTGTTGAAGCACCTACTCTTAACGCTGTCAGCTTGCCCATCGTTTCCTAATGCTTTCAACACAGGAATTGAATTGGGTATATACCCTCGCATTTGGAATCCAGCTGCCTTGTGTATTTCGGCAACTTGCTTGGCTACGCTGATTGCCTGCTCCACCGATTCGAAGCTGTCCACAAAATCGTCCACATAGTGATGCTTTACTATAGACTCCACGGCACGAGGAAATTGACTAGCATATTCCAACGTATTCATCGTTTTTAAAAATTGAGCTGCACATGGCGAGCACGTTTTGCCGAACGTCATGACTTGCATTTCGTAAGCGCTCGGTTGATCCGTGTCATTCTCTCTCCATAAGAACCTCTGCGCGCATCTGTCTTCAGGCCGGACGTAAATCTGATGATACATCTCTGCTATGTCGCCACATACGCCAACTGATCCATTGCGAAAATTGAAAAGCACTGAAGGCATAGGCTGATACTCTTGCGGGCCTTTAAGCAAACACGAGTTGAGAGAGACTCCTCCTACAGAAGCGGCAGCATCAAACACCAGTCGCAATTTCCCAGGTTTATTAGGATTCACTACGGCGAAATGCGGCAGATACCACAACTTCTCATTCCTCGTTTCACGTTCAGCGGGCGTCAGTTTTCTAGCGTAACCTTTCTCAATGTACTTGTGTATGATTTGTTTATATTGCGCGGCGAAAATGTGGTCCTTCTTAAATTTGCGCTCCATTCCAAACAATCTGTTCTTGGCCATGAGGTAGCTATCAGGCAATTTGATGCAGTCACTCTTCCAAAGGAGACCCGTTTGGAATTTACCATCTACCCTTACAGTCGTTTGTTTTAGTATACGTTCGGCGCGCGCATCTTCATGACTTTTTAAGGCGGTGGCAGGTCGCACTCCAAAACTTTCGATATTAAAATATTCTTCAACAAGGGCATGAAGATCAGGTATCTCCTGTACGTGTAGACACACTGCACTTGGAATAACTCTGTGGTCAGTCGGCCCGAAAACTACCCATCCAAGCTCCGTATTGGCGGCGTATGGACCTCGGTCGGCCAGATGCGTTGTGACGGATGGAAGACCTAAATGGCAGTGATCTAGTCCTATGAGAATCATCGGAGTAGCGTTGGAAAACGGCGTCGGCGTATTTGGAAAATTACGATCAGCCAAAGTACGTACATCGTCATTACTCAGGCTTTGAACCGGCAGATTTAAATTTGGCAAAACATAAACGCGGCGCAGTCTGTGGCGCTTCCTTGATCCTCTTCCGCTTATTTCCATATCGACGACTGTGGCAGTTTCTTGGGCACTTCTACCCCCAAACCATTGCATGTTTAGATTATGTTATTCTCCGCGGATGCCTAGTTTGTCCAGGAGGCTTCTGTCCATCATCGTGATGGACGATCCTTCATCCAGCATAGCAAACGTGTCCACCTTCTTACGGGGCCCATATAATGTCACTGGCAGTACGCGGAATAACAGTCCTTGACGCTTGGTTGTATCGGATGAGCAGCTTAACATGGGTTCCATCAAGGTTGTAGTACCTACTAGTGGTGGTTCGTTTTGCGGCGTGGTGGCCACAACGTTCATAGCGCGGCTGGACTCATGTAACAACTTGTTGTGTCTGCGTTGACAACCATCGGTCATGCACAACTTTCGGTTACGGCAATCACGAGATGAATGTCCACCTCTTAGGCACGAAAAACATAAACGACTTTGTTTTACTTGAGCCCACCTATCAGTTACGCTGGCATTTATAAATTTTTGACATACATAAATTTTATGCTGGCCCTTGCAAACTGGACATTTCAGCGACTCGGATTCGCTAGACTCATTCCTCGTGGCATGCATTACTACTTTTCGACGACTATCATTTTGTTGCAGGGTACATACTAGGTTCGATAATCGCTGAGCCAATTGCTGAAATCGACTACGGTTGGATACGGTTTAATCGCGTCGGCATACCTAGCCCACTCTAATCTTTTACTAACGGGAAGCTTGCTTATTAATTCCTCAAATAGGGTAGGGTTGGACAAATGTTGCACCCCATTGACAGACTGTAGGAACACAGAGAGATTTTTGGCCTTTGTTGCGAATGGTATCAGCTTTTCTATGACGGACTCCGAAATAGGGCTGATTCCTTTCAGCTGCTGAAGTTGGCTACTTATAAGCGACTCCGGCCGACCAAATCGAAATCGTAGTTCCTCCATAACTGCATTCACATTATTCGGATGGATGAGCAACGATTTGACCACTTCCCTAGACTAATCCTTTAAAGATTTTAAAAGCCGTTGATTATTTTCTAGGTTAGTATAACCATACGCAGCAGTTGACTGAGTGAACGAACTTGAAAACAATGGCCAGTCCTCCGGTTGACCACTAAACTCAGGCAAGTCTTGCATTTTACGCGGAATTTGGTAATGGACATTATTAGTAGTCAGCGATTGCGGGGTGTGGAGACTATTGAAATATGAATTTGTGTTTGTAGCTGCATAAGTTTGAGGGGGCAGAGTACTAAAAACGGCGTTTGGCTGATAGCCATTATTAAAGCTAGGCATTGTTGTTGGGTGCGAAGCGGTTGTATATGTATGCATGGGCGAAGAACCTACCATCGACGGCTGTATATGATTGGCGCTACTTAAATGCACGTTTGGCATGCCATTGTGTGAGTTATTTGTTGCTAAAAAATCTACTTGTTGACCGTTATAACGGCTGCTAACTATATGCGAATGAGTGCTTCGAAGCTGGCTTTCTAAATCTTTTATTTTATTGAACAAAACACTCACCTGCTGTGCTGAAATGGAGCTACCATCATTTACCAAATTGTCTGTCCCAGATATGGTGGCGATGCTGGGGGTATATACGCTTGCGTTGATGCCGTTTGGCGTGGCAATAGTTGTTAACGCATTGAAATCATATGAACTAGTTGCACTAGCGCTTATGGCAATTGGTGGTGCGGTCGTCGTTGTGGCGGCGTTGACAACTGAAGTGACCGTGATTGCATTGGCGGAAGACGTAACGATTGGGGTGGCGGCGGCAGTGGCTGTGACTATTGGTAACTGAACGGCACTGGCATTAGTATGAAGAATTGATGGTTTCCCTGTTGCTGCATGGGCTGGGGCAGCGGACATATTCAATAAAGCTGCAGCGGCGTTGGCGGATGGCGAGCTCATATCGATGATGATTTCCATCAATTCACCTGTTGTATCTTGCTGTAGGCGAAGGCTGCGTCTCGGCGGTGTACGCTTTAACATATTTCAATAATGTTCTTACTTTCAATTCACGACCTTTGCACGTGTTAAAACGGACTCAGATGCATACCGCTATATCGTTCCGTTATGCAAATGCAATCGCAAATTACCAAATGCAAATACAGATCGCAAATTAGCCAATGCGAAATAAAGTCGCAAATTAGCAAATGCGAAATAAAGATCGCAAATGCGAAATAAAGATGTAGTGCCGTGAACCTGACAGGCATGTTGAAATGAATAGAGCCGGATTTCCTGTTGCAAACTATTCTACTATTTATTTCTGTTAAAAGAAATTAGCAATTTTAATACATTACAAGGTTATGTCAAATATAAATTACTTACCGCATTTTGCGCCCTTCCTCAGTTACATTTCACGACACTATGATTTGACAGTGATGTGAAACCACAATAAGAGAGTGCGCAAAAGACGATAAGTTAATCGAAGGTGTACAAATATTGATCGATTACAAATGGTGAATTTGAGATGGGCGTTTTGCCACAAAATGAAAGGAGCGAAGTGTACTGACAAGGATATCCGAAAGACGGGATTTATTTTGAAAGTTCAAGCTTAACAATTCATTTGGATTATAACTAATTTTATTAAATTGGCACAACATTATTCGCAATTTTGTTAACAGGTCCCGTCCAACCAATACTGGAACAACTGCAACCGAATCTGGCAAAATAACAAAATTGTGAATGATACAATGCTTACGAAATATAAATTTACAAGGTAAAATACCGTACATTTTTATTTGCTTGTTACCAATTCCATGGTATTGTGTTAATTTTCGTTTATTGCTTAGTTGTACTAACTCTGGCACAAGGGGTCGTTTTATGAAACTAATTGGCTACCCGTGTCGAATAATGCAAAAAGAGAGACTAAATCTGTACACTTTTCTCCATTATAGAAGGCAACACTTACCATGTTGTTTGACGGAAGTCGTTCAGTTAATTTATTCATTTCTCGAATCTCCTCATCACCTACAGCAGCTGCGACGTTGCGATTGTTTGCTGATGATACACGACGAGGACAATTATGGCGAGTATGGCCTACTTCTGCGCACATAAAACACGAATTAGGTGGACGTCTGAGTTGTGTACATGCACTCTGATAATGCCGGCACTGGAAACAATTGTAACAACGCACATTATTGACATCTACACGGCTAGTTACGGCGGGCTTCTCTTTGACACGATTATCCACTGTAACAACAGTTTTTCTCATTTTTTCGTAACGCTCCATCAACATTTTTAAACTTATGATTGACGTCGCACCATATAACATCGACACATAAGTAGATTTGTCGTTGAGTCCGTCAATAATTATGTCGACTAAATCACTTTCTGGTATGTCAGCTCGGCTAGCCATATGTTGCATTTCCACCACGTATTGTCGAGGGGTTTAATACTACGTGTTTTCTGATGGCTAAATACATCTTGGAGCGAAAACGTTCGTCGATACTCCAGCAATAAAGCAGACTTTAAGTCACTATACGAACGGACTAGAGCAATGTCCAGGAATTTTTTGGCATGGCCTGTTACTAAATGTCGAGCAGCAATCAGATTGTCTCTATCATTGTAGCGTAGAAATTCAAATACCGCCTCCAACTTACCAATCCACTTAACAACATCTTGGAATTCTGACCCGTCGAATTTATTCATGAGCGCATCCAGCTCATGCAGATCAATTCTGCGTCTATCAATTTGATTGATCTGTTGCTGTAGTTCAATCAGTTCACGCTTTTTGCGAGCAACAGCTAGCATCCGTGCCAAGTGCTCTTCTTCAGCCTTTAAGCTATCAATTGAGCTGCCACTCGCCTGTAAATTTGGCTTGGTCAAAGTGGTCAACGGAAGTAGCAAATCATTATCAACATTTGAAGCATTCACCACATCTACACCGGTTATGTCCTTCTCCGGCCCTCCTTCATCTGGCACGTCTTCATGTGGCCTATTTTCCTCTGGTACACTTCATCTGGCACATTTTTGTCCGGTACATTTTCATCTGGTAAGTTCATGTTTTGTAACTTTCCATTCAGCGAACCGTCATCCAATAATTTTGGCAGAATAGCTACAGCCTGGTCGTACAAGACACGCAATTGTACAAGAGTATCCTCTTTATCAAATTCAACATTAGCCATCGTCAGCGTATTAATCATTTGCTGCCGTGTCAGCATATTTGCCATTATCAATTAGTTTCTTCAAATTTCGATTTGAATTTAAAATATCTTGATGTCCTAAATAAAATATTGGCCTGTGGGATTTCCACACCTGATATATGTTCTTTTGTGATCGATTCCTTTATTTTACTTCGATATCGCAAGCAACGCGTTGGCTGGGCTTCTTCTCTTCTTTTTACATACTTTCCGGAACCGGAAGTCACCAAATCCTGCTCGACACTTCGTGCTGCCAGATTACTATAATTACATTCAGATAACTTATTCTATTACACTTTCTTTTCAGTTTCTCTTAGAAAACATAATAATTGAAGTTCAATTATTATAAGCCGGTGTTAAGCTCATGAATTCTTAAATATAAGTATAAACTGAACACACCATTAAACAAACATACATAAATATGTACAACTGAGCCCGAATTTACAAAGCTTCTCATTCGCAACGAAGAAGAACTTTACAAAAACAAATCTACATGGCACACAAATCAATATAGAGACAAAATGTCTCAATTGTGTTGTTAGTGTAGAAATAAGAAAAACTGAATTAAGCATGAAAACAAATACCATCAGGATGGCCTAGTGGTTAAAGGCTACTGCAGTTTCACCATGTGATTCACGGTTCGAATCCCGGTGAAACCTTTGATAACATTACAAAATTGCCTGGTGATGATTACGTTTGGCGGTTTTCGAAATGGGTCCATCGCAATATGCCAGTAAAATGTTTCTTTCTTTTCAGTTTCTCTTAAAAAATATAAAAATTGAAATTCAATTATTATAAGCCGGTGTTAAGCTCATGAATTCTTAAATTTCAAATAAATTTGTTTTCTTGTTTTAAATAAAGATTATTACTCCCTGAAGAGGACACAATATCGTATCGAAACGCGTTGGAGTTAGAAAAGAAAAAAATTAGTTTTTTGCTTTAAACTCAACGGCCAATACAGCTCTGAATAAGTACAAAATAAAGTCAAATAAAGTAATATAAAATAAAAAAATAAAATAAATAAAATGTAATAGTCAAATAAAATAAAATAAAATCAAATAAAATAAAATAAAAAATAAAATAAAATAAAATAAAATAAAATAAAGTAAAATAAAATAATATAAAAAAAAATAATTTTTGTTGTTATATCGGCCTACTGATTTTAAGATCGCGGGTTCGAATCGAGCTCAAGGCCTAACAATAATTTTTTATCATTATTATTGTTATGATAAATTTTTTCTTAATTGAAAAAATTTTTAAATTAGAATAGAAGAAAGAAAAAATTTAGACAACTGCCAAAGCTCGTTGTATAGATCCATTTCGGGAACTGCTAAATTCCTTCATCGGCAACGTTTAGGCTCCGCTGCTATAACCATTCAGCCACCACAGCGGTTTTTTGTTTGTCTTCATTAATCCGACTTCTATTCTGGTTCGTGCCAATTGATATTCACAACACTGCGACATCTGTTGCAGAATGGCTGTGAAAATTGGACTTGTTTGTTGGCAATGCTGTCATAGTGTCATATTTTATTGACACTTTTTTCCCCGTGCTCTGGGATGTATTAACAATTTTTGTTGTTATATCGGCCTACTGATTTTAAGATCGCGGGTTCGAATCGAGCTCAAGGCCTAACAATAATTTTTTATCATTATTATTGTTATGATAAATTTTTTCTTAATTGAAAAAAATTTTAAATTAGAATAGAAGAAAGAAAAAACTTAGACAACTGCCAAAGCTCGTTGTATAGATCCATTTCGGGAACTGCTAAATTCCTTCATCGGCAACGTTTAGGCTCCGCTGCTATAACCATTCAGGATTAATGAAGACAAACAAAAAACCGCTGTGGTTATAACAATAATAATGATAAAAAATTATTGTTAGGCCTTGAGCTCGATTCGAACCCGCGATCTTAAAATCAGTAGGCCGATATAACAACAAAAATTGTTAATACATCCCAGAGCACGGGGAAAAAAGTGTCAATAAAATATGACACTATGGCAGCATTGCCAACAAACAAGTCCAATTTTCACAGCCATTCTGCAACAGATGTCGCAGTGTTGTGAATATCAATTGGCACGAACCAGAATAGAAGTAGAATTAATGAAGACAAACAATAAACCGCTGTGGTGGCTGAATGGTTATAGCAGCGGAGCCTAAACGTTGCCGATGAAGGAATTTAGCAGTTCCCGAAATGGATCTATACAACGAGCTTTGGCAGTTGTCTAAATTTTTTCTTTCTTCTATTCTAATTTAAAAATTTTTTTAATTAAGAAAAAATTTATCATAACAATAATAATGATAAAAAATTATTGTTAGGCCTTGAGCTCGATTCGAACCGGCGATCATAAAAAAAAATAAATAAACTTAAATGAAATAAAAAATAGATAAAATATATAAAATAAACGAATTAAAATGAAATAAAATAAAATAAAAATTAAATAAAAATATAAGATAAAATAAAATGCAATACAGTAAGATAAAATAAACTATTAAGTCAAATAAAATTAAAAAAACGAAATTATATAACAAAAAGGAAATTTAAATAAATTTTATAAAATAAAATAAGACAAAACAAAATAAAATAAATGAATTAAAATAAAATTAAGTAAAATAAAATAACGTAAAATAAAATGAAATAAAGTAACATTAAATAAAATAAATTATACAAAATAAAATAAGAAAAAAAAAAATATAATAAAATGAATTACAATATGGGGTGATCCAAAGTATTTAGGCTAGTGGCCTTAACAAAATTAAATTAAATAAAATAGAATAAAAATGTAATAAAATAAAATAAAATAAAGTAAAGTCAAATAAAATTATATAAGATAAAAAATACAATTAAATCAAATAATATAAAATAAATAATGAATAAAATTAAATGAAATAAAATTAATACAACTAAATGAAGTAAAATAAAATAAATTATATAAAATAAAAAAATATAAAATAAATTATATAAAATAAATAAAAATAAGACAACAAAATAAAATGAAAAAAAAAAAACAAAAATTAAAATTGGGGTGATCCAAAATGGTTCCCCCCATAAATTCATAAACACATTTTTTCAAAACACATTAGTCAGAACCCTTTTTTCAGAAAGCCAAAATTCAGAGGTTAAAACTCAGAAACAAAAATTCAGAAGTCAAAATTCGGAAGTCAAATTTGCGCAAAATTTTATGTTTTTTGCTGTCTGATTACTTTCTGAATTTTACTTCTGAAATTTGATTTCTGAATTTCTGTTTCTGAGTTTTGACTTCTATGTTCCAGAGCAACTTCGAAAGAAGGCGTTATATTCAATCGAATTATGGAATATGTATATCACCAAATTGGGTGAAGTCCGTACAAATAATTCCATCGAAAGGTGGCACAACGTCATTCGAAGTGCATTTGGGACACATTCTAATATATTCAATTGCATAAATAATCGTTATTATTGTTATGAAAAATTTTTTCTTAAATGAAACAACAAAAATTGTTAATGCATGCATCCCAGGGCACGGGGAAAAAGTGCCAATAAAATATGACACTATGGCATCATTGCCATGAAACAAGTGCAATTTTCAAATCCATTCTGCAATAGATGTCGCAGTGCTGTGAATATCAATTGGCAATAACCAGAATAGAAGTAGAAATAATGAAGACAAACAAACAACCGTTGTGATAGCTGAATGGTTATAAACGTTTGCCGATGTAGGAATTTAGCGGTTCCCGAAATGGATCTATACAACGAGCTTTGGCAGTTGTCTAAATTTTTTTCTTTGTTCCATTCTAATTTAAAATTTTTTCAATTAAGAAAAAATGTATCGTAACAATAATAATGATGAAATAATTATTGTTAGGCCTTGAGCTCGATTCGAACCCGCGATCATACAAATCAGTAGGCCGATATAACAACAAAAATTGTAAATTCATTTGAAAAAGATAAACGCGAAAAAAATTAATTAATTACATGCTTGCTATTGCACACAATTCAAAGTTTTAGATTGTACTACTTTTTCTTTATACATAATTCCTTCCAAATAAATAAACGTTTTTGAATTTTCAGAAAAATTTAATGTCTGATTACTTTCAGAATTTTGACTTCTGAAATTAGACTTCTGAGAATTGACTTCTGAATTTTGACCTCTGAATTTTGTCTTTCTGAAAAAGGGTTCTGACTAATGTTTTCTGAAAAAATGTGTTTCTGAAATTTTTGCTTTCTGAATTTATGGGGGGCACCATCCAAAATATTTAGGCTAGTGGCCTGAAGAAAAGTAATTAAAACAAAATTAATATATTTCATATTTAACGAAAGGAAATGAAAACAAAATGAAAAAGTTAAGAAAACTGAATAGTGGAATAAAAGTAAAATAAAATTTTATTTCCCTCACAGTAAAATCACCGCATCAAACAAATTAAGTATTTCTCAATCGGAACCTACTAAACAGATGGTACAGCTTGACAGGGCCAGTGTTATGTATATATTTTCATTTATATCTCTGTAGTTTTGCAGGTTTGCCACTAGGGATGAGAGTTGTTATACCCGCAGGGCCATCTGTAATCTTTTAACATTGACATGTCAGACGTAGCAAACAAATTGAGGTCTTGAGAAATATCACACCCTTGCCCATACAGCAAGGGCGACCTGCTACACACTGCAGCCTTTAAGGAACAGTTTTTCTCAAATTGCCATAGACTGCAGACTTAGGGGTATAATTTTACTTAACATCACCCACATTGTAATTTAATTCCTTACGACACATGCAATGAAAATACTTGTGAAAGTGGGCATGTTTGTTGGGAAATGAGAAACTGCCTGTCGAATGGGATATTTTGCCACTGCAGGGTTATTATAGAAAATATGTAAAAAATATAAATCTAATTATTTCTTCTTCTTTAAGGAATACTTTGACAGTGAAATTCATGCTGAACTAAGTGGCATTGTGAATGAGGTGCGGAAAAGTTTACGGGTCATATTAGAAGAAGCTGATTGGTTGGATGAAAAAACACGAGAACAAGCATTATTAAAAGAGGCGGCTATTAGAACGTTTATTGGAAGTTATCAAAACCAAAATATAACCGACCGTTTAATAAAAGAAATGAAACATTTTTCATATGTTAAAGACAATTATGAATTAAATTTAGTAAATTTATTCAAATTTAGAACATGGCAAAAACGTTTTAATGGTTTGCATCACAAGGAATATGATAATTCTACAATGAAGCCATTGGAACTGTTGATGGGTATTCAAGTGAATGCTTTCTACTATAACGTTGACAATTCCATTTGCGTTATGGCAGGAGTTTTACATCCACCTGCATATCATAAGTCATGGCCAGCAGCGCTTAAATTTGGCACTATCGGTTATTTGGTGGGACATGAGTTTACACATGGTTTCGATTCGGTAGGATCGCATTTTAACAGCGTTGGTAATGAGACATACTGGTGGTCTGAGAAGTCCGGAAAAGTATTCAATCAGCGGGAAGAGTGTTTTGTAAAGCAATATAGTGGCTATAAGGTTTGAAATGAAAATTTAACATAAATTATCATTTTTACTAAATCACTAATCAAACTAAACCTTCAGATACCTGAAATCAATCGCTTTATCGATGGAAGTCAAACAGCAGATGAGAATATTGCCGATAGTGGTGGTTTAAGAGAAGCATTTTCCGCATATCAAAGACGTGTCAAGGATATGAATATACCTAGAAAGGATGAACAAATGCCTGAGTTAGATCTGACACCGGAACAATTGTACTTTGTTGGCTTTGCTCAACTTTGGTGTGCTTCTTATAAGGAAAAACATTATTGGGAGGAGTTAAGAAATGAGCATACAATGGATAAGTATCGCGTTTTAGGTGCTGTTACAAATATTGAAGAATTTAGTAAAGCCTACAACTGTCCGGTGGGTAGTAAAATGAACCCATCGCGGGAGAAATGTCGTGTGTGGTAACACTAAATTAGCTTATGTATAACCAAAATTTAGATTTAATTGAGTAATGTGTTGAGTTGAGCTCAGTTCAGAGTATGTTTGTATGCCTTTAAGTTAATAAATACAGGGAAGTGATATATCGCTGTAAAGTAATTGAACCCGATTAAAGCAGAGTACGATTTCACATAAAACTATATTTTGTCCAAATTAAGGTTTTTTGTTGTTAAATTTATACTACACTGCACGAAAATCTAGGAGAGCTGCGGTTACAACAGCGTCAGTTGAAATGTAGAGTGATGTTAAAATGCTTGGTTGGTTGAGAGGTGAGACTAAGGTGTCGAATCCAATTCGTAAAGTTGAAATGTCTGACTACCTTCCTAGGACTTGCAACTCTTATAGGCATATGAATGAGATTTTAATAACAACCTTTACTCATCTTCAAATTAAAAGTTGCGAGTAGAGTTAGTCTTTTCAGTTCTACTGTTTTTCATTTAAGGCATTAAAGCCAAATAACCATTGAATGCAGCTAACTGTTGATGTTAATTTCTCGATGATTCCTCAAACCAATAACGAAAGAGTAAAGTAAAAAATGCTCAAGCAAATTATACCCCAATGTTTTCTTAATGGTTCCAAAATTAACTATAAATTGGTCCAACATTACTTCGAAAATAATTTCAAAATGAACCGGAGATAACCCTCAAATTATATCGAAATAGTACCGAAATGATTCCTTAAATAGTCCCGAAATGGTTCCAAAGCAATTCGGTAGATATGAACTCGAAAAGAAGTCATCCGGAGAGAATTTCAAAATTTGTGTCAAAATATCCCCGAGAGGATCACGGAATAATCAAGTTAAAGTCCAGAAGTGATCTTAAGGCAGTCCAAAAAATAAACAGACTTAGGATCATTTTATCAAGTAAGCGTTAAAGTTTATTTGTACGATAAAAGTATATTGTGTGTAGAGAATTTGTGTTGATTGGGCAGATAAATTATAAAGGTCACGCGAGAAAACGGCCTTCAAAGATATAACCATTCAGGGATAGTTTCACAAAGGGGCGTGGTACCCTTCCAATTTTTCAAAACAATATAGCCAGAAGATTGTTCATAAAATCTACCCAGATTCATGGAAAAAAAGTATTGAAAATCAGTGCATGGTTTGAACGACTACTTTGTTAGATTAAAATAAAATGAACTACAAAACTACATATTTAAAAAGTTTCCGATTTTTTTGTTATATCGGTCTGATGACTTGTAAGATCGCGGGTTCAAATCGAGCTCAAGACCTAACATTTATTATTTTATCTAACGTTGCCTATAAAGGAATTTGGCAGTTCCCGAAATGGATCTATACAACGAGTTTCGGCAGTTGTCTAAAATTTTTTCTTTCTTCTATTCTAATTTAAACAATTTTTTCATTTCAGAAAAAATGTATCATAACAATAATAAGATAAAATAATTATTATTAGGCCTTGAGCTGGATTCGAACCCGCGATCTTAAAAAGTTTCCTAAAACTCTAAATACAAAATTTTTGAGAATTTTTCCGAACTTGTATAAAAACGGCTCTAGAATTGGTTAATATAGGTTTCGTTATATAATTAATTAAAGGATATTTTTTATTAAAAGAAAAAAACATGAAACTGATACAACTTACAGTTTATTTTGCAGCCATTTGTTTGCTCGCAGGTGTACATTTAAAAACGCACAGTTAAGTAGTCTACCTCTGGTATTTGTTTTACAAATTTATTCGCATGACCTTGATATAATGAATGGGCGATATGTGTACCTAAAATCTTAAGTATGCTGTGCGTATATTGCGCTTTCATATTTACAAATAGATAAGTTATGCTACCGCAGTTGTTGCTATCGCACTCACCCTCTATTATAGTCAGCATTGGGAGAGAAAGAGAGGCGGAGAATGTTGTGTTACCATATAGCCACAGCAACGCACCAAAACTAAGTTTTATACAATGCGGCTGTATTACTTTGCCCATCACTGCATAAAATACATACATTAGGCTGCCCGTTATTTAATTTCTTAGGTTTGATTTTTCAGTGCTAGTTTAAGATACAGTTTAACTTGACTGGAATCTAACTTGAAATTTTTTATGCTAAGGTTCAATATTCAAACGCCAATTAAAGTTGTTGTTAAAGTTAATTTCAATCTAACCCTGTTACTATGACCGTTTACATAAAATTTAATTTACACTGAAGATCATCGGTTCAAGCCTCGAGAAAAGCAACATTAACATTTTAGAAACAAGTTTTTTTCCATTAGAATAATGATTTTTAAGCGGGGCCGCCCATAGGCAGTGTTTGGCAAGCACTCCGAGTGTATTTTTGCCATGAAAAGGTCTCAGTGAAAACTTATCTATACTAAAAAAAGTAGGTCCCGTCCCGCCAATTTGTAAGAAAAATTAAAAAGGAGCACGACGCAAATTGGAAGAGAGGCTCAGCCTAAAATTTCTTCGGAGTTTATTACGCCTTACATTTATTTATTTATTTTTTATGAGTGGTCGAGATTCACAGGAACCCGTCTTATATCATGACACATTTTTCATATATAATTTGTGGAAGTGTGACACTTGTCACAATTTTTATGACAACTTAGCACAGACGCCTAATGAAATTCGAGCTTTTTTAATGAAATAATAAAATTTTTCTTTTCTCACAGAAGAACTTGCTCCGTTAATGAAAAAAATGTACAATAATTTCTCTTTTACTAATTGCTTCATTAGCTCTCTGTGTGAAATGAGTAATTAGGTAAAAAAAAAAAATCAGAGAATTGGGAACACCTTAATGTGCAACTTTCGAACAGGTCAAATAAAAAAACAGCGTTATTGCTAAATGGTGTTTTCATAAAAAGGCTGAAAAATTAGATGATTTTTATGCAGGTAGCTTAAATGTTCTCCATCAATAATCCTCTCACATTTGTATTAAACAATTTAGCTTTGCCTGGACTTCAAACCTCAGTACGATTTTCCACTTCTTTACACAATGAAGTCAAACCTTTCGCTCCTCGTTTGGCTGTTAGGCTTAAGTGTTGTCTACAGTGCGCTAGAAATACAAGAATATATTAAATTTCGTCCAAGCCAACGAAATAAACTAATACAGCTTAGAGTATTTTCTACGCGAACTTTTAAGTGCCCGTTTTTAAAATCATGGAAAAACAACCAAAATGTAGTGCCAATAACCCGTGAAGAGTTCATAAAATTGGCAAAAGAGAACATAAAATATCACAAACCCGCCGAAGTTAAAAAATATGTGCCATATACACCTTCACGGAGGAAGTATGTGACAACTATAAAACCGTATTTGTCCAAAGTCATCACCAGCACCATAGAACCAATTATTGTTACATCGATAGATGATGCTGAAGTGACATCTCAAGACTACACGACTGAGAGTTTCCCAGCCTTGAGCTTTACCACAGAGTATGCCACAGTCACAACAACATCGCATACGTCCATCGAAAATATACGGGAAGAGCTTGAGAATAACAGTAATGAGTTTACTCATTCAACGACTGAAGATCCAGATCTATTTACGACTAAAAAGCAAGTAATATCTATTTATGGGACTACTACGAGTTTTGCAAGAGACGATGATATTACCAAGAGTGATAGTGATGACTCAACAACGCGTGATCCAAATACTGAAACAACACAAACAGCGACCACTGGGCTATCTGCAGCTGAAGAATCTGCAACGCAATATACAGATATCGTTGAAATGCCTACCACATATTTTGGTGAAGAATTCCTACAAGCCACCACTGATTGTAATGAGTCAACAACACTAAATATTGATACCACAACAACAACTAATGTAGCTACTGAGATGCCTGCAAGTAAGGAATTTACCGCAGCAGCAGCTGGCCCAAATTTTCAATTTGGTTTACCAGAGAAGGAGCAAGTACTCAGCACTACGGGCGCATCAGCCGATGGTTATTCTAGCTTAATTGCAACAACGGACAAACCTGACGCTAAATACGTTTTCGAGTCAGAGTCATTTAAGGATGCTACAAGAACAGATCCAGTGGTAACAGTAACTCAATCAACGATTGACAACAATGATACTGATATATATTTAATTGAGGACCATAGCTTTACAACAATACCAACTGAGTCAAGCGAAGTAACGACTGAAACCAAATCATATATCGAGTCGGCCTACGGCTTCGATATGTTCTCCTCTTCTAAATATTGGTTTAATGATTCAACAACAGAATACTTAATTGCCACTACGAAACACTTGAATAGTGACCCTCAGACTACTGAAATATCGTTAGCTCAAGAAACTACTACTCAGTGCACCGAAACTATGTATTCCACTGAAACAAGCGAAGTTACGACTGAAATCGAATCTATAACTTTGAGCACAGAGTCAACCGATTCCGCAGAAACATCGTCAAAAACTGCTTGGATCTATGATTCAACAAAACCAGCTTCACTCACCAATTTAAAACAAGCAGTGGAAGACTATGCAACTACTCAAATCACTTTAATTGAGGACCATGCTGCGAGGTATGCTGAAACCACGATGCCAACTGTAGCAGTCGAAGTAATTACAGAAAACCAATCAACTCCTCCAAACAACTTATCAACCAATGATTTTGAAGAGTCTTATGATATTTCTGAGAGGGATGATCCAACCACTCAAGATTCAATTGAAGCTACAACAACTCAATATAATGAATATACTGAGGTAACGGTTACTAATAATAGTACTGCTCAGTATGATGAAAGCACACTATCGACTGAGTCACCCGAAGTCATCACTGAAATCGAATCAACTACTTTAAATACAGCGCCATTTGATGGATCAAATATTTCTTCAGAAACGTCTTGGATTTATGATTCAGTAACACCGAACTTATTTACCCACCTCATACAAGCAGAGAAAGGCTATGAGACTACTGAGATTTCTTCAAATGAGGATTATACTATTCAAACCGCACTACCTACTGCGACCAACGATTTCATTTTCTCGGTAGATGCCAGAGCTCCGTACATTGCCACTGAAGTAGGATCAACGAACTCAAACTTTGTATCAACCGATGTCTACGAGATATCTACAGAATCTTCAATCTATGATTCAATAATCTTTGAATCACCTGGGAGGATACGCCCACTACAAGTTGACTATGAGAATACTGAGATTTTAGCCGAGGATTTTTTCCGTACAACCGAGACAACCTCTAACTCGCATGATAAGACTGAAACTTCAGTAATAAATATTGAGATGGAAACAACTTCTTTGAAATATTTATCATTTAATGCTGACGCTAAACCCATAGAAAAATCTTCCTCAGAGGAGCTAACAATAGCACAAAGTACCCAGAACCCAATCGTTATTACATCTACTGAAATCCTTATTGAAGAAATTCAAAGTAGCGACTCTCAAGTTGAACAATCCGCTACTTGTTGCTCAACTGTTGACTCTTTTACTACCATTGTTGATCCGTATGAGCAAGACACAACAACAATAACTGGTAATTTGATCACGCCTACTTCTGATTTAGCTACCGATAATAGTATAGATCCATTATTCGTGATCACCACAGGAGCACCGGGAACTTATGCTTCTACATATGCATTTTCTACAGACCATAACAACCATAGCCTATGGAAGAGAAACGAAACTAGCGATACAACTGAATCTTCAGGAACGAACTCCCAAAGTGTAGCAATAAGTTCAAAGGATGATGCTGCTATTAAAAATGAGCAGAGTGTAACCGATGCCAATATTTTATTAAAACATATAAAATTTACATACGACACTGATGTCATGCCGACTTTGGATGAATTTTAAATTAGTTTTAGGTATGTAGTTATTTATTAATTGAAGGTATTTATTTTAATGTAAAAATAATAAAATAAATAAATTATAATATAAAAATAATAATAGGATTTCATAACTAGTTCCAGACGTTACACACTTATTGCGCTTTAATAAGAGCTTCGCGATTGATTGATTATTCAAAAGTTTGATTAATCACAATTCAAATTTTTCAATTAATTGATTAATCAAAAAGAAAGTTTCCTTTGCAATGAATCATTTTTTTTGGCTAATCAAAAACTAGCTAATTCAGTAATCGCTTTTTGAGAAATCACAGATTGAATAAAAAGATTAATCACATTCCTTGCACCTGCCATACTTTGATATTCCCGCCGGATATCTCTTTTAAATATTAGATCTTTGACTGCATTATTCATTCATTAAAGCAACAATGCTTTAATTAACAAGTAAGGAAGTCTAAGTTCGGGTGAAACCGAACATTACATACCCAGCTGTACACTTGAAATGCTGTTGTTGTTTGTTTTGTGTGCTTAATAGTGTTACAAGGCTGCGCAATAATACATATACATATGGTTCTATTCTGAACTAATTTTCGTTTAAAAGAAGCAAAACGGATACAGAGGCTAACACCAATGACCTTGAGCGAGTAATAATACAGTTTTCCTTCAGATATGGGAATTTCCCTACTGTTTGTTTTAAAATAAAGATATGAGAACAATAAACATAAACACACCATTGCCATTGTACTAAAAAGCGATATTACAAAAAAAGAGGAGGGTTATTAACGAAATTTTCCAAATTTTACTAGAAATAGCTTACTACCAGCATCTACGCACTTTTATAAAATCTTTTATATAAAAGAAGGCGATGTAACCGATTTAGTCCATTTTTACTGAAAATATTTCCCGTTAAAAGGCATACATGTGCACCAAATTTTTCGTCGAGTTATGGCTCCAGAAGCGTTGGGAAATGCATTGTAAGAAAGGGGCAGTGCCACGCCCATTCTCCAAGATTTGAATTTTTTCCCATTTCTTGTTATAATGACACAAAATACGATTGGTACAAAACTATTTTTCGCTAAGATTTAATTTATTATTTTTGCCTACGACCCTTTTTATTGGTCCTTAACCAATCTTATCAATTTTTACTAGAAATATTTCCTGCTATAAGCAAAATATACATATATACCCAATTTTGTTACGATATGTAAATTTTTCTTCGAGTTATGTCTACCGAAACATTGAAAATTGCTTAGACAAAAAAGGGACGGTGCCACACCCATTTTCACAAATTTTAGTATTTTCCAATTTAATGTTATAATTCAATTTGGAAAGTAAAATTCTATCGATACAAAGCTCTTTTTCGCTAAGATATAGCTTATTATTTTCGTCTACGACCCTTTTAAAAATCCTTTATATAAAAGTGGGCGTGGTATTTAATCTCGTCCATTTTTGCTAGAAATATTTCCTGCTATAGGGAAAATTTGTGTACCCAATTTTATTACGATCCGTTAATTTTTCTTCGATTTATGGCTCCCGAAACAGAAAATTGCTTAGCCATAAAAGGGGCGGTGCCACGACAATTTTTTATATTTGAAGTTTTTCCTATTTATTGTTATAAATCCACTTGGAAAATAAAATACCATTGATATAAAGCTCTTTTTTTTGCAAATATATGGCTTATCTTATTCGTCCACGACCCTTTCAAAAATCTTTTGTATAAAAGTGGGCGTGGTCTTTAACCGATTTCGTTAATTTTTCTTCAAAGCATTCCCTATAGTACAGACCACCTCTGCCGAGTTTTGTTACGATAGTATTAACGATTTTTGATTTATAATTAATAATATTTGTAAAATTGATTTTATCACAAGTGGACGGTGCCACGCCCACTTTAAAATTTTTTTTATTCAAATTTTTATCCTTATCAAGAGTCTCAATATCAGTCCGCACTTCAAATTTCAACATTCTAGGTGTATTATTTACTAAATAATCAGGTTTTTTGTGTTTTCCAAAAGGTTATATATATAAAAAGTGGGCGTGGTTATCATCCGATTTTGCTCATTTTCAATACCAATCTATTCTGGGTGCAAATAAGCTCGTGAACCAAATTTGGTGAAGATATTCACTCAAGTTATAGTGTTAACGGACAGACGGACGGACGGACGGACGGACGGACATGGCTCAATAAAATTTTTTTTTCGATATTTATGAATTTTATATATGGAAGTCTAAATCTATCTCGATTCCTTTATACCTGTACAACCAACCGTTATCCAACCAAAGTTATAATACACTGTGTACAAGTACAGCTGGGTATAAAAATTGGTTTTTTGTATGGAAAATCGAATTCAATAAAGAGAAGCTTGAAATTTGGATTAGATACGTGCAAAATGAGCAATTTTGATTAATCGTTTTGAAATATACTAAAGTAATGTTAAATTTTAATTAAGAAACATTTTAATCAATAATGTAATCGATTAACTTACCTCATTAATTGAATAAAGGCACAAATCAAGTTATTATTATACAAACCTTTTGTTCGGTTCGGTTGAACTAATTCTTCTCCCAATGCTGCATGTTGTTGTTTTATATATTCTCACATCCCTTCGAGTTCAGCAAAGTATGCCTGTCATAGGTTGATATTAATATTTTTTGGTCGAAGTATCTTCTTGTGCTAGCTATGTACATTAGGGCGGGTCGATTTGTATGGACGTAAGTTAACCGATATCGCGCCATCGATTTTTCTATAGGATTTGGGCTCAGGAAAAAAGTTCTACTACGCATACCCAAAAAACAATTTTCGAGCCTGCTACTTTAACTTTTTTCGACTTTGATTTTTAAGGTTTTTTTCAACATTGGCGATAACAGTTTTTCGATGTCGTTTAACTTTCGTCCATACAAATCGACCCACCCTTGTGGAACCTTTTTTCCTGAGCTCAAATCCTATCGAAAAATCGATAGCGCGACATCAGTTAATAAATCGACCCAGTCTAATTTACATATATCCATGTCAAATACAATAATTCTTGATATTCAAATTGGAGCGCCTGTTGATTTATACATACTTCGATAGTTACTGTCGACACGGCGCTCTATTCAGTTGTAAAACAAAGAGAGGGATCCAGGGGTTTTGCTCTGAGTGCCTTTTTAGACTTGATGAGTTGATAAAAAATGTCCTTCTTGAACCATCGAATGGGGCTTAGTTGGTATAAGATTTTAAGGGGTTCTGTTTGAATTCATCAGCAACCCCAGCTGAGTGGGTTGACGGAACTGGTTCCTTCCAAGAGAAGATATAATATACTCGATTAAAATAATCCCTCGATTGGGAGAGTGCAGCTTTTAATTTCTGTAACCAATTCGCGAATGGTTCAAATTTGGAAGGAATGGTTCTTGGAGAGCTTTTTATCAAAATATCGCTGTAATTCGCAATTACGGGATTTCTATGAAATTTTTCTAGTGATATTGGCTGCGACTAAGAATGCTATGTTTGGGACGCTGTTCAGTGCTACTACGGAGAGCTTAGCGACCTTTAAAGCTATGAGCTCAAAAGCGATGTGACTGAAAGTGACCTGGGTTTTCTGGACTAGCTTGCGATTAAACTTTAATTGCTTGGATAATCTGAGGGTTATTCTGTAACTCAATTTGAAAGGAAATATGATCCGAAAGCTCTCAAAGCAGTGTAATACAAATCTATAAGAAAATTATTTCGAATCGAGTTACATAACAAGGCCCCTTGGGGTCCAGGCCATAGTTTAGAAAACGCCACAGGAGTACATGTAGCACATCTTAGTATACTGGAAACCCCTTCCGGCAATAAAATTATCCATTCATTTCAGGTTTGACTGTTCAGATTTTGCCTTAACAAGACGAAAATATATCAGTATCAGCTTACTTGGATTTCCGGGGCATTTATTTAGGGTCGCGATCGGTCTTATTTGAAACTATGTAGCTGCGGCGCAATGTTTTTATAGCTACCTACAGCTTAAATTAATGAAGGTGGAAAGTAAGGTCACAAACTTGCTAACTTGTCCGTTTGACTGTAGTGTAGATACCACCACCCCTCCCCTTCGTACTCAGAGTTGTATTATTTGATACAATTTGTTATATTAAACACTTTATTCTTCCGATTTACCAAATATTATTTATAAACCTAAAAAAGTTCTATAAAAATATTCGAATTAGATATCTTCATTAAATCACTACTTTAATTATATCGAAAATAATTTACAGCACTTAATGCTTATTTAAAATAAATAATCGCTAACTAAAATTGATTACATAAAAATAAATTAAAATATTTTATTGCAGCCTAATATTACATTCACATTGCGCGATATAATGGAGTTTACCAGCACTGTTAAACTTCAAAATGCGGCATTAGCGCGAGCTTATGGCGAAACGTAAATGTAATATAATTTAAAACAACTTAAATAAACTAACTAAATACTATATTATTGTAAATGGAAGCATTACAAATCTAAATGAAAATAATTTAACTTAAATTCATAAAATGATAACAAATAAGATTATATAATGATTCAACTTGTCGATATTTTAGATTAAACAAAATGTAATTAAGTTATATTTAAATCTCATTTTTAATGCAAAAGAAACAAAAAATAGGAAAAAATAAAACAAATATAATAAAACTTTTTCTAAATTCTATTATTCTATTTATATATATTATATATAGTTTTATTTTATAAATTCTTTTTATATATACAAGTTTTTTTTTTATACGAAATTAAGTATATATTTTATATAAATTTTTTGTTTTTGTTTATATTTGTTGTATTAAAATACAATCAGCAAGTAACATAATTAATATTTAATTATTAGTTGTTAATTTATTCTATAATATCACACTCTGTAGGATTTTTTTTAACAACACTATATTTTTTAGTACTTATTATATGTAAAATTTCACTGGATTTTCTTTACTACTTTTTTAAAACAATACATTTATCGTTTAATAATTTAATTTAATTAAGCTAAGTTTGTGCAACAATTGCATAGTGCTATCTACATACATATTAAAGATTTGTCTTCATATCTAACTAAATATTACAATAAGGGTATTTACCGAGTTCGGCAAGTAGTCGGACAGTTGAGCGAAAGGACAGACTGGCTGAAAGCTGAGAACAGTGTTTACATTTGTTACTCCAGAGCAGCAGTAGCAACGAAAAATATGCTCTGCTACTGCTCCAGCTCTGAACAAGAACAGAGCAAAGAGCAGAGCCGTAGTATAAAAAGGTGATAGCATTTCTAATGATCTACTACCTTGTTACCTGTTGAGCTACCTTGTTTTAGAGCGGAGCAAATAGAAGATTGAAAACTCCAAACGAAATGCTATTTAAAGTGCGGTGAAAGCAAAAAAAAAAATGTTTATGATATTTGCTCTGTTGGACAGAACTTTGTCTTTTCTTGTTTTTGTTGTTGGAGCTAATGTAACGTTGTAAAACAGATTTTTTTTGTTCTTGCGGATTTATCAGCACTAATGAGTCGATGTCGAAGTGATCTAAACTTGCACCTAAACTAACCCAGGGAGCATGTTATTTAAAAACAAGGAAAGCTAAGTTCGGGTGTAAGCGAAAATTATATACTCAGCTGAGAGCTTAGCTGCATTGGTTTCGTTGGGTTTCGTAGATAGTTTATAAGTGGTTTTTAATTCCATATCACATACGTTTAGGAAATATCGACCAAATTGTAGTCCAAGGGTGACGTTTTTTGGAACGATTTTCCTTTATCCTTTGTCAAATAAGGGAAAATCACCATGTAGAAAAATGAACCTAGGGTAACCCTGGAATGTGTATTAATGAGGCTTTTAAAAGGAAGCGGTCCTTAGTTGTATATGTGAAGGCATTTTCGAGATATCGACCGAAATGTGGACCAGGGTGATCCATAACGTCATCTGTCGGGTACCGCTAATTTGTTAATATATGAAATACCACGAACAGTATTCCTGCCATGGCTCCAGAGGCTTTTGATTTCGCCCTGCAGAACTTTTTCATTTTCTTCTACTTAATATGGCAGGTGTCCCACCCATTTTACAAATTTTTTTCTAAAGTTATATTTTGCGAAAAAAAACCAATCCAATGTTTCATACCTTTTTTGGGATTTGGTATGGAGTTATGGCATTTTTCATTTTTCGAAAGTTTCGATATCGAAAAACTGGGCGTGGTCATAGTTTGATTTTGCCCATTTTTGATACCAAGATAAAGTGTGTTCAGATAAATAAGTGAACTAAGTTTAGTAAAGATATATCGAATTTTGCTCCAGTTATGGTGTTAACGGCCGAGCGGAAGGACAGATGGTCGACTATGTATAAAAACTGGGAGTGGCTGCAAACCGATTTCGCCCATTTTCACAAAAAACAGTTATCGTCAAAGAAGCAATGCCTTTAGCAAATTTCACAAGGCTTGGTAAACTTTTGTTCGACTTGTGGCTTTAAGGGCCTAGCCACGCCCATTTTTAAATTTTCTTTCATTTTTGTATTTTTTTGCACCATATAATTACTGGAGTTGAATGTAGGCATAATTTACTTATATACCGTACAGATATTAAATTCTTTGTAAAAATTTGACTTAAAAAATTTTTTTAAAGTGGGTGTGTTCGTCATCCGATTTTGCTAATTTTTATTTAGAACATAAAAAGTAGTAGTACTAATGTTCTTGCCAAATTTCATCATGATATGTTCAACGACTGCCAAATTACAGCTTGCAAAAATTTTAAATTACCTTCTTTCAAAAGTGGGCGGTGCCACGCCCATTGTCCACAATTTTAATAATTTTCTATTCTGCGTCATAAGGTCAACCCACTTACCAAGTTTTAGCTCTTTATCCGTCTTTAGTAATGAATTATCGCACTTTTTCGGTTTTTCGAAATTTTCGATATCGAAAAAGTGGGCTGGTTATAGTCCATTTTAAAGAGTTCATTTTAAACAGCGATCTCAGGTGAGTGGCCCGGAACTTGCATATCAAATTTCATTAAGATACCTCAAAATTTACTCAAGTTATCGTGTTTACGGACGGACATGGCTAAATGAATTTCTTTTTTCGCCCAGATCATTTTGATATATAGAAGTCTATATCTAACTCGATTAGTTTATGCCGTTACGGGGTACCGTTATGCGAACAAAGTTAATATACTCTGTGAGCTCTGCTCAGCTGAGTATAATAAGTGGGTGGAAGCTAAACTAGTGCTAAGTTAGTTAGTGTAAGGTGCGAGTATTTTAGAAGTGCCCCTCAAAATTTTTCGAACAAAAAAATCTTATGTAATGCAGTGAGATAATGGAATTCCAGCATAGAATCCTGGTTTTCTTAGCTTATTACTATGGTTACGTTTAGTATTGGTGGCTATTTCTCAGTATAACAGGAGAATATACTTAGACCAGCTGGTCCAATCTTCTTGTTAAAGCATTCAATTCGTGTCTTTTGTTCCGAGCTGGGCGTCTTTATAGCAAAAGTTTAACACTTTCTATCTCGTGTATGTAACTTTAGTAGAAATCTTTCATAAAGATGTTCATGCTTTCATATTTTACTTATGTAGGTTCCATGAGTGTGTGAAGAAATGTGCTTGGACACCTTGCAAGTGGGATTAGGAGTATATCTAGCTTTAGCTTTTGTCGTGAAGCCAGAATCAAGGATATACTTACGCTTAACCATAGGAGGAGCAATATTTCTCGACTGCTTCACACCTGTCTATAAGGTGTCCTTTTTTTAAGTTGTTGGCATCGCAAATTCTAGGAATCGTTGTAGCTGCGACCTTTCAAGCAATATCACTGCTGTGGTTGAAAGCGAGTCTAGTTCGTTAGCGAATATATTCCTTCGATTGGCTATAAGAGGCGGAGGTAGCTTGGTAACCGTAGATTTAGGGAGATATGTAGATATTCCGCGTGGGTATCACATCGCACTATCATTCAGTTTCGAGTGGCTCGCGAAGATGTCGGTTGGCTATGGG
The DNA here is from genome assembly GCF_040869045.1 of Eurosta solidaginis. Lineage (NCBI taxonomy): Eukaryota > Metazoa > Arthropoda > Insecta > Diptera > Tephritidae > Eurosta > Eurosta solidaginis. The sequence continues at coordinate 297,664,278 of NC_090319.1, forward strand.
TCCAAAGTATAGGTGGAAGGCCGGAAAAGCGTAATCCAACTCAAACAAATTTACTGCTTACCTCCTTCTAGATAGTACTGGTTTTTTCAAGTGCTGGCCAGCATACTATAATTCGGTATAATAGGTTAGTTGATATGATCTGTGGTTGCTTGCCTTAGAGGTTTACACCTGTAACCTTTTCGAAGCTAATCTCGATATGCATAGTGCAGGCTTTTTGCTGTCCCAAAAGACTAAAAATTCCTACAGTGAAAGTTTAGGCAACACCCCATTCACAAGTTGGGCTTTAAAGATTATATTTCAGTCTTAGCGTTATTCACTGTGAGCCCCTTCGATTTCGAAATAGAGTTGCTTCAAAGATGAAAACTAAAAGGTCAACTGTATTATATTAGAACAAGTTTATGGTGAAATGAGAGCATCTTGCACTGGGCACTTTTCAAACCACTTGCTGATTTCGGCGAATGCCATTACTACAATTAATCTTCAAACAGTCATATATAATAGTTCTAAAAATTTTTTAAGTGAACTCTCTTCAAATTCATCATAACTACATAAATGCCTATTTCTATAGAACGATAGGTCAACCACCAAATCATGGGCATTCTCGTGTCTTTTTCATCTGGTGAATAAAGGCAATTTGAATAAATTTTTCTTCAACTCCTAAGTTCGCCAGTTAACCCGGTAGATATATTCTGAGATCATCATTGGCTCTCTTCATCAAAGCCGATTAAACTCTTTCGATTTACAACTACACCACCACAGTAAGAACATCCGAATCTTCATTGGCTTGTGGTGGCATTGATTTACAGTTAATTGATCTCTTACCAAAATCTTTACGCGGACTGTCCAACGAACCGACTGTATTTTTTTTCATATCTGAATTCGGTGTTTTATGCAGTAGTATTTGAGAATTACGTTTCTGTACATGAGCATGGTGTAGCTCGGTTTTGCTTGCCAGATTAGCTCTACTCCCTGCTGCGCTCACCTCTAAGTCACAATCAAAATTTGATTCACCACAATTGGCTGGATAGAGTGGTTGCGAGCGATGCAGCGCTGATGTGGACGCAGCCACAAGCGAAGAGACTGTCGCAAGCTCTGGTGAAGGATTGAGACTGAGCTCCATGCCATTGGTACGACTCAATGAGCTAGTCGAACCTTTGAGTGGGTTTGTGTAGCGTCGTAAGTTTTCTTCATTCTGTAAATTATTGGATTTTTCTTCCTCGTGTCGTAGCGCATCCATGGATGGTGTAAGATTGATACCTGACGTAGAACGCGGATGCAAACGTTGACGCCACATCAGCGTTATGAAAATTGCGCAGCCGATTAGTACAATAAATATGCCACAGAGTATGCCAATAAGGAGGCTATTGTGATTGCCTTCAGCGACAAGTGCAGTTTCTACTTTAACTTCGAGTATCGATACGAGTGGTGCAAATTTAGCTTTGCGTAGCTCATTGCGTCGTTGTAGGCTATTGATTTGACGTGACGACAGCAATTCACCCAGTAGACCAACAGTTGTGGGCAATTGAGGATCTGATGACTTGGTAGATGACTGCAAAGGAAATAAAAAGAAAATAAAATCAAGTCTTTCAAACTGGCCTAATTAACACTGAAGTCTGCCTTACTTACCACTGTTACTTCAATGGTATCATTTGTACCCATCTTCAAGTCGCAAATAATAATTAGTTTAGCCTCATTATTGACGGGTGCCAATTTCACTAGTTTTGAAGCCAATAAAAAACGTATCACTGAACACAGTCCTTCCACCGAGGAGCCCTCACCAACTTGCAGCAGATCAAGTAATATAGTTAGACGTGCGCAGTTCTCATTCAGTACAGCCTGATTTGGCCAGCATTCGATTTTCGCAGGTAAGCGTGGTGGTGCTACACGACGCGACGGCTCTAATGCACGGCAATCACCGCGCACTGTACAAGGCGGCGAAAGGCAGGCCTCACTCACTGTCGGCACGCAAACCTCATGTTGCTTACACACACCAGATAAATTTGATGATTTTGTTGTCGTATCCGCTTTGAAACAATTTGGTAAACCACACCAAAGATTCGTGCAACGTGAAGTACCGTTATCGCATAGACAAGCATTACAATATTCATCGGTATTGCCCGAAAGTGCCAACTGCAACCAATCTGCTTGACTTTGATTCAAAGCATGATAAGGCGACAGTGAATTGGTAGAGTTAATGCAAGCCGACTTGGGATCGGAGAGTACTGCAAGTTTGAAAAGAAAATTTTAAATATTGGCTTCATACCCTTTTAGTATATGCGAGTACACAGTTTTAACTTACAAATCTCACAACGTGATCCATGTCGACCGGCTGGACATAGGCATGTATAACCGCCAATACCATCTATACATGTCGCACCACCCAAACAAGGCTGTGGTGAACATTCATTTACATTAATGCGACAATCTGGTCCAGAAAACCCCTGAGCGCACAAACAACGAAACCATCCGCTACCCGACTCACAGGTTCCACCATTGTGACAAGGTTGCCCGCTGCACTGATCAACTGGTTCATCACAAAATACGCCATGCCAGCCGGATTTGCAACGGCAATGTGATTGTAGACCCTTTTCTGTAGCACCAGGTAGGCAGGTGCCTCCATTTTGGCATTGTCCTGAATAGCATTCGTTAGCTCGTTCGGAGCAATGTTTACCTGAAATGAAAGAAAATGTTGAGAGATGAAGGCAACTGATGGTTTTATGTAACTCTGTTGGGTATATAATATACTTTCATATTAATCAGTGTTTCGTGGTCGCACAAATTGTCGCTACTATCATGCGCACAGCAAAAGAGGGAGAGATAGAAAGCGCCGAACAGACCTCATAGGATTTTGTATCACACCTCCCGGTGCACGACTTTGTGCTCGATACCATTGTTTCATACTCTACAGAGGATATTTCTTGTAATCGAGTATTCAAAATGGCTCATTGAAGGACGATGATGGGAGAAAGGGGCAGAGAGATGGCGAGGAAAATGGGACCCGTTAACGGCAGATAACGTTTGGCGAAATCACTCTGTGGTGGATAGTAGCAGGAATCGAGGGGCCTTTTCCAGGGGAGAGTGGGAGAGACAAGGTTCGAAGCCTTTGATATGAGAAATCTCCTCTTTCGCCCAAGGGCACGTTTGCTGAAATGAAATTACTCTTACACCTTCCGGTTCACAATTAAAAATAACCTGATTAGAGGAACCCGTGAGACCTCTCTAGCTAAAAGGCGTTAACGTTACCATTATGATCGACTCCCCCCCCATTGCAGATGGTGGTGAGGGTATCATCCATGAGCGTGCTGTCTGGGCCCTCGATGGTTGAAGAGAGTAGTGAGTACGTAGAGGAAATATAACCCTAAAACATGGTAACTGAAACTGGTAATGGAAAAAAAGAGCTCTATCCGTGGGGTGTCTGTTAGTTAATCTTGAGTTTTCTGTTCGATAAGGCACAGGAAAAAAGGCTGTTGGCTACGGTCGTTGAGAAAATTATGGATTTATTCGATGTTGATGATTGCCCGCCAGATAAATTTTCGACACTCAGAGCCAGATTCCAGCAAACTTGTCTTCATCCTAGAGCGAAGCGGAGTAGAATAGCCTAATACAGGTGCCCTAAATAAGCACCAGCCACAATTTAATTTCTTTAAGTTCCGTTTGAGGATCTCTGAAGATTATTTGGAGCAAGCTGGCGCCTATCTACGTCAACTACTTAAAGTTGCGCTATTTTCTTATATCTTGAAATATTGACAGAGATATCTTCATTCCCAGAACTCTCAGGTCTCTTCCTATGACTTAAGACTGCTAGTTCCTGTTAAAACCGTTGGACTGGCTAACCAGTCAAATCCTATTGTAGAGGAATATCTACTGAAATAGGTCTCTATTAGGTTGTGAAACTAATAAAAGGGTCGTGATGGGGGCCTACTATCGAACGGGCTGTCCTACTGATTGTCAACAAGATCGTTTTAACGAACTGATAAGCGAATTGTCTCTAGTCTTATTTATTAACAGACTTCTAGGCAGCAGGGCTGTTACAACTGCGGATGAGAATCGGCACGACGCTGGAGGTATTCTGTCTTCAGCCTTATGGATCGTGGTCATAAATGCTAGCAGTGACTGCGTCACGCCGCTGGCAGTTCTCCCCTGGCGCTGCGCAGCTTTTTAAATCTTATAGAGGGCTAGCTCAATGTTTCGACGAAGTACTTTGATATGCTCCAGCAAGACGCTCTAATAAATATTTTTTTTATTGAAATGTGACACCAAATCTTTATCTCTTTAACGATATCTTAACTGCACTTACTACGAGCACTTGCAAGTTTACCATGTTCACAGGCAATTGAACAAATTCTTTAAATTATTTCTCAGGGCTATTCTAACCAGCGTTCTGACACCATAACACGTCGATGACTAGAGATGTTAGTTGGCCAATGGTCTGCTCATTTTGTAACCAACACAATTGGTATGCATTAGTCCCCATACATAACCCAATAAACAAATTATAAACTGTACTCGTAGATAAGACACAACTTTAATTTTCAAATAATTTTTCATTTCAAGAAGTTACAAAACATAGGAAACCAGGAGGGTTACACATTCCTTTTATAAAACTGCGACCTTGAAGAGACTGCCAGCGTTCGATTAAGATGCTTTTAAGAACAAACATTTAAGTTTTGTAAAGACTTTACTTATCAAATTAAGATTGAACAAAAAATGTTGATTGGGAATATTTACGAATAAATGAATGCATCGAGAACACGCACGCACGCTTACGAGATCGTCTACATATGTGCATTTATATCAATACTACCAATCGGCAAACAAGAAACGAAATGCAATTTATTACTTTACTGTCACATCTTGCCTGCCACCGCCGCTACTGCTTACAGCTTACGGCTAGCTGCTGCTAAAGTTGAAGCAAAAGCTCGTCTTAAGCATGCTTAGCAAAAAGTGGGAGCCTCCACCAAACCGCAACATTTGCATTACTCCTACCTGCAATGTAGTGAGGCGCAGACAGCCAATACTTACAATGTTTCGAACACGAAACGGCAATTGGAAACGCGATCTTTGCGTTTTGTATTGATTCGCTTTCAAGTTAAACACAAAGAAACAAGACAACAGATTTGTAAGCCAGCAAAATATGTGGAGGAGTTTTCAAGAAGCGAAGAGATGCAGACAAGTAGAGGTTGAAGGCGAACGCTTAAGGACAGACAATCACATATACGAACATGCAAACTGAAATAAAAAACGATATGAAGTTAAATGGATCCGGCGGCAAATGATCCCACTATCAGATAAAAACACTTCACACACGATTAGGAAATTTTAATTAAAATATTTTGTATTTCTGTATTTTGTTGGTTGTTTTTTGTTATTTATGTTGTTGCAACTTTTCGTTTTGATTTTTCGCATGGTGCGGATTTCAGTCGATATAATACAAGTAAGTACCTACAGTAATATGTAATCGCATGTATGTGTGTATGTTGTCCTTGAGCTAACTTCTCTAAGTTCATTCAACAAGGGGATACATTCGAAGAATTCACAGAGTTGAAACATTTTTTTTTTTAAATTTTTGAAATCTAATAAATACTCCGCATTTTTCACGTTGCACTCTAATCTTTTAACTTAAATAAATATCTACAAAATCAATTGATCACAAACGCTTTCGGACTTCTTACAGTTTTCAACGCTGATTAATTACACAAAATCTATAAAAGGCAGATACAAATAAAATTAAACTAATTGGCCGTAAAATCGTTCAACGCGCATAACTTAAATATTTGCATAATCAATTTAAAGGCAATTTCCGAATATCAAATTAACCAAATTTAATTTACAAGAAATATTTATTATAATTCGAAACAAATTATTTCGGCATTAATTGCGACCTTTCGATGGCAATTAATCAAATTTGCCTATAAATTGACAAAGAAACCGCAAATTAGAGAAACCGAAAGAGAAGCTAAAATAGAAACTGAAATGCCAGGCAAACCGGAGCAGAAATTGAAAAAGAATCTGAAACAGATACAGGAATAGAAACTAAACAGAAACTGAAGAGAAACTGAAACTGAAACCAAACAGAAAAACTAAAACAGATACTGAAACTAAACAGGAACTGAAAAGAAACTGAAACTGAAACAGAGACTGAAATAAAACTGAAACAGAAATTGAAATGAAAGAGTAAAATTAAAACAGATACTGAAAAGAAACTGAAACTGAAACAGAAACAGTGAAATAGAAACCGGAATAAGGGAGAAATAAGAGCAAAATGTGCATCAGAACCCAAAGATAAAGAAAAACTAAGACATAAACTGAAACAGAAACAAGAATAGAAGAGAAGCCGGAACAAAAATTGAAAAAAGTGAAAACAGAAGAGCCGGAATATTAAGGTAAACGGTTCCAAACATTTAATAGAAATAAAACCAGAACAGAAACTAACAAAGACTGAAAACTATGACAGAAACTAAAACTGATACAGAAACAGAAACAAAAATAAAATAGAAGCCGGAATTGAACAAAAGCCGAAACATAAACCGACACATAAACTGAAACGCTTCCAAACATTTAAAGAAATCAAACCAGAAAAAAAACTAAACAAGTAAGGAAAGCTAAGTTAGGGTTTGACAAAACATTATATACCCAGCGTGAGCTTCAATTGTATATTTCATTTCAGATAAATTACTTTTCTACATAACACGAGGCACCGCCCGTTTAAAACAAAAACGTCTCCCCATTTACTCTAACAATAAAACTTGATAAGTGAAATATCATTGATTCAAAACTATTTTTTGCTAAGTTATAGCTTATTATTCTAGCCTAAGACCCTTTTAAACTTGTTTTATATCTAAGTTGCCGTGGTCTTTAACCGATCCCGTCCATTTTTACTAGAAATATTTTCTGCTATAAGGAAAATATGTATACACAATTTCATTACGATATGTTAATTTTTTCGAGTTATGGATCCCGAAACATAGAAAATTGCTTAGTCATAAAAGGAGCGGTGCCACACCCATTTTCAAAAATTTTAGTGTTTTCCAATTTAATGTTATAATTCAATTTAGAAAGTAAAATTCTATTGATACAAAGCTCTTTTTCGCTAAGATATAGCTTATTAGTTTCGTCTACAACTTTTTTAAATATCTTTTATATAAAAGTGGGCGTGGTCTTTAACCGATCTCGCCCATTTTTTCTAGAAATATTTCCTGCTATAGGTAAAATTTGTGTACCCAATTTTATATTAATATTATGGCTCCCGAAACATAGAAAATTGCTTAGTCATAAAAGGGGCGGTGCCACGCCAATTTTTTAAATTTGAAGTTTTTCCTATTTATTGTTATAAATCCACTTGGAAAATGAAATACCATTGATATAAAGCTCTTTTTTTGCTAATATATGGCTTATCTTATTCGTCCATGACCCTTTCAAAAATCTTTTATATAAAAGTGGGCGTGGTCCTTAACCGATTTCGTTAATTTTTCTCCAAAGCATTCCTTATAGTAAAGGCAACCTCTCTGACGAATTTTGTTACGATAGGTTTAAAGATTTTTGTTTTATGATTATTGATATTTGTAAAATGGATTTTATCACAAGTGGGCGGTGCCACGCCCATTTAAAACATTTTTAAAAAATTTTATTAAGAGTCTCAATATAAGTCCACGTGTCAAATTTCAATATTCGAGGTGTATTATTTACTAAATAATCAGGTTTTTTTGTGTTTTCTAAATATATATAAAAAGTGGGCGTGGTTATCATCCGATTTTGCCCATTTTCAATACCAATCAATTTTGGGTCCAGATAAGCTCGTGTACCAAATTTGGTGAAGATATATCAATATTTACTCAAGTTATCGTGTTAACGGGCGGGCGGACATGGCTCAATCAATTTTTTTTTCAATATTGATGATTTTGATATATGGAAGTCTATATCTATCTCGATTCCTTTATACCTGTACAACCAACAGTTATCCAATCAAAGTTAATATACTTTGTGTGCAAAGTATGCTGAGTATAAAAAGGGCAATCGCTACACAAATTGAAAAAAAAAAATCAAAAAAAAAATTAAACTGAAGTAAAAAGGAAAGATGATAAAACGGAATAGAAACTGAAACATAAACCGTAAAGAAGGGAAACAGTTACAGAAACTCAAACAGAAGCAGAACTGGAAGAGAAATGAAAGTGGAAATAAACTGCCAGCAGAAACCGAAACAAATAGAACATGAAACATAAATTAGATTAGAACCGAATCTGAAATAACAATAGGATTATAAGGCAAACTGGTGTAGAAACTAAACAAAAATCGGAGCAGAAACTGAAATAGCAACAGAAACATAAACTGAAGCCGAAACAAATATTGACACAGAAATCAGAACCGAATAAAAAGTCGAAACTAAATCAAAAGCTGAAACAGAATCAGAATAAGAGCTGAAAAGGGGACCGAAATAGAGTAACACAAAACTCCATTAGAGTCCGAAGTAGTCCTTTAAAGATATATCAGAAGAAGAAAGGAAACTGAAATGAAAACTGAAAACCAAAGCCTTATCTAAAACCCGAACCCCACTGGAATTGGAACGGAAATGAGAAGAATGATCTTAAAAACAACCGAAATGAAGCGCAAAAAAATTGCGAGAAATCGACAAAACAGCCTTCGTTTTGTCAGTTTAAGGTGAATGCGAGGAGACGACCTCTAAGACTACATGAAGGTCCGCTAGAATACTAGGTAAAAAATGATAATACTAGCCGCCATGTTCCACCTCCAATAGTTAAAGTTCTTGGTTTAAGTTCCGAACAAAGCAAAATAAAAAATTTGGAAAACATTTTTTCAAATAAAAAAGGCTTTTCTAAGCGAGGCCGACTCCTGGCAGCGATTTGGCAAGCACTGAGGGTGTATTTCTGCCATGAAAAACTTTTCAGTGACAATTCATCTTCCTTGCAGTTGCCGTTTGGGTCCGGCATATAACATGTAGGTACCGTCCCGCCAGTTTGTAGGAAATATTAGAAAGGAGTATGGTACATATTAGAGGTTAATAGCGCAAACTAGTTTTTTTAGCTATAACTTAGCGAATCCCAGCATAACGACGATATAGATATCAATTTTACTGATTTCGATTTCTTATAAATGCACCGGAGATCCGAGAATGCAAAGACCGAAATACGTGCGCCATGTAATTGCAAAAGAATGGAGAGTCGACCATTTACTCTATGCCTCCATCTCGTCATTCTCCATGCAGCTGCAGCAGGGAAAGTTTTTCATATTGACCGTTTTCCAAGTGTTCTGTCAGAGCCCCAATCACCATTAGGACGAAGGATAAATGACCATTAGTAAGAACAATAACATCGACCCATTGCTTGCTGTCCACATTCGGCCAAAAATATCTCGTTATCTTGCAAGATCTTGTATCTGTTCAACATTTACGAAGCTGACTAGAGATCCACCTGTAGAAGGGCAGTCTAAAGATGGTTGACGAAAATCTGATTTCTCTGCAGCCCGCTACGTTCTTTTCAGTTCCACCATTTTGGGCAAAGATGTTCGAGGGACAGTTCCCGTGATAGAACTATTCCCGGATGCCAGATGATTCTAGTTTCAAAATAATTCGAGGCATGCGCAAAAGGAGAAACGCACTCGCAATGATTTTCTCATACTTCAGCTCGGCACCTTTAACGGCGGTAGTAATGGTTAGCATGTCAATACAGTCATCCGTCCGATGAATTTGCAATTTTTATCGATATCCTGATAGAAAAACCTTAACAAAGCTTCGCTTTCAATTGATCGACCCGTCAACCAGTTCAGTGAGTCAACTGGCTCTGTTGAAAATTTGTTCCCATTTCTTCCTCGATACCATGGAGGGGCAGCTGCTGGCACACAATAGTTCGTAATGCCTGGGATAAATTGGAAGTTGGTAAATATTCTGAAATGGCTGAAGTCCGATTGTCCTTGTTTTGCATAAGATGTACCTATTAATATGTAAACTCACAAAAGATTTCGTCTGATTCCTTACTGCAGAAAAAATATGTCGATCTGGTTTCGGATCGCACGCCCTGTTTCATATATTTGACAAAAAAGATACATTTTTATTATTTAACTCAGTGCCTTAACTTTTCAAAGGGGTTTTTTCTTGCGCTACACTTGTCGCAACCGTTTTCACAACATAAGCAAGCATACATTAATAATAATCTGTAGGTCACACACACATACACACAAATGCACTTTTATACAAATAATCTTTTTTCTTGTGAATACAACTCATTATTGCCCCCATAGCGTCCTTTGTTAGTTTTTGTTAAACTTGTTACTTTAGAACCCCTGTCACACACGCCCCACACACTCCTGCTGCTAGCTTTGTAGTACTCTTGTATGCATAAACATTTAAAAATTTTTTATTTGTTTGCTTACTTACCTGTCCAACCAGAAATGCATTCACATGTAAAATCACCATCACCATCCAAGCAAATTCCACCATTTCGACAAGGATTTGGCGAGCACTCATTTAAATCTGCAAGAAAAGCAAAGAAGAGCAAACAAAAGAAAACAGAAACAGCTTAGTTAAACAGCAAATAAAAAAAAAAAAAAAAAAAAGACAAGAAAAAACTACAAAAACTAAGAGACAAGCAAGGACGACATGAGATTGAGCAGTGTTCGACATAGAAGAATTTACAAAAAAATTAACCAAAACAAATGTTGAAGAACAAAAAAAGTAAAAGCGTCCAAAAAAATGACTTCTGAAAAAAGTATTTGGCAGCGAGTTAATTGGGTTTTGAGACAGCATCACAGCTGGACTCTTTGGTGCTGAGTTTTTTGTCGGCATGCAACATCTTTTTGTGCGATGTTTTTGTGCAACTTTGTTTTGGTTCATTGTAGAGTGCCATTCTCATCCCGCAGCATATCGGTCGAAGGCCAGACTGATGCAGATAAAGTCGCTATACATTTAGGTATATATGGAGATACATATGTCAGTCAGCTAGTTTACCTTTCTACACTCAACTGATATGCAGAATTTTTCTCACTAACTGCGCCGCCGCCTTCATTTCCGTTCCCATGACGCATTGGTTGTTGGCTCATTTAGTTGGTTCAAGTGTAGAGCAAATAAATTTAAAACATTTTAATTAACATTTTTAGTGTGCTATGTAACAAACATATTTTCTGCTTTCGTTTCGTGTTTAAATAGCGTGTATTTTGGTTAATTTTCAATTTTGTTCCAAAGATAAAGAAGCTTTGTCAACGTTACAAAAGCGTTCAAAAGCTTCGATATTTGTGTGCCATGAAGACTGGATGTTTTGTTTTATTTTATTTTACTTTATTTTATTTTATTTTATTTTATTTTATTTATCTTACTTACTTTTTTTATTTAATCTTATTTTACTTAATTTTAATTAATTAAATTGAATTTAATTTAATTTAATTTTATTTTATTTTATCTTATTTTATTTTATTTTATTTATTTTTATTTTATTTTATTAACTTTTATATAATTAAATTTTTTAAATTTAATTTATTTAATTTAAGATAATTTAATTTAGCATATGTATGTAATTAGCGAGACTTGCTCATATTGCTTTATATATTGGTTTTTGTTATATTAGTGAGTGGTTAAAGGCATCAGCCTTTACACTGGTATGAATGTTGGAGATTCGAGTTCAATACTCAGCTCCCGAGAAGCTAGCTGATGAAGAAGTGAAATTCAGAAATATGTCCTAGTAACCATTGCCGTTTGTAAACTTTGCAATTTTTCTCTAATATCAATATTTTAATTTAATTTAATAAAATTTTTTATTTTATTTTATTTTGTTTTGTTTTATATTATTTTCCTTTATTTATTTTAAAATGTATTATATTTTATTATATTATATTATATTTTATTTTATTATATATTATTTTATTTTATCTTTTTTTGTCTTATTTTATTTATCTTGCATAACTTTTTTTAAACTTATTTAACCCAATTTAACTTAATTTTAATTAATTTAATTTAATTTTATTAACATTTATTTAGTTTTATTTTTTTTTTTTTATTTATTTAATTTTATAAGATCGCGGGTTCGAATCGAGCTCAATTGAAAAAATTTTTAAATTAGAATAGAAGAAAGAAAAACTTTTTAGACAACTGCGAAAGCTTCTTGTACAGATCCATTTCGGGAACTGCTAAATTCCTTCGTCGGCAAAGTTTAGGCGCCGCTGCTATAACCATTCAGCCATCACAGCGGTTTTTTGTTTGCATTCATTAATCCTACTTCTATTCTGGTTCGTGCCAATTGATATTCACAACACTACGACATCTGTTGCAGAATGGATGTGCAAATTGGACTTGTTTGATGGCAATGCTGCCATAGTATCATATTTTATTGACACTTTTTCCCCGTGCTCTGGGATGTATTAACAATTTTTGTTGTTATATTGGCTTACTGATTTGTAAGATCGCGGGTTCGAATCGAGCTCAAGCCCTAACAATAATTTTTTATCATTATTATTGTTATGATAAATTTTTTCTTAATTGAAACAATTTTTAAATTAGAATAGAAGAAAGAAAAAATTTAGACAACTGCCAAACTCGTTGTATAGATCCATTTCGGGAACTGCTAAATTCCTTCGTCGGCAACGTTTAGGCGCCGCTGCTATAACCATTCAGCCATCACAGCGGTTTTTTGTTTGCATTCATTAATCCTACTTCTATTCTGGTTCGTGCCAATTGATATTCACAACACTGCGACATCTGTTGCAGAATGGATGTGAAAATTGGACTTTTTTTTTTTTTGATTTTAGTTCATTTCATTGTTTTAATTTATTTAATTAATTTTTTTTATTTTATTTTCCTTTAATTCATTTATTTTATTTTATTTTATTAAATTTTATTTTATTTTATTTCATAAAAACACAAAATTTAAATTTAAGTTCGTTTCTTAAGTCTTTCGTTCGCTTTCCTCAACTGCACTACTTATTCTCATCAGAGAAAGTATACACAATTCGAAGGCGTTTTTTGTGATCCACTGCTTACAATTCATTTGCATGTGAAACATCTTGCGATTCACCACGTTTCCCCAAATGCATGTTAACTTAAAATGTCACAATGTTTGTATGTTAACTAAAAATTGTATCTTAGAGCAAATATTCTTCCAAATTTAAGTTCTCTAATTCTAAATAAATTTATTTATGATGTCATAAAATAATACTTAATAAATTATTTTAAATAACATCTTAAGTGTAAATTCTCTATTCTCATGTTGTCTCTTTCTTTCTTTTCTTATCTTTGTAGAACGTAGAGTATGCAATACATTCTATTAACATATTTAAACAAAGTCCGTTCACTTGTTGTCGTTATTACTTACTGTGCTCACAAAAAGTGCCAGTGTAACCGGCATGACATTTACAGAATGTGCCCACATCGCCAATCTCACATGTGCCACGTCCACTGCATGGGAGTGTATTAATGGTGGCATTAACAAAGCAGCCCTCTATTATAGTATAGATTACAAACAATTAAAATTCAGATTTCTGAGATATGCAAATTTATTGTGATATTTTTTTCTTACCATTGCAAGGTGGCTGTGAGCATAGTGGCCGTGTATGCTCGCAATGTTTACCAGCGCGATCGGATGGGCAATGACAGTAATAGCTGCCGGGTGTGTTTAGGCAACGACCCTGTAGACAAGGCGAGGGTGTGCAGTGATCTTTGGCCTCCTGTGAAGTAAAGTTTGAGTATATTTGAGTTTAAAAAGTATTTGCATAGATAATATTTGGTAAAAATTTAAAACACTTAAACAAATATTTGCTTTAACTAAATATCTCCATAGTTATGTATTCTCAACCTAGAATTAGCTGAGCTAAGTTCGCGTCTTGTAAAAGAAAAGTTGAATGCACTGTACCATCAGATGATGTCAAATTTCATAGTCAATGGCGGGTTGATAGGCCAATTATTTCTTTTATCAAAGTAAAACATAAAATAGCTTCGATGCACCAAAACTCTCAGCCTAGATTTAATTTGTAGTTTTCTTCCTAGTTATTTTTGTACATATTTATCCCTCCGATCAGCAGTGAATGAATTCAACACATCTTAGCGTTGTCGATCGATTTCCGAATTATTATAAAGACCGCCTCTAAACTTAAAAAATCACTAAATGTTTTCATGATCGGGTGGGTAGGAGTAAAGTTATTCACGGAAATAAAGCCTTCTCGTCTGGTCATACGCCACTATCTATCGGAGGGTTATTTAGTGGAGCTGCCGGTTTCCTACTGACCGATTCTAATCACATCTGATTTCCACGCTAAAAGTGTAACTGACCCTCGAATAAAGACCTCCCATAGTCTTAATGTGTCCATAGTTGTTCTAAAGCAATTTCTCATTTGTTCTATGATCATATTTTTTCAATTTCTACAACTTTTGTTATTATAGCAGAGAGCCTTGATTTGCTTTTGCCCGTCAGTGAAGGTTCCATTCCCATAGTAGAGAGAAGTTATGGTCTTAGAAGAGATAGCAAAAGAGTAGGACGGATTTTTCCCTTCAGTGATGAGTGAAATCATGGAGAGAGCATTGACAGAACTAAAAAGGGTGGGCACAGCGATGTGGTCTTAGGCTAAATCCGGAGAAGACGGATTTACTATTCTCCAGAAGGAGGTACAAACCACCCACCCTTGAATTACCAATGTTATACGGCCAGCAACTAACACTATCAAGCAGTACTAGGTACCTGGGATTAACAACAGACTCAAAACACAATTGGAAAGCATGCACCGAATAGCGAGTGCGGAAGGCATGCGTCCTTTTCTATGCTTGTAACGCGATGTTCGGTAAGAAGTGGGGTCTCAGGCCGAAGATGGTACTTTGGCTGTATGAGGCAATAGTGCGGCCAGTGCTGACGTATGGCTCTATAGTGTGGTGGGAAGCTATAAGCAAGAAGTGCAACTTCACCAGCTTACGGGAGGGCCAACGTACTGCGTTCGATTTCAAAAGCCATTTGGCCGGACTACAACGAAAGGAAAACAATGTATCTGCTGGGGAGGTACAGGGCCGACATAGACTTATAACGGTCTGCACTGGTCACTGGGTTCTAGGCACGCGAGCGGAAAAGATGGGTATTCCGCACAATGAACACTGCACAAGTTTTCGTTTTCTGTGTAAATGCCCGGCTCTGGCTACAACCCGTTTAAGATCATTCGGGAGCCCTTTTTTGGAAGATCTAAGAAGATTAGCGAAAATAGAGATGGAAAACATTCTTGATTTTATACACAACTCAGGTTGGTTGAAAAAACATATCCATGTAGTACTCAGTAGGTCCAGAAGAGTTGTATGGCATCAAAACGGCTTTTCATTAGCTACTGGGGCGACCATGGTCGCAGCCATTATACCTACCTAGGACGGATTTTCATAGGGCAGTTGGAGCAAGTAGATTCAAGTAGGCAAAGAAAAATGGCGAAAAAGAGAATGTGAAGTGGGCAAGGGAGAAAAAGTAAAATTAAAAGTAAAGAAATAGGTTAAAGAAGATGCAAGCTAGTGGGGATGGAAGAGGGAGAAGTGCTGGGACAGTAAACAGAGCAGCTAGCGGGAAAATAAGAAGGGAGATTGAAAGAGAAAGAGAGATGCAGATAGAGAAGGCGAACGAGATGGAGAAGAAGAAGAAAAATAATAGGAAGAAAAAGAAAGAGCATAAAAAAGAATAAGGGAAGAAGAAGAAAAGGGCGGGGTAAAGAGGAAGAAGACGAGGGGAAAAAGGGGAAGGAAAAGCAAAAGAGAAAAAGAAAAAGGAAGGGGAGAAGCTGAAGGTGAATCAAATGGGAAGGATAAGGAGAAGGCGTAAGGACAGAAGAAGGAGTAAAATAGCAAGAGGGAGAAAGGTTAAGGAAAGGAAGGGAGAATAAGTAGACAATTGAAAAGGAGATGGAGGATGGAAAGGAAACTGTGCCTGTTACAGTGCGAAGAGTAAGGAGACGAATTTAAAGAATAGTGAGATCTTTACCATCTGCACCTCTAGATTATTTTCAAAAAATTTACAGGTAAAGTTCATTAGATAATTTTCTCTTCAGCACTGTGTTTGAATGATTTTGCAATTTCGTTAAGGGCACTATTCAACTTCTTCATCTTCTTTCGGAAATAAACTAAACACTTTAGCCTTTTAGCTTTATTTTCAGATAATTAACAAAATCCGTTTATTGAGCATTTTTGGAGCAGCAGAACCATATACGACTTTGCTAAAGACAGTGTCTTGCATTTACCTAAAAATAGCGTGGATTTTTTGGCGTAGTCTGAAAATATTAACCAATGCTGCGTTTTTAATTTAAATGCCGTAACGCCTCTTCAACAACTTTTTACGCTTCTTCTCTTTATTAACTGTCTTTATTTAATGCCATTTCAACATAAGTTCATAAATGATATATATTACTACCACGAATTTGCATAATCAGACATACACACAGACACACATGAATCTTGGAGATGCTACGAAAGTCAGGTTTTGACTTTTGATTTCACTAAAAACTTAAGCAAACAATCCACGGATAAATTCCGAAGAACATAGCAGCATTCAGCACAAAAGAGGTGATCTATTTTTTTGGGAAGTTGGACGTTGCTCTAATTCCCCTACTCCATATAGCCAAATTTACTTATAGGTTTTTATTGTTTAAGTTTGTTGTAGGAAAGGATATAACAGTAATCAAAACAGAAACCTTCCGTCCAAGATGTCAACAGTTAATCATGATGGAAGGTTGGAAAGTACCAGTTTTCGATCCCTCATGTTTTTATTTTGCGTTTTGGCTTGGAAAATGCACCATATTTGTTGCCGCTGCATCAAGCGTGTGTACGTAGACTAAAAACCACCCCTTTTGCAACCGTTGCTCCTGCTAGCAACCTTCCGCATTACTTTATGGTGGCGTTCCATATTTCTCGTTTTTAAGAGCCTTCTGGCGTTCTAGCGTTCAGTTCCTGCTTATTTGCTCGGAGTGCGGCTTTTACGAAGTAGGTGATTTGTTGCCACACTTCCGGGTCTCTCAGAATTTTTGCTGTAATACTACTGACTATGATTTGATCGACTTCTTTATCGAGAATTTGTCAGTTCTGTCATTTGAAGAAAGTGTTATCAGGCTCATCCTCGCCGGCAAAGCCGTAACTATAAAAAGGAACTTCAGCCCCTTTTTTTGTGCAGGTATATTTTGAAGTACCTAAGTCCAGAGAGCATTTGAGTAACATAGCAATTTGTTTCACCAAAGCTTCTCTTTCACCACGCTTCAATATCTCTGATTAGTTTCGCGGTCCTTCTACCTTGTTCTTCATTTTCGCATCATTGTTGCCACAACCTGAACGATTCGTCAAAGTTTTCTATGCTAACGACTTTTATGCGCTTTTGACCAGTCTGCTTTTTTGTTTGCCATAACCTTTGTTTTTCTAGCGCTAATATGGTACACAGATGGCACGAAGACAACAGAAGGGATTTGAGCTGAAGTCTCAAAGTCCCAGAGCTATGGTACCAGTGCCATAAGTCAGCACGTTGACCTGAACCTTCAACGCGGATACTCAAACAAAACAATTTCCATACTCAGTGACAGTCAAGCAGTACTCAAGGCAATATGGTAGGTATGCCTGTCGTAAGAGGCGACTAAAATACCAGACTCGAGGGGCTGTGTGGCGCAACCTTTCAGGTTGCCAGCTTAATATATAGCTTCTCCATACCCAATTGTCACCCTCACCTATCCGCGGCGAATCCTGTTCCTCTAACAGACAAGGCTCTGGCGACCCGGAACTCCTGATGGATCTAGGGGGTGGGGAGGGCCTGAAGGTTTAATGTGGCCACATAAATCGTTCCCGAGATGGTCCGGCTACCACCTTATTGGTGCTATGTTACCGGACCGTACCGGATCTGTATCCGGCAAAGGACCATCACGTCCATAACATTCTCCAAAGCCTTCGGGGAGCAACCTGATCGCTACAACAACAACACTCATGGCGATTTCGGCGTTCGAAATAAAGTCAACTCTAGCTAAACCAAATGCTAAACCAACTAGGAGCACAAAACGTAGTACTATTGGTCTGGGTCCCAGGCCAAAGACAACTGGAGGGCAATGAGCAGCCGGAAGCGACTTGCGAGACAGGCAGTGGCTGCATGACCCATCGGTCCTGAGCCGCATCTGCCAGTTTAGGAGGTATTTTGTGTTAGAGGAGAGGGAAGGAGAGAAGAGCACTGGCGCAATACGCCTTGGGGCATTATTCGCTATAGCGCAATCATGGGACTTTCGAAAAACAACCTAAGAATTCTAGCAAAAATTTTTACAGGACATTGTGGACCCAGCAGCTATATGCACAAATTTTGGCGTACACTCAAATGAGACCTGCCGATTGCGTGATCGGTCAGCGGAGACGGTAAAACATATACTCATGGAATGCGACGCAATTTCAAGACGTAGGACTAAGAGAACTCCAAGGCTTCATCTAAAAAGTCGCATTGGATGAACTGCTGCGAAGGAGATGAGTGCACAATAGACCAATGGTCGCAGTACCAGCAATCACTCGTAGGGCTGGTCTTGATACAATACGATAAGCGGAAACTACTCTCAGAACTGCCGCTCGCTTTACAGCAGTCATGGTTCGATACAACAAATATATATGCTATAAGCTGAGCCATTTTCGGTTCACCTAATGCTTCATCTCTCAAAATACTTCATTATCCAAAATTTAAATTTTTCCATGCATGAAGTTCCGTTATAGCTACGAAAGCCTAATGTGCATGTGAAGCCTAAATCTACCGCAAGTTGCCATGCTGCGGCATCAAAACCGAAGCTCCGGTAACATCTCCAGTACACATATGTACATTCAAAGCTTATTTTTTGTAGCATTTACACAAGTCTTTGCCAAACCACAGTAAAGTTCAACATTTTGGCTAACTAATAACACATTTTTTCATTAACAAAAATATTTATATTCATTTCCTGCTAGAAATATTACTTCAGCGCGGTTGTCCTAGTCGCCCCATATAAGCTGCTGGTAATGGGTAAATTATTCCCAAAGGATTCAGTTCATCAGATCAACATAAATTCCATTCGTACCACATAAATCTTTTCACATTTCATTAGGCTCCCAAAGAAAAAAATGAAAGAAAATAATGATAAGTTTTAATTTTAAATTTTGGTACAAGAAAAAAAAAAATACAAAAACAAAAAAATTGTAAAATTTAGGAAATACGAGAGTAAATATAAACTTTTCTAACAACAAGTAAGGAAGGCTAAGTTCATGTGTAACCGAACATTACATACTCAGCTGAGAGCTTTGTAGAAAAAATAAGGGAAAAACACCCTGGTAACCCTGGAATGTGTTTCTATAACATGTGTATTAAATGGAAGGTGTTAAAGAGTATTTTAAAAGGGAGGTGGCCATAGTTCTATAGGTGGACGCCATTTCGGGATATCGCCATAAAGGTGGACCAGGGGTGACTCTAGAATGTGTTTGTACGATATGGGTATCAAATTAAAGGTTTTAATGAGGGTTTTTATAAAGGAGTGGCCCTTAATTGTATATGTGAATGCGTTTTCGAGATATCGACCAAAATGTGGACCAGGGCGACCCAGAACATCATTTGTCGGGTACCGCTAATTTATTTATATATGCGATGCCACGAAGAGTATTCCTGCCAAGATTTCAAGGGCTTTTGATTTCGCCCTGCAGAACTTTTTCTTTTTCTTCTACTTGATATGTTAGGTGTCACATCCATTTTACAAAGTTTTTTCTAAAGTTATATTTTGTGCCAATAAACCAATCCAATTACCATGTTTCATCCCTTTTTTCATATTTGGTATAGAATTATGGAATTTTTTCATTTTTAGTAGTAATTTTCGATATCGAAAAAGTGGGCGTGGTCACAATTGGATTTCGGCCATTTGTTATACCAAGATAAAGTGAGTTCAGATAAGTACCTGACCTAAGTTTAGTAAAGATATATCGATTTTTGCTCAAGTCATCATGTTAACGCCCGAGCGGAAGGACAGACGTTCGACTGTTTATAAAAACTGGGCGTGGCTTCAACCCATTTCGCCCATTTTTACAGAAAACAGTTATCGTCATAGAATCTATGCCCCTACCAAATTTCACAAGGATTAGTAAATTTTTGTTCGACGTATGGCATTAAAAGTATGCTAGACAAATTAAATGAAAATGGGCCAATCCATTTGGAAATTTTCTTTTATCCTTGTATTTTGTTGCGCCATATCATTACTGGAGTTGAACGTTGACATAATTTACTTATATACTGTAGAAATATTCAATTTTTGTTATAATTTTACTTAAACAATTATTTTTTAAAGTGTGCGCGTTCGTCATCAGATTCTGCTCGTTTTTATTTAGCATACATATAGTAATAGGAGTAACGTGCCTACCAAATTTGATCATGATAGTTTCAACGACTGCCAAACTACAGCTTGTAAAAATATTTAAATTACCCTCTCTACGATTCTACGATTTTACTGACGAGAATTCAAGAGGCCGTGGAAACAGCGTTACGGGAAACCCAGTTTGACTTTAGACAAAACAGATCCTGCGTTGACCTAATGAATATTGTTCGAATTATTGTTGAACAATGCTGCGAATATAGAACATCCGCCTATTTACTACTAATTGACTTCAAAAAAGCCTTTGACAGCCTTGACAGGCAATTCATATGGGATGTATTACAAAGCCGAGGTATGCCCACTAAAATAATCAACATTATAAAGGCCATGTATGACGAGTTTAAAAGCCGTGTGAGTCACAACGGATGTCTTTCGGAACCCTTCGATGTCAAAAGCGGTGTACGGCAGGGTTGTGTACTCTCTCCGCTTTTGTTCATAGTGGCATTGGATGAAATTATGAGGCGTGCGACAACCGGAAGGCATGGAATACAGTGGACACCTTTCGGTCAGTTAGAAGACTTAGAGTATGCAGACGATGTCTGTATGCTAAGTCACAGAGGCACAGACCTACAATATAATTTAGAAGCCGTGGACAGACACGCCAAAAGGGCCGGGCTAAGTATCAATACCGACAAAACAAAAATCATAAAATGCGGTTATAATGTTTCAGCAAGACCAACAATGTTCACTGTCGATGGAAACGAAATTGAATGTGTAGAATCCGCAGTTTACCTCGGCAGTATTATCCCCAATAGAAGCGATGCGGACGAGGACGTTACATCCCGCATAAATAAAGCAAGAGCGGCTTTTGGCCAACTGACAGAAGTATGGAGGTCCAGTCATATATCACTGAAAACTAAGCTGCGACTATTTAATTCAAATGTTAAATCAGTGCTCTTTTATGCTTGTGAGACGTGGAAAAGTTCAAGCTTAATTGAGAAGCGCCTGCAAGTTTTTATTAATAAATGCCTACGCCGAATCTTGAAAATTCGACACAGAAATTACAAAACGCAAGTGGTCGTGGATTGGAAACTCGATTAGGAGGCCTCCAGACAATATAGCAAGGCAAGCACTGCGGTGGAACCCGCATGGAAGAAGAAGACCCGGGGCGCCAGCAAAAACCTGGCGTAGAACTGTCGATAAGGAATTCGAAGATGCAGGTTACACGTGGAATGGTGTCACGAGGATAGCACCAAATAGAATAAGATTCAAATCGGTTGTCGAGGCCCTATGCTCCATTAGGAGTTAAGGAAGGAAAGAAGAAGAATTTTAAAAGTGGGCGGTGCCACACCCATTGTCCAAAATTTTACTAATTTTCTATTCTGCATCATAAGGTTAACCCACATACCAAGTTTCATCGCTTTATCCGCCTTTGGTAATGAATTATCGCACTTTTTCTGTTTCGATATCGAAAAAGTGGGCGTGGTTATAGTCCGATTTCTTTTATTTTAAACAACGATCTAAGACGAGTGCCCTGGAACCTACATGCCAAATTTCATCAAGATATCTCAAAATTTACTCAAGTTATCGTTTTAACGGGCAGACGGGCGGACCGGCAAGGCTAAATGAATTTCTTTTTTCGCCCAGATCATTTTGATATATAGAAGTCTATATCTATCCCGATTAGTTTATGCCGTTACGGGCTACCGTTATGCGAACAAAATTAATATACCATATGAGCTCTGCTCAGCTGAGTATAAAAACAACGCAAGGAGTAAAATTCCAATGGAGGGGAATGCAGGTAACAAATACGTGAGAAAATCCCAAAAACTTGCCACAAATATTTCATGCCATCATTGGCTTCGACTTTTGTGGGCTCTGTTTGTTTGTTTTCGAAATTTTGATTTCTTGGTTGCTTGATTCGCTATATTAGTACTCATAAGGTGATATACGTTTTTTTTTCATATATATTTACCAATATATGTTACTCATTCGTGTATTTTATGTGTTTTTATATTCTCATCACAAATGATTGCTCGTAATGCGATTAGTCTTAAAAGGCATTAAAGCATCGAACTCATATGTCAGATATTCATACCTACATACATATATAAGAGACGAATACTTTTGAATGTTTTGAGTAAGTATGTGCCACAATCTCACACTCATGCCACCGACAATGTGGGGCAAAGATGATGGGAAGAGTTTGTGGTATTGGCGCTTTCAAAGTTGTCGCCGTTACTTCTTTTCATTTTGTTGTTGTTTTGTGTGTGCTGCTGTGGGTCTCCCAAAGGTGGTGGTGTATGCTACCTGCGACGATCAAACAGCGAAGCGAACCGTTGCCTGCCATTGATCCGTAACACCTAATCCAGTCAAGAGAAGTGGCACACAACACCAATGCTTAAATACACCACACAAGTATTATAAGTATATACACACTCGCTCATGCTACACAGTTCTTTGAGTAGTACCAAAAAAGGACTGCCGACGAAAAAAGTCTATAAAATGTTATCAGTGTCA
The DNA here is from genome assembly GCF_040869045.1 of Eurosta solidaginis. Classification (NCBI taxonomy): domain Eukaryota; kingdom Metazoa; phylum Arthropoda; class Insecta; order Diptera; family Tephritidae; genus Eurosta; species Eurosta solidaginis. The sequence continues at coordinate 297,687,084 of NC_090319.1, forward strand.
TTCGATACTTAGATTTTACAAAATAAAAGGATTAGAATTAGAGTAGTTATATGATTTGTTTAATTTTTTATTAGTTTTTCAACTAAATGAATGCGCCAGTAGGGAAACTTGTGATTATTTGGAGTCTGTTTGAATTTCTTGGAATCATTTTGCATACATATATTTATTACTTTAGGTATTATTTCATATCTGTTTAGAGACTATTTTAAGATTATATTGGAATTATGTATTATTTCATGAGCAAGCCGAGATAAGTTCGGGATTGTGTTCATAGTGTTACCAGAATTTGTTTGACAATCAAACGGAAGAACCCCAACCAGGTGCCTGGACTTATGTATATTATAGAATAACTGCGTCCTCTTGGCATATACTAGAAGTCTTCTTGGACCTAGCTTAATTGCTGTCTCGAGATATGGCAACTCTGCCGCCTATAATAGTTGAAGCCTTGACCTGGTGAGTGCAGAGGATACGAACACAGTGCGTCGTCAACCGTTTATTCCTGCAGCTCGCACTTCTAACTGAGGAGGCCTAACTGATAAGCATGTGATGCCAGAAGGCAGTATCTAGTTAGTAAGACCATCGAAAGCCTTAAGTCTTCTTTCTTCAGAGATATAAGCCAATTTTCGGGTCTAAAAACGTAGACTTTGCAGATGATCTTAAAAATTTATCAACTCCATGCTCCTGTCCACGCCTTTCCTGATTGATGGTTTCTATGCAAATCGTGTCTCCTTTTGATTTCTCCCAAACGAAATGGCTCGTTTATCGTCCATTCAGAGAGTTTTGCACCCTCCTTTGCCAACTCATCGGCCTTTTCGTTACCATCTATCCCTTTATGACCGGAAAGTCAGAACAGATATATGGTCGGGCTGTAGCGAAGTTTTACCAATGCTTCTTTGCATTCCGGAACACTCTTTGATGAAGTACTATGTGAAATCATTGCTTAATCATAACCTGACTATCGATATATAATACTATTTATATTGATCTGACTGCAGCGCGCTTACTCAGTTCTGGAATTTCTCCTGCTTTCTTCACAGCTATAACTTCTGCATGAAAGAATGGTGCAATATGGCTCAATTGTGGCCATAAGACTTCTTCCGAAGCTAAGATACAGGACCATTTATTCCGTTCGTCCGATATCTTTATAACTTTATTGGTATCATTTGATGAATATTTTAAGGTCACTTGGTGACACACAATATTAATTTTGAATAGTTTAGGGGATAGTCAGGAATCATTTTTGGATTGTTGCAGAATAGTAGAAGTACGAATACTTCACCTTCGGCCACAACATGTGTATGCGTTAGAGGTTTATCGCGATCTTTGGTTAGTGTTGTATAGAAATTAGTATATTAAACGTCAGAAATTTCTTAGGTTCCAACTTAGCCAGCTCACAAAGATCGTCAAAGAAGAGAGATACCGAAGATTTCTTCAGCTTGTGCTAAGGCGCAGGAAAATCGCACAGAAAATGCTTGAATGTTTCTATCTCCTCTACTTTTTTGCAGCTCCTGCAGTAACCATTATAGCGAACACCCACCCGTTGCCTCTCGATTGCTAGTGGCCGGTTATAAGTACAACCACGAGAGATATGTCCTCCTTCCAAGAAGAAGGACACTTTTGTGCGTCTCGCATCCCATTCAGGCCACACGAGCTTAGTGTGGTAGCAAGATTCACAATTAATCCATTTCACATCCGATTCCCTAAGGAAAATCCCTTTCAATGTGAGCTTACAGGTATCGAGCGGCATGCTCAATTCCTTACAGGACGACAAAAGCGTAACGGATGTCCCCCCTCTTGCAAGTTCGTCATCCATCTCATTGCCCGGTATATCCGAGTGTCCAGGCACCCATACCAGACGAAGTTTGCTTAGCGATCTTGGTAAGAGATTTGCGACACTTCTCTACTGTCCTGGACTAACATGTGACCGATCTAAGCGCTTTTAGTGCAGCCTGGCTTTCGGAGTAAATACAAATTTGGTTATAGCCGTGAACGGCCTTTCTCGGTTGATCAACGGCCTCGGTAATAGCAGCCACTGCTTACAAGATTCAAAAAATAATAATAGCAGCCACTGACCGAGTAGACTAAAGGAAAGATTCCACCCTAGTTGAGGTGCAAATACACCACTACCCACCTTATGACGGTTGTAATTACAAGATTCAAAAAAAAAAAAAAAAACAAATTTAAAATAAGCAAAATTTTTTCCGTTATACTGTTTTCACACAGACGGCTTATTGAATAATAAAGGCAGTTTTCTTCATTAAGACGCTTATTGAGCTCAATCTTCCCTACAAAATTCGAATCTATTATTATTTCATTAGTAGCTAATCGAATGCCTAATGAAGTCAAAAGCACCATGCAACTCTGTTGGCAGCGTTCCACTTCCGTTTCCGCTTCTTAGTTTTTGGTGTGTTTAGTGCTTAAAAATGTCATTTGTCAAAGCAAATGTCATTGTCTGCATGGCGGAACGATACAAGGTGGCCGCATCGAACAGTTGATTATAACCTTTTTTATTTGATTTGATACATCAACTACCGGCGCAGTACGATTTTGACATTTGTCCATCGAATTTACAAGTACATGGAATTTTTTTGTTTGTAGGTATGTCACCATGCTCCCACCTTGTATCGTTCCGCCATGATTGTCTGTCTCATCCTTCATACTAATCGAGCAGTTACTTCTGTGTAAAAGCAAAAAATTTACGATTTCATTAGCAGGTGAAATGAGATCATTAAGTTTCTGTATGAAAACAGTATTATCCTATCCACATTAAATTTAATGACGGTGTTTTGCAACTTTTTTACTTGCAATGTGAATATCTACCTATTAACTTTTACGTCAATGCTTTCACCATCATCTAAATCAAGCTTCACAAATTTCGCATTAATGACCCAAAAAAAAAAATATTTAAGTGACATTTTTTGCAAAAGATAATATTTACCTCGCATAACGATCCAGAGTAACCCAGCGGGCAGATACATTTAAATTTGCCAATTAAGTCCACGCATTCGCCACCATTACGACATGGTGAATTGGCGCATTCATCAATGTCGGTCTCACAATCGCGACCTGAAAAAAATTGGCAAAAATATTCAAAGAAATAAATTGACTAAAAAAACTTAAATAAATTTCGCAACAGTGAATAGAATTTGCCAAAAAATTTAAAGCATTTCGAATCATAATAATAAACCATGAAGTCAAGCGACATCGAAAAAGTTATTTTAATAACATTAAGCGAAATAAAATTTTTTTCTTGAATGGCACTAAGTTTTATAATTTATACAAAGAAATTAAAAAATTTTTTTTACAAGAAAAATATTAGGTTCTGATTCCTAACTTAAAAAAATTTTTGGTAAATAACGCTTGCATTTTATTAAATATTTAACTAATTAACTTTTTATATCACTTACCCGTAAAACCAGTTGCGCATGCACAATGATAATCATTAACCAGATCAATACAGGTCGCGCCATTTTTGCATTGTCCCACACAATCGTCAAGATTTTCCGCACACGTTGGCCCACCCCAACCTTCTAAACAAATACATGCAAATGACCCAGGTAAATTGACGCACTGTTGCGCATTGATGCAAGGACCAATTGTACTGCTAGATATTGCTCCCGCGTTAATGGCAGTGGCATTGCCCGCAGATGCTGCTTGTGATTGAAGCGCTGCTTTGGCTGCCGCTGTTGCAGCTGTGGATGACGAGGCAACACTTATTGCAGCAATCAACGCCGCTGAAGAGGTTGCTGATGAAATCGCATCAGCTAACGTTCCAGCGCCATTATTGTTATTGTAATTGTTCGTTGTCGTATAATGGACCTCGCATTCATTTACATCAACTTGACATACATCGCCTGTCCATTCGGGAGGACACTCACAGCGAAAGCCGCCGATTAGATCGATGCAAGTGCCACCATGTTCGCATGGACCGCCAGCACATTCGTCGATATCTGTTGTTGTTGATGTTGTTGTGGTTGAAAAGATGCAGGGAAATGAAAACAGTTGAGTGGAAATTGTAAAGAATGAGTTGAGATTTTTTACTATGGATTACTATTTGTAGTATTCGTTTTATTTGTTTTGATTCAAACTATAGATAAAATGAAGTTTTATAATGTTACTCGTTTGTTTTACATATGTATGTGTTATTGCTTTTATTGATGTTGTAACATTATGTACATACATATTTACATATGTAAAGGCCCGAGGAGAGAGGGGGGGGGGGATGGGGGATTCCCACCGGGCCCGTGGTTTCTCAGGGGGCCCGCGATTTAGTGGTACTAAGACATTTTTTTTAATTCAGGAGAGTCTTTAGTTGTTCTATGTGCAAACTTTAAGCCGAATTTCAAAATCAACGAATAATGATAATGATTTTTTGCCTGAGCCTGAGGAGACAATAAAAACATCAAACAAGAAAGGTCGTGTCTCTAGGGGCCCGCGATTTAGAGGTACTAAGACATTTTTTTTTAATTCAGGAGAGTCTTTAGTTGTTCTATGTGCAAACTTTAAGCCGAATTTCAAAATCAACGAATAATGATAACGATTTTTTGCCGGGGCCTGAGGAGACAATAGAAACATCAAACAAAAATGTATGTTTACATGAATCCGAAATCGTAAAGTTTTCGTGGTGACACTGATGAAGGTTCATCTTCAAAAAGTCTTCCAACAATACCACCAACTCTGTATCAAAGTCCAAATTATTTAAAAGACTTCTATTTCGGTACCGTGAATAATGAGTTTTTGCGATCTGAAGAAGTCAACAAATAGTTCGACGAGGTCATCAAAAATGCCCTATTATTTTTCCACGTGATTGTCATGGCGAGGCATTTCCTACCTCGTTGTTAAACAGACTCTTGCCAAATGGAGAGAAAGTGGAGCGTGACTGGTTAGTGTGGAGTGCCAGTAGCAATGCCTTTTATTGCCTACCACGTCATCTGTTAAGCACCAATACGTTAAATCGACCTACAATTTTTTGTGCGGATATTCGAAATTCCAGGTATGGAAGAAGCCATACGATAAACTGCCATCACACAAAAATACTCAAGATCACGTTAAATGTTATATTCAATGGAGATCTTTACAAAATCTAATTCAAATCAAGGTTACAATTGATACATTTATCAATGAACAGCTAGTCACTGAAACTCAACAGTGGAAAGAAATTTTATATAGAATTTGGACACTATTTTATTTTTGGTTGAAAGAGGCCTAGCTTTCAGAGGCAAAAGTATATATCTTGGTGAAGGAAACAATGGAAATTTTTTGGGCATCTTAGTTCTCAAAACCCATTATGATCCGATACTTAGAGATCATTTGGAGAAAGTTAGGATTTCACAACAGCAGCACAAACGTTTACAAGGTCACTATCTTTCCCCAGACATTCAGAACGAGTTTATAGAAATTTTTGCAAAGCACGTGAGGGAAAATATATTAGATCAAGGCAAGAAAGCCAAGTATTTTGCTATTATCGTTTTTGCTATGCCTGATGCTAGTCACGTTGAATACGTTCATTTTTTGCTAACTCCATTTTAATTCGAAAGCAAGAAATTTTACAAATCAAGAACGGGTTTTGCCTTTCGTGAATTGTAACCAGAAAACTGGTCAGAAAATCGCTGATCTAATTTGCCATACTCTAGGTAAACATGAAATCCCATTAAAAGATTGTCGTGCACAAGGGTACGATAACGGCGCCAATATGAAAGGAGCTTACAACGGAGCACTACGTCACATTCTCGACAAAAACTCGAGTGCTGATTACTGTCCTTGTGCAACCCACAGTCTAAATTTATGTGGTCTTGATGCTGCAGAATGTTGTACGGCTGCAATTACTTCCTTCGGAGATGTACAAAAACGTTTTACTACGTTCAGCAGCACTCCACAACGATGGGACATCCTCAAAGACGGTATCGAGTCTCTTCATAGTCTTTCAGCCAAAAGCCAAATTTGACTGCGCAAGCATACGGCGCTGTTACCGGCATTCTCAAGTACATCAACAAGTTAGAATGTATCTTGCTCTCCTCAATTTGGTTCAAAATACTGACCACCATTAATGAAAGAAACGTGGGACCCCAAGCTAGAGACACCACCATAGATGTTGAGGTCCGACATCTAGGTGCCTTACTAGCTGATTTGAAGTTGATCAGGAACCAATGGGAAACAATTTTAAACGAATGCAAAACAGTTGCTATTCAATTGAGCATCTCACCAAAGTTTCCGGACATTCGAAAGAGAAAACCCAAAAGACGTTTTGAAGATAATGGAAATGAGATGATTACGGATGATCCAGAAAACAATACATTCTTGGTGATCGTGAATTCGGTGGCATTCACTGGCATTATTGAACGATTTGCAGTTATGAGAAATTTGAACGAGACGTTTTCCTCTTTGTGGCAATTTGAAGACATGGGTGAAACTACGGTTCGGGCGAGCGCAGCAAAATTTGTCGAAAAATACAAGTCGGACATTTCTCAAAGTTTTGAATGCGTGGTGGCGGCCACCGTGGTGTGATGGTAGCGTGCGCCGCCTACCACAACGAATGCCCTGGATTCACACCCCGGGCAAAGCAACATCAAACATTTTAGAAATAAAGTTTTTCAATTAGAAGAAAATTTTTCTAAGCGTGGTCGCCCATCGGTAGTGTTTGGCAAGCACTCCGAGTGTATTTCTGCCATGAAAGGCTCTCAGTGAAAACTCATCTGCCTCGCAGATGCCGTTCGGTGTCGGCATAAAAACAAGTAGGTCCCGTCGCGCCAATTTGTAGGGAAAATTTAAAAGGATCACTACGCAAATTGGAAGAGAAGCTCGGCCTAAAATCTCTTCGGAGGTTATCTCGCCTTAAATTTTTTTTTTTTTATTTGAATGCGAAATAATTCACTTGAAACACATTTACGAAGCAAATTTTGATAAAGGTCTGTCACCATTGGAATTGCTAAATGCCATCTACATATGTTCAAAATCTGTATAAGATTTTCCCCAACATTTGTGTTGCTTTACGTATCTTTTGCACTATACCCGTCACTGTTGCTAGTGCAGAACGTTCCTTCTGCGTCCTTTCAAGAATCAAAAACTTTCATAGACCGTGTTCACCTCAAGAGCGAGTTTCAGGATTTGCCACGCTTTGTGTTGAATCTGTTTTGGCAAGACAGTTAAATTTTGATATTATTATAAAAATTTGGAGCGAAAAAAGCAAGTAAAGCCACTCTTTGATATCCGAACTTTCTACATTGAATAATTAAAATATGTAATCATCATTGAATTTATCAGAAATGTATTTAAATGTTACCAAATAACTAGAACAGATTATTTGAAGCAATATGTGGCTGTTAAAAGAGAATTTTATTTCTACGTTACAATAAAATAGTATAAATAGTAAATATTCTGTGTTAATTTTATTGTCAGCTCTTAGTCCAAAAAATCATTTAGTTCATGTGGCAACAATTTTCTTTGATGTAATCCATCAATAATTATTAATGAATGAGACGTCAGGTTAATTAAATATGTTAGTGGATTTTTATAGGGGGCCCGTAAATTGTTTAGTCTCGGGCCCGGATTTTCTCTCTACGGCCCTGCATATGTATATAGCATCGTACAGAAAAATAGCAGTAGCATTCGCAAAAATTAAAAAAAAAATATAAAAAAAAAATAAAAAAAAATCAAGTTTTTTTATTTTTATTAATTGTTTACGATCGCGTGTTCGAATCGAGCTCAAGGCCTAACAATAATTTTTTTTTTTTTTTTTTTTTTTTTTTTTTATCATTATTATTGTTATGATAAATTTTGTGATGGCTGAATGGTTATAGCAGCGGCGCCTAAACGTTGCCGATGAAGGAATTTAGCAGTTCCCGAAATGGATCTATACAACGAGCTTTGGCAGTTGTCTAAAATTTTTTCTTTCTTCTATTCTAATTTAAAAATTTTTTCAATTAAGAAAAAATTTATCATAACAATAATAATGATAAAAAAAAAAAAAAAAAAATTATTGTTAGGCCTTGAGCTCGATTCGAACACGCGATCTTAAAATCAGTAGGCCGATATAACAACAAAAATTATTAATTGTTTACGAAAAAATTTATTGCTCATAAAAGCAATGCTATAAACCTAATTTTTTATTTTTTATTTACTAAGCTTTCGATAGCGCGCCTATAATTAGCAGTTTTTTTTTAAATATTAAAAATAAAAAAAAAAACAAATAAAAATTGACGAAATTTGACAAAAGAATTGCCAAAAAAAAAGCTCGAAATTTTGGTAAAATTTTATGAAAATTTCGATTTTTTTGAAAGATATTTTTGTGGTTTATTTGCATTTAAAATTACGAAATTTCATAAAAATTGCCACGGCTATTTTTCTGTTCGCCGCTGTACATGTAAATATCTCCATATGCATGCCTACCAATCTAGCATGGGTGATGCTTGAATGATGTGGCAGCCGCGAGGTCTCTGCTTGAGTCAGCTAGGAAGCTGCAAATCAAGTGCTTTACCATCATCATTTCCTTACGTACATATTTACAAACATATGTATGTATGTTATAACCATGTATCTGTATTTCTACGCTAAGATTAACATATTTTTATCATTTGCTGGAAATCGAATGTTTGCATTTACGCTCCTTTTTCTAGTTTTTTTTTACTACTTCTGCGATTGAAGTGTTGAGTCGCTCCTTGTGTTACCTTTATTTAATTTTGTTTTTGATTTTATTTTTATTATAGCAAGTAGGCGTTTATTTACATTTGTTTTACAATGTAGCGTAATACAATTAAAATAAGCATTTTCTACTTTGATTTCAATTTATGATATGTAAATTTTTTTATGTAGAGAAATTTACTCAAGTGCGCGATGGGCGAAATGAAAGAATTAAGAGATGAACTTTTTTATACCTTTCATGAAAATCAAATGGTATATTAATTTCGTCACGAAACCGAAAATTGTAAGTCCTTAAAGGAAAATAGATATAGATAGAAAGTATACCGAAATAATCAGGTTGAAGAGCTGAGTTGATTTAGTCATGTCCGTCTGTCCGTCTGTCTGTTTGTATGCAAACTAGTCCCTCAATTTTTGAGATATCTTGATAAAATTTGGTGAGCGGGTGTATTTGGGTGTCCGATTAGACATTTGTCGGAACCGACCGGATCGGACCACTATAGCATATATCCTCCTTACAACCGATTTTTCAGAAAAAGAGGATTTTTGTAATATCTTACCCAATTTAACAGATTGAAGCTTCAAACTTCACCATATACTTTCGTATATTGCACATATTGTTGCAGATCGGTCGTATATATAGTATATATCCCCCACAACCGATTGTTCAGATAAGGAACTTTTTGTAATTACTGCCCTATTTTAAGAGCTAGAGGCTTCAAATTTCAACGAATGCTTACGTATATAGCATATATTTTTGTCTGATAAAATCATAAAGGTCGGTGGTATATATAGTATATATATGGTGGTATATATAGTATATATATAAAGTATATATATATATATATATATATTCGCAAATTTTAGCCCCATTTTAACAGCTAGAAGCTTCAAATTTCACCGAATACTTACGTATATAGCATATATTGTTGTCTGAAAAAATCATAGAGATCGGTTGTATATATAGTATATATCTCATACAACCGATTGTTCAGATAAGAAACTTTTCGCAATTTCTTCCCCATTTTAACATCTAGAAGCTTCAAATTTCACCAAATGCTTACGTGTATAGCATATATTGTTGTCTGAAAAAATCATTGAGATCGGTGGTATATATAGTATATATCTCATACAACCGATTGTTCAGATAAGAAACTGTGCGCAATTTCTACCCCATTTTAACAGCTATAAGCTTCAAATTTCACCGATTGCTTACGTATATAGCATATATTTTTGTCTGAAAAAATCATAGAGATCGGTTGTATATATAGTATATATCTCATACAACCGATTCTTCAGATAAGAAACTTTGCGCAATTTCTTCCCCATTTTAACAGCTAGAAGCTTCAAATTTCACCAAATGCTTACGTGTATAGCATATATTGTTGTCTGAAAAAATCATTGAGATCGGTTGTATATATAGTATATATCTCATACAACCGATTGTTCAGATAAGAAACTTTTCGCAATTTCTACCTCATTTTAACAGCTATAAGCTTCAAATTTCACCAATTGCTTACGTATATAGCATATATTTTTGTCTGAAAAAATCATAGAGATCGGTTGTATATATAGTATATATCTCATACAACCGATTCTTCAGATAAGAAACTTTGCGCAATTTCTTCCCCATTTTAACAGCTAGAAGCTTCAAATTTCACCAAATGCTTACGTGTTTAGCATATATTGTTGTCTGAAAAAATCATTGAGATCGGTTGTATATATGGTATATATCTCATACAACCGATTCTTCAGATAAGAAACTTTGCGCAATTTCTTCCCCATTTTAACAGCTAGAAGCTTCAAATTTCACCAAATGCTGACGTATATAGCATATATTGTTGTCTGAAAAAATCATAGAGATCGGTTGTATATATAGTATATATCTCATACAACCGATTGTTCAGATAAGAAACTTTTCGCAATTTCTACCCCATTTGAACAGCTATAAGCTTCAAATTTCACCGATTGCTTACGTATACAGCATATATTTTTGTCTGAAAAAATCATAGAGATCGGTTGTATATATAGTATATATCTCATACAACCGATTCTTCAGATAAGAAACTTTGCGCAATTTCTTCCCAATTTTAACAGCTAGAAGCTTCAAATTTCACCAAATGCTTACGTGTATAGCATATATTGTTGTCTGAAAAAATCATTGAGATCGGTTGTATATATAGTATATATCTCATACAACCGATTCTTCAGATAAGAAACTTTGCGCAATTTCTTCCCCATTTTAACAGCTAGACGCTTCAAATTTCACCAAATGCTTACGTATATAGCATGTATTGTTGTCTGAAAAAATCATAGAGATCGGTGGTATATATATTATATACCCCATATAAACTCTAATTTTTGCCCCCTTTTTACGGATAGAAGCTTCAAAATTCATCAAATTTCATCAAATAGTTACGTTTACGTCATATATTGTTGAAACCCTGATTCGTAGTCATAGTTTTTACACGCAGACCACAAGAAACCTGAAACTTTGCATCCTCTCACAAAGCACCTACCTGTTTTTTATTTTATATTTATCTTAAAAATCGTTAAGGTATGTAGATCTGTTCACTATATATTTCTTATCTTATACATCCGATGTGTGATGGTAGCGTGCTCCGCCTATCACACCGTATGCCCTGGGTTCAACTCCCGGGCAAAGCAACATCAAAATTTTAGAAATAAGATTTTTCAATTAGAAGAAAATTTTTCTAAGCGGGGTCGCCCCTCGGCAGTGTCTGGCAAGCGCTCCGATTGTATTTCTGCCATGAAAAGCTCTCAGTGAAAACTCATCTGCCTTGCAGATGCCGTTCGGAGTCGGCATAAAACATGTAGGTCCCGTCCGGCCAATTTGTAGGGAAAAATCAAGAGGAGCACGACGCAAATTGGAAGAGAAGCTCGGCCTTAGATCTCTTCGGAGGTTATCCCGCCTTACATTTATTTTTTTTATTTTATACATCCGATTATTCGAAGATTACGAGCGGGATAAGATTATTGTTCAGCCCCATTCATGAAAGGTATGAAGTCTTCGGCACAGCCGAAGACAGTCCCGTTTTTACTTGTTTTTGTTTGTATTTCGTTGACCAGACATGACGTAGTCAGTATAAAAAACACAAATTTACAGTAAAAATATGAAAAAATTTCTAGCTACATATAATATCTTTAGTCGTAAGAGCTTAGAGGTCATACTGTAATAATGACTGGACGTGAACTTTGGCTCCCAGAGAGCAAATAGTCTTGAAGTATCTATCAGCCATGCTTTTTCTGAGGAGAGGAGTCCCACGTTCTCATTTCGGGCCTATCTTAGGGCTCTTTGGGGTTCACTTCGGGATTGCTTTCGGAATAACTTCGATTTTAGTAGAACTTCAAAACTACTTTAGTATTAATTGATATTCTCTTCAGGATCGATTATCAATTTGGGGGACTGTTTCTGGATATATTTCGATCTCCTTCTGGGATCATTTTCAAGGGATATGTTCAGATTTTTATGTTTGTAAACAATAGCTCTGCTAGCCACGGATTTATTTCTAAGTCCTTAAAGCATTGTTTTCGGAATTAACTGGGCACAATTGATAGCATAGTTTCGTGGCCATTTTCATGTAGGAAACAGTTCGGAACTGTCCCCGCATTATTTCGATGTGGATTTCGGGATGATTCTGATAAAAATTTGAAATTATTTTTGGTATGAGTTTGTGTTAGTTATAAGATTTCCAGGAATGTTTTTTAGACGAATTCAGCAATATCTGGTGATAGTTTAGGGATTGTTTCCGGGTTTTATTTTGAGAAATCGAATACCATTTAGCAATCAATTCAGGGATGCTGCAGGATCAGTTCGATTATAATTATCTTCGGATCATTTATGGATCATTTCGCGATTGTATTTAGAATCATTTTGATAATACATCGAATCGCTTGTATTTGTTTAAGGACAATATAGACATACTTTAAAGGATAACCTCATTTTTGGAACTGCTTCTATAGTATTCTATTTAGTTTGTGATTTCTTGCAATATTTTCTTTGGATCGTTGTGTGAAAGTGTCGTTATGGTTCTCATTTGAGGATTGCTTCACAGGATCATAAGGCATGCGAAGGAATGTATGACTTAATTTTCGTCCCTACCCTAGCCCTGATCATTCACATATACAACCAGCTACGTTCCATAACCGGAGATAAATATTTGGTATAAGTCAACTCAAGGCTTATAGGAAGAATATTCCTTGCTTTAAGAGATAGATTCAATGCCCCTTTAGGCTGTCTAGATACTTTCACATTTCTGGAACACACGTAGATCAAAATTTTGAATAAGTAAATAAACTTTTCCGTTGTTTGAGCTATGACTGATTTTGATACCTCTAATATGCTTTTTCAATTAAAAAAAATATACGTATAACACTGTACAACAACAATTTTGCAACAAAGTAAGTAAGCTATTTTTCTGGAAGGTGGCAGCATCCAGATAACTTTTTCTGAAAAACCATTATATTTCAGCACGTTACAGGGTCTCCTTCATCCATGTGCACAGAATCCTGAAAAGTTTGAATTTTTGTGCCTTAAGGGATATTTGACCTTCTAAAACCATTAACATTTCGTACTTATACAAAGAAGCTCCGCCGTTTCTCCTTCTACCAATTTTCCACATTTTCCCGATGGTATCAGAAAGTTACTAATACTGATGCAACATTTTGCCAAAAAATGTACCGGCATTTTAACTTTAGGGGTAAAAACAACTTTTGGGATAAAAAACTAGAGCTATTATCAGAGACTTGAAGTATTAATATTAAATTTTAAACTTTGTAAAGGGAGCGATAATTTCTAGGAAACCAAAAATGGAGCTCTTCCAGATTTGCAGCAACTTGACTAAAGGCTCTTGTCACCTCTTAATGTTTAATTGTAAACAAAAAATAGATCAGACGTACTGGACTAAATAAAAAAATGTAAGGCGCGATAACCTCCGAAGAGATTTTAGGTCGAGCTTCTCTTCCAATTTGCGTCGTGCTCCTATTAAATTTTTCCTAGAAATTGGCGCGACGTGACCTACTTGTTTTTATGCCGACCCCGAACGGCATCTGCGAGGCAGATGAGTTTTCACTGAGAGACTTTCATGGCAGAAATACACTCAATACAAACACTACCGAGGGGCGACCCCGCTTAGAAAAATTTTCTTCTAATTGAAATCCCTTGTTTCTAAAATGTTGATGTTGCTTTTCCCGGTGCGTGAACCCAGGATTTTCGGTGTGGCAGGCGGAGCACGCTACCATCACACCACGGCGGCCGTGGTGTTTCAAATTACATAGTTTTCTTAAACGCTAACTCTTCAACTAATTTAAAGCATGAAATTTGATATTTATACGCATTATTTTCTAACAATCTTGAATCTAAGAAAATTGCAGCCTTTAACTTTCGTGTTTATGTCTTAATTTTGATTAGATTTAAAAAACGAACGTTTTACCTACTAGCCCAAAAATGAGAAAAGAGCAATCTAAAATCAAATTGGAGCAAAGCAAATCGATAAGCCATTAAAAATCTGCAATTTCTCTTAAATGTGGGCAAATGAATTAAAAATATTAAAGACCCATATTAAAAGTAGTCGTAATTCCTTAAACGTAATAAAGTTGAGATTTTATGGTACAAACTGTGCAAAGTTTTGAGGAAATTAAAAAAAAAAAAAACAAGTAAGGACGGGACTGTCTACGGCTGTGCCGAAGACTTCATACCTTTCATGAATGGGGCTGAACAATAATCTTATCCCGTTTGTAATCTCCAAATAATCGGATGTATAAGATAAGAAATATATAGTGAAAAGATGTACATACCTAAACGATTTTTAAGATAAATATAAAATAAACAAGTAAGGAAGGCTAAGTTCTGGTGCAACCGAACATTACATACTCAGTTGAGAGCTATGGAGACAAAATAAGGGAAAATCACCATGTAGGAAAATGAACCTAGGGTAACCCTGGAATGTGTTTGTATGACATGGGTATCAAATGGAAGGTATTAGAGAGTACTTTAAAAGGGAGTGGGTCATAGTTCTATAGGTGGACGCTATTTCGGGATATCGACATAAAGGTGGACCAGGGGTGACTCTAGAATTTGTTTGTACGATATGGGTATCAAATTAAAGGTATTAATGAGGGTTGTAAAAGGGAGTGGCCCTTAGTTGTATATGTGAAGGCTTTTTCGAGATATCGACCAAAATGTGCACCAGGGTGACCCATAACATCATCTGTCGGGTACCGCTAATTTATTTATATATGTAATACCACGGACAGTATTCCTGCCAAGATTCCAAGGGCTTTTGATTTCGCCCTGCATACCTTTTTCATATTCTTCTACTTAATATGGTAGGTGTCGCACCCATTTTGTATAGTTTTTTTCTAAAGTTAAATTTTGCGCCAATAAACCAATCCAATTACCACGTTTCATCCCTTTTTTCGTATTTGGTATAGAATTATGGCATTTTTTTAATTTTTCGCAATTTTCGATATCGGAAAAGTGGCGTGGTCATAGTCGGATTTCAGCCATTTTTTATTCCAATACAAAGTGAGTTCAGATAAGTACGTGGACTGAGTTTAGGAAAGATATATCGATTTTTGCTCAATTTATCGTGTTAACGGCAGAGCGGAAGGACAGACGGTCAACTGTGTATACAAACTGGGCGTGGCTTCAACCGATTTCGCCCTTTTTCACAGAAAATAATTATCGTCATAGAGTCTAAGCCCCTACCAAATTTCACAAGGATTGGTACATTTTTGTTCGATTTATGGCATTAAAGGTATTCTAGACAAATTAAATGAAAAAGGGCGGAGCCACGCCCATTTTGAAATTTTCTTTTATTTTTGTATTTTGTTGCACCATGTCATTACTGTAGTTGAATATTGATATAATTTACTTATATTCTGTAAAGATATTCAATTTTATGTTAAAATTTGACTTAAAAAAATTTTTTTTTTTTAAAGTTTGTTGATTTTTATTAGGCATATATATAGTAATAAGAGTAACGTTCCCGCCAAATTTCATCATGATATCTTTAACGACTGCCAAATTACACCTTGCAAAACTTTGAAATTACCTTCTTTTAAAAGTGGGCGCTGCCACGCCCATTGCCCAAAATTTTACTAATTTTCTATTCTGCGTCATAAGTTCAACTCACCTACCAAGTTTCATCGCTTTATCTGTTTTTGGTAATGAATTATCGCACTTTTTGTGTTTTTCGAAATTTTCGATATCGAAAAAGTGGGCGTGGTTATGGTCTGATATCGTTCATTTTAAGTAGCGATCTGAGATGAGTGCCGAGGAACGTATATACCAAATTTCGTCAAGATACCTCAAAATTTACTCAAGTTATCGTGTTAAAGGCAGACGGACGGATGGACGGACATGGCTCAATCAAATTTTTTTTCGATACTGATGATTTTGATATATGGAAATCTATATTTATATCGATTCCTTTATACCTGTACAACCAACCGTTATCCAATCAAAGTTAATATAGTCTGTGAGCTCTGCTTAACTGAGTATAAAAATGGCAAAAACCCCCTTACCTGGACGATCGGTTGTATGGGATATAACTATATATAGCTCCGATTAAAGTGATTTTTTCGGGATATCTTCTATGATATATTAGAATATATATAACCGAGTTTCACGCTGATAGTTCCTAAATTGCGGCAGGAATGATCAAAATCCTCTTATCTGAACGATTGGTTGTATGGAAGATATATGTTATAGTGGTCCGATCCTACCGGATCCGACAAATGTTTAATGTAATACAAAAATACATCCTAGTGCCAAATTTCATTGAGATATCTCAAAATTTGAGGGACTAGTTTGCGTTCAAACAGATAGATGGAAGGACAGACGGACGGACGGAGAGACGAACATCGGTATATCAACTCCGTTCGTCGCCCTGATCAATTCGGTATACTTAATGGTGAGTCTATCTTCAATAATTCTCAAGGTTACAACCATCGAACCAAAGTTAATATACAATTTCATGTTCATGAGAGGTATAATTATATCAACTAATGGCTTTGCTGACGAACTATGAGAAGTAATGTTAATAGCTTTCTTTCTCATTAACAAGGACACTCTGTCGTCAAAATAACGGTGGTAACAATAATATTCAATCTAATATTATTCCAACATAATTATGTCCCAATTTATAAATTAAGTTTGGGACCCTCAATAATTTGCAGCATATTGGGAAGTCCTGGAAGTAAGACATTTGCCGTCAGGCCTTACCGAAGACATACAAAGACTTGAGACACCAACCGGGATATAAAACGGCATCATTTTATTGTTGCAATCAAAAAAAGTCCATAATACTTACATACATACATATATTGTTAACTTGCGTATAATTACGAAATGATTGCGCGAAGCGTCTATGAAATTAAAACGTTCATACCAATTTAAAAAGGAAGAGATGATTGATATGATTTGATACATAAACTCCCAGTGCAGTACGATTTTGGCATTATTCAATCGACTTACAAAATTCAAATTAAATGGAAGTTTTATTTATGTTTGTAGGTATGTCACCGTGCTGCCAACTTTATGGATCCGCCATGATTTTTCCAAAATAAAATATGAGCATCTATCATGAAGTTTCTTTGTTTGCTGAACACTCTTGGTAAAAGACTAAAATTTTTCATCATATCGGAGTCATAAAAGACTGTTTTATAATAATATTTCTGAGGCTCATATTTTTCACATATTTTGGACTCATATTAGATTCCTAAATTATGCGTGCTCCGAGAATGCTTGAGGGGATTACATTTGAATAAAAGCATTGCTTGTAACGTGTCTTGCTGTTCCTGATTTTAATTGGCATGGACGTTTTTACTGTAACTATAAAACTGTCTTTGTGGTATGCCCTGGCTGGTGTGTCGAGCCCTCTATGTATGTTTTTATGAGTATCTCAAAACATTTCAGTTTTATAACCAATATTAATGATATGTTTCTCCATTTTTAAAACCATGCGCACCAAATCCTCCTTTATCTGACCAATCCTAATCCCTAAGACAGTTAAAGTTAAGCTAAATGACTTCGAAATTAGACATATAAGAAGCAAATTATGAACGTAAAGAGAGTCTTCTCGGACTCCTTTTTAAGCTCATATAATGTATGAAATAATGCTCAAATTGAATGGTCATAAACGCTCCGATTCAGGTATCTTCTATGACACTTTCTTGATTCCGAGGGATAAAATATTTATTTATTTCGATATTGGTACAAGCGCAAAAGCCTAAAAAATTTACTTGAAAACTGGTGTTATACGATCCGCGATCGAACTTAATTTTTTAAATGGAATTAGCGCTAAAATGGTTATTAGAACTAAGTTAATACGTGAAATATAGGCTATAAGTACTTATTAGATCCATATTAATAATTTGAGTGAAATTGGTTTTTCATACGTGATCGTATAACACGACACGGGCCCTGCCAATTTAGTAGTAAGCACTCAATATATTTTGATGTACATTTCATAAATTTATTTAGTATCTGGAGTAAATATTAACTTAGTTTGTTTTTTGATAATTCACTTCGATATTTGCCGAAATTTCATTACCTTACATATTTACTGGTTCATCATGATTTACTGATATCAAAATGATGACTGGTGTGGACAGAAGATGAGATGGTGATTGTCGAAGTAGGTAAAATGATGAGCTGTATAATATTTGCGCAGATATGAAGACAGTGCAGCGAAAAAAAAACAAAAAGCCTACGCGGCTAGGTCATGTTATGCTAATGAACGAAGATACTCCGCACAATAAAGTATTTCTGTCCACAGTCCGCAGTTTGGAAGCACCACTTGGTTGGGAGAGGCAGGTGGAGCAAGACTTGAATGCTCTCAGTTCACGTCAGTTAACGGTTAACAGCGAAAGCTGGCGTAACTTGTTACGAAACGCCCGAAATCGCTTAGGCGGTGATCATGATTATAGGCCATACAAATTAAACTTAACTTAAACTTGGCCTTTTTATAGAATATTTATAAGGAAAAAGTGATCTTGCAATAACACTCGCGTGTTCCATATTTCTTATGGCCTTTAATCCAAATTTTTGTTGGGTTATAACTTTTTTATTTAATAGTCTAGAAAATAATACTTAAAGCAGACCGGAAGTGGTTTCGGTACAAACACGATTCCATCCCGAAAATATGCGAACTCATCCCGAAGAAGCATCGATGTAATTTCGAAAAGATCCTACATATCTTAAAGAACAGTGCCAATGTCTTTTCAGAAACACCTCAAACTAATACTAAAATAGAACAAAATTATTCTGCAAAAATTACCACTTAATTCATTAGGGGAAGGATATCAATATAAAAAAAATTCTAAAAAAAAATACAGAAGAAGACCCACAAACAAGTTCATGAAGTAATAACACAGTTATAAGAAACTATCCCTCGAACCGTCTTAAAATTATACTGGAATTTCATAAATAGTAACGGAAAAAATAATTTGTTTTGCTTATTTGCACACTCTGGAGTAAATCACAGAACACACATACATATTTGCAAATATTTGTTCATCAAAGATATGTTAAATGGTATACAGTTTAGCAACATCAAAGAAATCTTCACTAACACACACGCACACACTTACTCGTGGACCATAAGCAAATAAGTGCACAGATATAAAGCAAATATCGAAATAACAACAACTATACGAAAATATATAATAAAGTAAAAATGCTTTTAACACCTTCTTGTCAAGACTTTCTCATTTGTCATAAGAGTACAAACAACAAAAGCTTCATATTTGTATGTAAATTTATAATACGTACAAATATGTAAATTACGCAAGTTTTACATAAAAGGGAAAAGCGGTTAAGAAAAAGCTTCAAACAATTGCGAAGATAAAGGCTACAATGAAAACATAAACTTGCGTGTTGCAATGCGTGCGCGTGATATGCTTTCTTACATAAGATGTATCGAGGCATAACAGCCAAAAGGACGTAAGCGCCAAAATATTGAATTGAAGTTTGTTGTTTTGATATTCAGTGGTATGGTGTTTTGGCTCGTTCTTTTCGTGATTTTTTCTTTATAAGTTCCATATGTATGCCTGGTGCATTGCTCGGAGAACGAGGTCATTACCGTAAAGCAGCCACTTAAGAGTGAAGGCTTTAGACTTTTTACTGATTATTAGACCAAGATAAGTTTTACGGGAAAGATAATGCTAGCTTGAAAAGTGCTAAACAGCTTCCAGAGCACGTCGAAGAAAAGTCTTCTTGAAGTTTATGGTCGTTTTAAGAATTCCTATGCCTTAGAACCAGGGCAACCCAAAATATGCAAGAGCATATTTTTTATATGACTCGTAATTATTAAACCAATCAAATATGCATACATTTCAAAAAGAAATATGAAGTTTGAACTATACTTTGTATAGCATATTTTCGAATATTTTACCATAAATGCATAATTATGCATGTTTTGCAATTAATACTTATTTTTAATCATATATTCAAAAAAAAAAAAATTGTATTTGCTCTTTATTTCTAGTAGTCAGATCTAAAATATAAATTTAAGTAATGCAACAAACAAAATTTCAAAGTGTATGAAAATTATTTATATTAAATTTTTATTCGCTGAAGCCAACGAAATTTTTAACCTCTTTGACAAAAACAGGACTCAGCTGATGATTTTTCACCTTTATATTTTTAATGAAAAACTTTGGTTCGGCTTGTGTTATGGGTTCATTTAATCGATTAGAATTTATTTCATAAAGTCAAGAAGAGTTGTTGACCCTTAGACTAGAACTTAGCCCACAGGTCATATCATCCTTGGAGGATAATTATCTTAAGCGCATTGAGAGTCTAAGGTCTATACTCACATAAGGTCAGACTAAAAATAAAAACCATAGGAAAAGTCTAGCCCGGTTAAAATGAGATGATCTCTCCGGCTAGTGCAAACCATCAAAGCAAGTGACAAAGCGACGCGGAAATGCTTTCTTTAGAATACCCCAAGTTCTTGAAGAGGGAACTAGTTTATCAAAATATATATTGTTTGTTAACTTCATAAATATTAAACCCGAAGTGACATTTGGCAACATTTACAAAAGTCTTATCGATTTCCAATAGCGTGATTCCTCTTAGTTCACTAGGTACTTTCGGAATATGAAAGCATATTTCACGGCTTATAAGGACCTTAAACGCATAGTTTTAAGCACAAATTTGGATTTTAAAGGCATTTTATAAGCGCCTAAAATAAGTATTTTTTTTATCGCTCGCCTAGGGCATTGTTAATTAATCCAGACCCTAGAATCATAAAAGCACATATTTTGTTTCAATCAATTAGAGATTTGGTATTAAATTGAAGTGTTCCAGCCAGAGATTTCATTTAACACTTAGCTTGAAAAAAAAATTCGATTCTCACGGTTACTAACCGATTACCTTACACAGAAAAGGGGTTTCTTAGTTCTCACTTCAGCTACTCAACCACTATAAACTTATAGCACTTTTTGTGTGTTTGCCCTGGGAAATGAGGACAGATACAAATTCACACTTTGAATATTATAAATAATTTTCATAGCACTCCCGGATAAATTTGATTCATATGAAAGTGCATGAATTTCATATGAAAGTGCAAAGAAAAAGCACTTTTATATGAAGCCAGGGCACTTCAGTATGACATTAAAATTTACACTAACAAATTGACAACAAACAAATTTTTCAAAAACTTTGTAGCACTGAGAAATTTATTATTCAAAGTTTATTCATTAAGTGGACAATCAAATTTCTCTAAACATTTCAAATGTTTTTTTTTTTTTTTCAATTTAAAAAGTTTCAGTGTACGTTATAATTTTTTATATGTATTTTTATTTGCAATTCAATATAAACATTTTTGAACTGCCCTGTCAGTAAGGTTTTTTGTTTTTTTAATTTGACTGCGACTTATTTGTATAAATTTGTAATTTTTCACTCGTTAGCTGAGATCTTTGAGTGTCTTTTATTTCAAGAACTATCTATGTTTAAACTATCATTTTGCGATACAAACAAGTTTCACGAATTTACATCTCCCATTCGCTTTGCTAAACCAAATATAATGTTATTTTAAAATTAACGTTAATATCAGAATCTGTAAATGATTGTAATGACTAAAAACTCAAGCCAAAAAGTGATATCGGTATAATTATGGAACCATTTCGGCACCTTTTAGTAACCCCATCAAGATAACTTCGTGACTTTTTCAGAACTAATTCAAGACTTTTTCGGTGTCACACCTCGATAATTTCATCTTCAAATTATTATCCCGACCTATTCGTGATAAGATAATTTTGGGATCATTTTCGGATTATTATAGAGATAATTTTGAGATGATTTTGGCTTTAAGGCATTACTTTGAAATAAGATTGGCATTGTATAGAGGCGATTTCAGAATTGCCTCAGAGCCATTTCAGAAGTGCTATTGGGATGCCTTTCGGGACTATGATACTAATAATTATCCACACGGAGATCAGGCAGTGGTACCCAAATGATTGCAAAATGGTTTCCAAGTGGCTTTCACAAGGCTTCGTCCAATTTCGCTAGCTAATTTCTTTTTGTTTATTTTCGATAATTTAACAGTAAAACTTTTTCGAATTTCGTAACTGAAACTATGCAAAATAATCTCAAAAACACATGCGAACAAAATTGATAGTTCAAGAAAATATTACGAAAATTTCCAAATTTTTATTTCGAATTTTCTGAATTTTTTGAGTATACAATTTTGTAGCCCAATCAACTTTAGTCTAACAAAGTATAATGTTTAGGTCTCTAAAACTTCGTATTCATTTTATTTTTCGAAGGTTATTTTCAGATTTGCATTTTTTACCTTTCTGATGGGAACAGTGCGGGTTTCGACCAACAAGTTGCGATGAGATCTAACAAAAGCCAACTAACTACCAAGTGTGTTGGTTTTAATAGAAAGCACTAATGCCAGAGACTTCTTTTATTAAGTTCAGAAGCAGGTGAGGGAGCTGGTGTCTTCTGCGAACATTTTAAGGTGTCGCTGTCTCTCCGTCTACCCAATTTTGATAGTATTTTCCAAGCGGAAGCAAGAGCAGGCTATATATAGCAAAGAAATAGTCGTGCACTACTTGTGTGAATGCCCAGCTCTAGCACACACTAGGTTCCTAACTAAGAGCTGTTATATACTGCCGGAACTTAAGGAAGTAGTTAAATGTTCTGTAAAAGATATTAGCAGATTCATCGTTTGCTCCAATTGGTTTGAACGGAGACTAGCTATATGAAATAAGCAGCAATTGCTTCCAGGAGAAATGTGCATCAAAATGGCGCCCGGTGCGAGACTTGGGCTCGGATCATTGGTATCCAGGCGGCACAACAACCAAACAACCAAGTTCATATACAAGATACAAACCTAATGCCAATGGTGTGACTATTTAAGGAAAAAAAAAAAATACAGACGCGCACTAACTAACTGGAGGGAAAAAAGTGCTTGGATTCTTGATCTCACCCCGTAAGAATATGCGAATAGCTCAAGAATGAATATATACAAAGTTTTAGGTCAATCAAAAAAGATTTAGAGGTAGCGCAAAGGGCTTGAAATCCTGAAAACTGACGAATTTTTATAATTTCGTGTTTCAGGCTTCCATATTTCTAAACCCTACGAAAAGTTACTGCTTTTCCATACCGTAATAAGTTCTGCATTTTCTTATTTTTCTAAAATGGCCACAATCCTCAAAATCGGTTGATCAATAACAGAGATACAGGGAAAAATATATATTGCTTTCAACAAACAAATATGAAAAGTTAATTAAGTCTGTGCCAATATGTTTATCAGTGAATCGTGGTATTCGGGTAAAAAACGCTCAAATATACTTTTTTATACACAAATACATATATACCTTGAAGCCAAACTTGAAGTTTGTTTATTTAAAAAGTATACACATATATTTTTTTATAAATTTTTTTTCGAAATTCGTGATGTCACAACAAATTAAAGCCTGCACTGCAATTTGTTCTTGCAACAAGCATGTCGAAAGAAATTAAAAAAAAAAAAAAGTATAAAGAAATGAAAATATATATTTTAAAATCGCAAACAACTACAAAAAATTTCTTTGACGTTTTCTTATTAAAACTATACTGCTCTTGAATGAACAAATTTTGAATAGTAGGTTTTTTTAAATAGATGAATTGCGGCACTTTGCATTGGGATGGGAAACCAATTCCAGAAATAACAGGTCGTGAAAAGGTGAAACGACTTCCAGTCGTTGTTACTTACAGGAATGGCGAACAGTTAATAGGAGCTCCAAAATTATATGCTGCAACTGGCTCGGAAATAGCTGATACGTTGTATGAACTGTTATTTGAATGGGATCTGAAGGATGATCTTGTGGCCTGTTGTTTTGATATGACATCGGTTAACACAGGCGTTATAAAAGGAGCTGCAACGTTATTAGAAAAAAAACTTGGCGAAAACTTTTGTATCTACCGTGTTGTCATCATATTAATGAAGTTCTGCTGAGAGTTATTTTTCAGTAAATACTAGTAAGGACGTTCAGTTATTTCGGCGATTTCAAGAAAATTGCAAAAACATCGACACAAAAAGTTTTAGAGATTTGCTACAAAATAACGAATTGAAATTACTTTTAAGCGATAGCAAAGATACTATTTTAAGAAACCCTCTGAGGAGTAGCTGAAAGTAAACTAGTGAGAGATGACTATAGGGACTTATTGGAATTAACGCTTATACGTCTAGGAGCAAGTGATGGCATAAAGTTTCGTGTACGAAAGCCCACTCGGTGGATGTCTAAGGCATTGTATTGCTTAAAAATCTATTTATTTCGTGAACAGTTTAAACTAAGGGAGAATTCGATAGCAATTGCTTAAATACTTAAGTATATGGGCGTTTATTATACAATTCTATGTTGAGCTTTGGTTTTACTGTACCAATCCTCATAGAGCACCCCTTCAAGACTTATCTTTTATTAAAGAAATTTATAAATACAGAAATGTTAATAAAAAATATCTGACATTGCAATAAAAAAGTTTTGTAACCACCTATTTTACCTGTCTGAAGAATGTATTGCATTGGCATTGTTCGATGATGACGTCTCTTATACCACGAAGAAAAAGATTGTGGAAAAAATCAAAAGCATAGACATTTGCGACAAGGAAACAGAAAATTTAAAGAGGTTACACTTAAGACCCAGTGAAATCAATAAATTCATAGAAAAAGAAATACACGATTTTGTAACAGGAAATACATTTAATTTTTTTGGTCGGATTGGGACTTCATCTCAATTTCTGGAGGTAGATCCACTATACTGTGGGGATACAGGAACCTATAAAAAAGCTAAGGATACTGTTATTAAAGTAGTTAATGACACAGCAGAATGGGGAGTAAAGCTTATGGAAGAATATAAAACAAGAAAAACAATATTTTTTACAAGTTGTAACTGATTACAAAAAACAATTTGAATCACAAACTAAATCAACATTAATTAGATCCTAGGAAATAATATCATATTATATACGTGTCAGCTAAAGTTTCACAATATATATGTATATGTTTTAAAAATGTATTTTCAAAAAAATTTATAATAAAAGAATTGGAAACAAACTATTTTACGTATACTCATTATATACACATTCTTGAAGTAATGACACCGTGTTGCAGGCATAATTTATTTTATAACTTTGTTATTATTTGACCAATTTTTGTCGTTTTAGATTTATTTGAAAGTCAAATATCTCTGGAACTTACAAATAATACGATAAATTACGTTTCGCCCATAACAAATGAAGTAGGGTTCACCAAATTTAAGAAATTTGTAAAAATTCGTCATTTTTCAGGACTTCAAGCTCTTTGCGCCACCTTTAACCCTTTTTCGATTGACCTTAAACTTTGTATATTCTAGTTTTTAGGCTATTCGAATATTTCTAGGGGGTGAGATCGAGAATCGGAACACTTTGGAAATTAAGGGCCACCCTAATATATGTATATGCAAAACATTTACTAAATAATAGTAGAAAAGAGTTTTTCACAGAAAAAGAAAATTACTTCACATGTAAACTCAAAACATTTATTAATCATAATGAACATTTTTACATTCAACTCATCACAACGCAATGCATCACACCTCAGTGTATTTGTTATTAAACATCTTTTAAAGTTGTTAGTTTGAAACGCGACAAAAATCTTAAATGAACAAATTGTGCTAAAGCTTATCTTGATGCTGCCGCCACACGTATGTACATATGTATGTATGTTCGTATATGCATAGCTAGTGCTTTAAGCTTGTGAGATACCTTGTGATTGTAAGTTATGCATTACATGTGAACTGCAGTCGACGTGTTGCTTGAATTTGTGAGCATGAAATAAGTAAGTGTGTGCAAATGTTATTTATGAAAAAAAAACTTAATGTTTGTTTGTTTATTTTGTTAACGCAGCTCAAATCGCGGTGGTACAAAGTCTTACTATGTACAATTGTTTAACAACAGTGTTCGCTTGCACTAAACCTCTAGAGCGCACATTCGTATATCAACTATTAACTGGGCAATTAGTCATAAGCGGCGGCGAGCAGGTCATTTGTTGCATTTTTATTTTTGTTTGCAAATTCACACATACATATACGAAGCCTTGGAGGCTAGTAAGGCTCAATTTAAATATTCAAAGAAATTGAGTTATTGTTTTATTAAAAATGATTACACGGATGGAGCTCTTTTTTGACAAAAGCATTTTTTATAAAATATTAGTTCACATGTTGCAGAAGGGTGTTAATTTCCTCGTTTATCCTTTTTTTGATACAATTCCTCAAGTTAAATTAACTATATATAAAGTTTTATGGAAGTTGGACCGTATTGAAAAATCTTGATAAAATAGGCACTCTAATCGTATCCGTTTCCCCATAAGAACGTACATTTCGAGCCGTACACCAAAAAGGAGCACAACTCAAAGACAATCCAGCTTTATGTGAATTCATCTGTTTTCTAAGATAGGAGAGGAATCAGACTATAAATCAGCTAAAATAGATAAAAAAAAAGAAGATAAGGAAAAAAGCAGGACGTCTATAGCGAAGGCGCAAAACGTACTCTTGGTGCAATCGAAGATGCACACTCAAGCCTAGAAGAGGAAATCGGCATCCTCATGAAGAGGCGGCTTCTGACTATAAGGAATATGATGTTTGAGAAGCAGCAAATAAAAACACGCAATTCATCGAAATATTTTGTGGTGAGGCTAGCCAGTAAACTGACTCTCTCTGAGTACGTTCGAGCAGCCTGCGAAAGAAATGCGCAGACAATAGCGGACCTGCTGAATATATAAAAGGAGATAAAAGACAAACACAGGAGGTCCAAAGCTATAAACAATGATCATATACGGATTCTGTACTCGTATAAAAAAATAAATAAATGCTAGGCGCGAAGAGTTTTTCGGCCGAGCTGGCGGGACGGGACCTACATGTCTTATGCCGACTCCGAACGATAAGGCAGATGAAATTTCACTGAAAACCCTTTCATGGTAGAAATATACTCGGAGTGTTTGCCAAATCACTGCCAAGGACCGACCTCGCTCATAAAAACTTTTATCCAATTGAAAAAAACTTGTTTATAAATTTTGAACCGCTCCCACCTAGGTCCAACTTAGAGGGGCGCTGCGAATTGCTTCAGTTTATTGCACGGTCTTCGCAGAAATTGTCCAGATAGTTGCGGGGACTATAAAAATATATCTTCTCGTTGTAAAGAAAACAGCAATATACATCAACAGTGGAGCAGAAGCGAGTAAGGATAGTCTGTCACGCAGGCGCGTAAAGAATCGATCCGATGGCGAGTAACAGCGTAGCAGTAATACTGCAGAAAAGTTGACTAGGAAACAAATTTTAGAACTGAGGCCATTGTTGAAGCGACCATATTGAGAGGGCAACTTGTACCTGAATAAATTTTTAACCGGGCACGCTTGTTTCCACAAATACCTTCACAGAAAAAAGAGGGTTAAAAGCCCGAATTGCCAGTATATTGTGTAAAGACTGTAAAAGTATATTTGGATGGTAATCGATTTAATTTAATTTAAATACGACGCGTTGCGTCTTTTTCAAAGTGTAGACAGGATATATATTATGTTAGCTGCAGTTCTAAAGCATATATGGCTGACAGCGGTTGAACGTACTGACTGTGGCAAGGTTGCATTTAGGCCTACCCTACTGGGCACGACTTAGGAAAAGTAGTGTTTACAATTGCTAATACAAGTATTCTCCCAACAACGAAGGAGAGTAAAAGAGACACCTGGCAACCTATCCTCGGGCAGTGTCATGGATAACATGACCTTGCGAAGTGACAGCTGGAATACGGTTAGCAGATAAGTGTGACACAGCAAACCAGAAAATGGATGCCTAATCCATTTCTGTGATACGCGAGACGCATGTTGTGCGCACTCCTACCCAAAATAATGGATAATGCGGTACTAGCAACGGAAATTGAGCGCACTGTGGAAGGTTGAATTTTAGTGGGCAGCCCTTGAAAGGATGAAGGGAGTCTTACATTCTCAGAGTCTCGCAGTGAGGTTTAAAATATCCCAATCAGTGCGTAAAACATACCGAGTTAACACGCTTTCAATAGCGCAGAATGGGGAGTTGGGGTGGATGATTCCAAATCCCTGGCTACCTGCAAGGCGTTATAAGAAGCTATCTCGGACATCACATACTAATAAAAGGAGCCTCAAGTGACCCGAGGGCCATGAAATGAATGCGTGGAGCAGCACAAGGGTCAATTCTCGGTCCAGATTTGTGTAAAGTTAACCACGATACAAATTTACAGCTTGAAAAATCTGATGATACATTCCTAGTCGTATACGCATGAAAGATACTTCTTAAAAAAAATAACATCCCCATTAGATTTGGCTTCAAATCACTCTCTAGGAATATAGTCTGTTAAGATAGTTGGTTCCTTAGTGGTAAGCTTGGCCTATCGACTAGGATTCTGGGCGCTAATTTAGCATGCACTAAAAAAGACATCTAAACAGACAACCTTATTAAATGGCAAGCATCGGAGGATCAACAGAAAGCAAAAGAATGTGGCTGATGGACATAGCCCTATACACTTTATTATACGGCACTGAATTGTGGACATGCACCGTTCAAGAGAAGAATTTCGGTAAGTTCCTAACACATGTATGTATAGCAAAACGGAAACTCTGTGAGTATCCTCCGCATATTCCATTTCATCAGGACCACTCGTGCAAGCGAACTTCGGAACAATCTCTATAGAAGTATTATCACTGACAAAAATGAAGGCTATGGGAAGCAAAAACGGACCAAGATCACGAGGGCACGCTGATTGCGTGCAAAGATATTGGAAGAAAATATTAGGGATTTAGCAAGACCGCTGGGAAATGAAAGACGAAAAGCGACACTATTCACTACAACTTCGGTGAGGTAAACTACCCAAAGAGACGCATTGGAGACAGTCCACTGTACTTGAAATCAATGCTCATGCGGCTAGTTATGATGTAAAGCGATATAAGACGGACATTAGGCTATCAAAGAATTTGAGTGTGTTCACATGTATCTGTATCATCTCTCGTTTCTGTTATATGACGGATTAAACTGCGATGCAATAACCTGGAAAAGAGAAAAACTTTCGATCAACTTGGTCAATGCTTAAGTTTAATCTCAAAACCCAATTCTATTCTACTCTATAAATTATATGCTATTGTAATAGACTGAACTTTCGCGATTAAGATCTACTGCAGGCATTTTGTTTTCTAAAACCAAGCTAAAGAAAGAGCCGAATGAGTTTTGCAGAGAACTCAAACATAGCAGCATAAAGATAACCAATTTTCGCACTGCAAGTCGACACACGACCGGCAAGTTCTGATAATTTTATCAAGGGTGTTTTTGAACATCTGGTGACAAGATGTTTATTTCTTCAGGCATAACTATTATGTGCTAATGGGACAGCGACGTTATTTTTTATAGTTCCTCAAAGAAGGAGCCCTAATTCACATTGTGACCTCCCTCATATGTCGGCCGGTGGGTGCATATAAACGCTTTCTAATACAACTCGACTTGATCGAAGCGAAGTCTTTTTCCACTTGCAGAAATAAGATCAATACCATTTTACATGCTTTTCCTTACCCAGCCACTGTTACAGATTGATTTATTAGTACAATAAAAGCGGTAATCCAGTAAACATATACATGAAGCAGGCTTGCATTGTATGTGAAAGCATACCAATTGCTAATTTAAAGTCGACTTTATTTTTGATTTTATAAAATTAATTTAAAATATTTGACAACACTCACATATGACATGAATTGAATAAAAACAAAATTTTGCACGAACGAAAATGATATGCACTCACATTCATACATTTGATAGCCAATGCAAGTTTGTTTCCTAAGTCTTTAGTACGATCATATATTCAAGCAAAAATTAATATAGCTTTCGAAAAGTAATAAAATTTCGATTGCCAATAACAGCAGGCATTAACGAGAGAAATGAATTCAGCTCACAGAACATAAGCATGCAATTTGTAATTGTAACAGGTGTTATTTGGCGGCCTGCTGTACTAGCACGACTTGTTATTGTTGTCTTTTTTCACATGCTACATTGCAGTTAAGAGTTGAACGCGGGTCATGAAAAAAGATTCACAGCAGTGAAAGGTAAATACATTTGGGATTTGGCATGAAGATGAACGTAATTTCAAAGCAAATTATATAAAAATGGATTAAAATAGCATAACAACAATTACATACTAAAATTTAAAAACCTAAATCAATGTGTCGGTTTGCAAAAGCCAGCAAAATAACTAATTGAACAAATTGTACTAACAAATGCACTTAAATTCCATATAATTAAATCTGTATATATGCAACTGAAATGAGAGTCTGCTTTTTATTCAAAGTCGTGTTTATGCTGCCGCTGCGCCCCAAAATCTAGCAAACGGTTGAGACGCAATTACGCACTTTTCATTTCAATCCATTTTGCTACATTCGTTTAATTTTGGACCATGAACTGACCATTACGCGGACATAACTGACAAAAACAAAGCTAACTATGTATGTATGTATGCAAGTACGTATAATTTAATGTTCACTTTTTTTCTTTTTTCTTTTAGTTTTTCGAATTTTTCCAATTACTAGCCTCGCAGTCCCAGCCATATATTGTACGCTTGATCGCGCGGGCTGAGTCCGATCATTCAAGTCAATGCGACTAATAGATGCAATTTAATCGAAGGAAAATAACTCGCCATAACAACAACAACAACCAAAAAAACAGTGTAGAGGCGAAAAAGATTAAATGCATAAAACATAAATCAATGAAATGTTGGGTGAGTTCGGCCGACCGTTGTACGCTGAGGTATTTTGTAGGAGTTTGTGGCTAAATAAACAATGCTGTCAACAATACTGTCAAATGCTGCAGATTGGAATAGAAAAATATAGTCCAGCTGCTATTGTTGTGGGGTGAAATAAAGTCAACAGTTGTAAATTTACTTTATGAACTCTTTAAATTGAACTTTGTGGTTATTTACGTAAATTCCGTTAGACCATATGAACATTTCCGAAAAAAGAACATAAACATATTTTTATTTTATCGAGAGTAGCAGAGATATATGAAAGCTCCTATGGAAAGAGGTCCCTTTCATTAAAAGGCAATTTCGTCTGACCAATTTTTAATCCAACTTTCAATCCCGAGTTAATTAGAATAAAATCAAAATGCAGGAAAAGGAGCGTTGCATACTATTTTTTTGGAACCCAGCTATGTATTCGAATTGAAAAAAGTCCATATATCAAGAGTAGGGTGACATAAGGTCAACCAACAATAATCGATTAACGTTATGAACACTTCAAAATCAATTGAAATTATAAATTAATTGACTTTAAAAAATTATCTCTAAACTTTTAGTAGAATAAGTTTTTCTTATCTCACAGAGCAACTCGTTAGATATGTTTTTATCCAGGGAACTTAACTATAACTAGACAGTTGTTAACATTTTAATATTTTGATACTTGGCAATTTCGGAAATGCAGGATGGTCATAATGTCAATATCGTTGACATTGTAACCATTTGAAATTTGATGTTGTAACCATTTCATATGGTCATAATTTCAATTGCTTTTCTTATCATTTGAAGTGCTCATAAGGTCAATTGAAGTTGTTGCCATTGATCTTAAATTTAAAATTTAAAATTTTTTAACTTAACTATTTTTGCGATACAAAATAATTGACCTTATGACCATTTGAGAAAAATTGATTTGATCTTACGACCCTTTCAAAAAATCATAATGGTCATAATGCCAATATCGTTGGAGTGTTAACTATTTTGGTTTCCATGGCCTTGACCTTAATTTCCATTTGAAGGTTTCAAAAGGCCAATTGGCATTATTGCTGTTGACCTTCTGTCAAACCTTTGCTATTTTACTGTAGCAGCGGATTTGTTCTCTGCTCTACGGCATATTTTACTGTGTAATCTAAACATGGTAGCTAGATGGGAAAGTCAGTTCTGGCTTCGCTGGCTAGGTCATACTATGCCAATGGAGGAAGACTCTCCGGCCAAAAAAGTATTTCGACTAACACCCATAATTGGAAGAAGAAGATGATGGAAACCTCCATTGAGTAGAAGAAGACTTGTTTTGCTTTGCACCGCCCAATGGGTGATGATATAAGATAGATTCAAGTATCTCGGAATAATATTCGAGAGGAAGCTATCCTGGAAACTTTATGGGCAGAATAATACCAGAAACTCATCGGTCGTCTAATATGGCTGAAAAAGATACCACCAGTAGAGCTGGTGCCCTCGTCAATAGTTGTATACCGACTGTATGGAATAAGGCTCTAACCAACCTTTTTCTAGGGAGTACTCGTATCTAGGAACTTACTGGACAAAGCTGGTATTCACAAATAGCTTTAATCTGCATTATGGATTGATCTGCATGATGGATTGGAACACTCGAAATAACACGCACCATGTAATTGAATAAAATGCAGCTTAAACACCTGGTAAAAGTTGTATACAAGGCTCCAGCATTTTTATTAGCCTCAACTTTATCGCGGGTAGTACAGATTAGTGGAAGGTGGAACCCGCCTCTTGATATGTGTGTAGCATACTGGTCTTAGCTCGGTTTGCCTCGAACTATTTAAATATCAAAAGAGAATAGACTGCAGTGGGCACAGCAACATTCACCATAACTGGCACGTGGAACTCTTGGCGTTGTAAGAGATAGAACGCTGAAGTTTTTAGAGTGGTGTTAGTTCCACTGACCATCTCTAGCCTTCCTTTGATTTACTTGATTACTTATCTTAATTTACGCCTGCTGATTGATACTCCGACAATGGGTGCCAATCCCATGCGACCCGACACAATATTAGGCCCCTCCTACCATATAGAACAATTAGCAAGTCTTTTTTTCTTACCTTCCCTGATTTTGCTAGAAAGTACGACGATAACTTGGTTTTAGCTTCCTTGGGTATTCGAAGAACGTATGAATTTTTTTCTGGAACTATCAGACACGTGAGTTTTTATTCTTTTTTAATCGGTATAACTCAAAATACTAAGAATAGTAATCATCAAACCCTCACAGATCGCCCCTACCATCAAAAAATTGTCAGGTGGCATTTCGCCTCTGTCCGTGTACTTTTGGGCCCATACAGAGACTTATTCTGTGACCTTCTTAAATAATTTCGTGAAAATTTCAAAATTACTAAGGAACCTCTTTTGGGATGACTGCCGGATAGTTATGGAACTGTTTTCATTTCAAAATGTTTTGAAGATAAATTAATGGCCAATTTTAAGTGACATATAACTTGTACTTTATGACTAAAACTGATTGAGAAATCTACATAATTAGGAAAATTCAGGGAAATCCAAATTAAAATTTCGAAATTTTTGTAAGACTTTCTCAACTTTTCAAGGTTTTCGAAAACTTTTTGAGTCTGGTTTGCATAGCAGGAGTTCAAAAATTCATAGAAACTTTTTCTTAAAATATTGAAAATATAAACGAAGAGAATTTAATTCACGCTATTTTTCTGATCGCAGCTGTATATACGTATATAGGTATTATTCCTCTCTTTAAGGAACCAAAAAGTGCATACTCTGAAAATCGATATTTTTATAAAATTTTTAAAATAACAGAATTTTTTGCCATCATACGCGGTTATTTGTGGTCCACAATGGGCTAAATGTAAATTGTTTGAATGACTTTTTTTCGTGAATTTAACTCATTAAACGCTAGTGTTACATATATGTAACGTTTAAAGCACTATATTTATATACGATTTTTCAAAATTGCAATTTTAAATGTTTCAAACTTTTAAATAAGAATCGCAGTAAACATAGCAAAGAGTGAGAGTGCACTACAGTTTAGCTATTCTGTTTAGTATAACAAAAGCAATAGAGCGTTGAAGACGATGCAAATTTCACATACGTAAAAAAACTATCCAAATGGGAACACGCTATCGGTAAGTAGTAATTTTAGCAAAGTACAAGACATTATGTGAAAGCTTTGTTCTACATATTTTAATAATTTTATGAATGCATGTGTTCGTATAAAAAAAGATATGAAAATAACTGTACTTATAAGTTTTTTTTTCGTTTCTTGTAAGCGTGACATATATGACACGCTCGCGGGTTCGCTTTATGTATAAACATTTATATAAAGATTTGTGCGGTCAATGTAAAAGTATAATATTTGTTGGTTACCAGGGAAAGCTATCTGTCGAGGATATTTGCGCCGTTTTGGAGGAATTCAATAACAATGAAGAAGATGAAGTGAAAGCTATTTATATCGAGGCACCTGATGCGGGCGCTCTTTCTGGTGAAGATTCAAGTGATGAAGACGGGGGAAGTTTAGAAAACTTGCCGCATACACAGCTTGTAGAGGAGAGTGAAGTAGTAATAAGAAAAAAGACCGACGTCGAAGAGAACCCCGACTTCAATATAGATACTGAAATTTTAGACTACTTGAATCATTCCCTGTCGGATTTAGAAGTAAACCTTTTGGAAGAATCATTTTCTTCTGAGAAAGCACCCGAAAAGCCGAGTACATCGCTGTCAGCTCAAAAGCCAATAATCGTCGTCGCAAGGCAGCTTCAACGCAACCACATAGTAAGGCGAAGAGAACCAAGCCATCCTTTTCATGGGTCGACCATAACACCCAACATAGAGTTCCAATTTTTCCTAACGGTAATTACAGTGATTGCACCAACTTAGAGCCATGCGAGCAGTTCCAAAAGTTTTTTGATGACGATTTATTGCAAATGCTATGTGACGAGTCAAACAGGTATTCAGTCCTAAATAATAATGGGAACCCAAATATTACAGTGAGAGAAATGAAGGTCTTTTTGGGAATTATGATAATAAGTGGATATACCTATTCTCCAAACAAAGAAGCATATTGGAGCGTTGACAAAGATATTCAAAATGGTGTTATTATTGACTCGATGAGACGTGATCGTTTTCGAGTGATTTTCATAAACTTGCACTTTATTGACCCAGAAAAGATAGATTTATCAGACAAAATATGGAAATTGAGACCCATAACGGATGCTCTGAAGGTGAAGTTCGCAAAAAACTTTCATCCAGAACAGAATTTGTCCTACGATGAATCAATAGTGGAATACTACGGCAGGCATGGTTGTAAACAATTTATTAGAGGCAAACCATTGAGATTTGGATATAAAATGTGGTGCCTAAATACGCCTTCCGGCTATCTGCTAAACTTTGAGATGTATCAGGGGAAAAACCCTAGAACAAACGAGGAATACGCTGCAGGCTATGGAAAGAACGCTGCTCCTTTATTTTCAATGATTGATGAATTTGATGAAACGTGGAAGCCACTTCCCTTTCGATTCTTTTTTGATAATTTCTTCACTTCAATACCTGTTTTACTTGGACTAAAAAAATATGGATATGAAGGAACTGGAACCATTCGTCAAAATTATATACCAAACTCTTGTCCTTTGCCACTGAAGGATAAGTTGAAGAAAATGGAACGCGGTTATATTGCTAGTTCTCGGATTTCTGAGTGTGGTATTATAGTCACAAAATGGGTAGACAATGCAGCAGTTTCCATCGCATCAACTTTATTTGGAAAGGAGCCAGTCGGGAAAGCTATAAGGTACTCTAGAGCTGAACATTCAAAGGTTCAGGTTCAAATTCCAAATGCTGTTGTAATGTACAATAAGAATATGGGTGGCAAGGACCGCATGGACCAAAACGTCAACGCTTACCGGATCGGAGCTAGAGGAAAAAAGTGGTGGTTTTAAATTTTTACATGGTTGGTTGATGTATCCATTCAAAATGCTTGGCTCCTACATAGAAGAGGCGGACAAGGGTTAACCCAACTACAGTTTAGAAGAAGTATTGCTAATCACTTTTGTCGCACTTACGGAGAAGTCCGAGGTCCATGGGGATTTAGAAGTCCGGAATCTCAAAAATGTTAATTTTCATGTTAGCATGAAAAATTTTATTACATAATAGAAACACGCGAGTGTTACATATATGTCACGGGTCGTTCAGACTCGTCAGGATAGAGGTTGAAACTTTTAGTTGCAGTTTTGGGTACATATCAGTCCTTGTAGTAACCACAAAAAATTTGGTTGTTCTAACTTTGCTATTTAGCCTTCGCGTTTAATGGGTTAAATGATTGAATTTAAGGCCAATTTTTGCGAGGTACGCAATGTGCCCAATACAAACCTCTACATGATCTTATGTGTCTCAAATACCTCACCCATAGATAAACACACTCTCTTCAATGTATATAAATATGTATTTAGTACTCATACTCATACATAAATACTTACTGATTTCACATGATGATCCCGTCCAGCCAGGCGTACAAGCGCAAGTGTACTCGCCAACTTGTAGTTTCTGCTGTGGCCGATGGTTCATCGAATGATGGGAATGCAATAGATTGCTCGTGCCAGTATTAGTGTTGCTGCTGCTATGATATTGTTGTAGTTGCATTAGCATCGAAGTGGCAAGCGCTGAATTTGCAACACCTCCACCACCGCCTGGTAATAATTTTGCTGTCGCAGCAAGTGCACTCACGGCGCTCGTGCTATTCCCGTACCCATCACCCCCACTACCATTTGTAACGCCCATCATCATACCACTGCCACCTGTACCCGTTGCTGTTGTTGCTGAACTTAATGCTGCTGTAGCACTATTTAATCCTGATAGTCCTAGCAATGAATCTCGTCGACTAACTGGTTTGCCCATAGCTGAGCTCATGCCGCGCATTGCACGATATGTCGGCAACGTAGTTACATTTGGTGGTGTTGATGCCTGTGAGGTTGTTGTTGGTTTCGATATTACAATGCAGTCGAAGCGTATATCGTTGATGTTGTTGTTGTAATATGAAGTTGAAGATATTGGGAAACATGAGTGGTAAATAAAACAAAAAAAAAAAATAGATAGAAAAAAAGTTATTGAAAATTGGTTAAATGAGGCAAAATGTGCATGAAGTAAGTTGTAATAAACGATGTAGAAGCTCAAACGTAAACATTATTGCCATATGTCTTACATATCTACAACAACATCATGTGTGAGGTACAGACGTGACTTGAAGAAGAAAAATATTCAAAACAGGGACCAGCAAACAAACACTTTCTTATGGCGCACAAATCTAATCAAATTATTACAGATTGTGTGAAATTATTATTGCATGAGGAATTTGCATGTGGCTGATTTAAGAAACCATTCAACTATTTATAATAATCATTATAATAATTAGCTACTTAGAATTTAATTACTACAATTTTGATTTGATTTTAAGGGCTTCATTCTGTATTGCGAACGATAGCTCAGACGAACGATTCGCCTCCAAATTATTTCCTCTAGCAATGGTATTCTTTATCTTTCTCGTTCGGCCTTTACGTTTATTACTTTATGTAAAACAGGAAGGCGAAATCAATAGTCAAATGATATGTTACCATCGTTTAACATAGTGCAAATACACTATCGATTCGTCTCTGGGGCGACACGAATGTTCGTTTCGTAATAAGGAATGATGAGATGATGTTTAAGCAGGAAAGGAAAAGTTTTTTATAAGTGTGTTGTTGAGTAGGGATTGGCGAGATATCGGGTTTGTTATAAATTTTGTATCCTAAGTTATCGATTTAACATCGAAAATATATCGATTTGTTACTGGAAACATGTCGATTTGTGATCGAATAAGTATTAACTATTATCGAAAATTTATCGATTTGTTTTTAAAACGTTTTCGATTTGTTATCCAAAACTGATAGATTCATTTTTGAAATTTACGATTTGTTATTAAAAATTCATCGATTTGTTATCGAAACGTTATCTATCACCAAGTTGTTAGCGGTGTGTTACGAATTTGTTATCAAAAAGTTATCGACTTTCTATCAACAACTTATCGATTAGTTATAGAAAAGCGAAAAATTTCTTATCGGAGCATTACCAGTTTGTTATCTTTAACGACACTCATCACTTTGTTATGAAACAGATATCTATAAGACTTCAATGTAAAATCGACGACACATATGTAACTACCCGTCGAAAACAAGCCAATAAGAAATCAATAACAATCTGATGACTCGGTAATACCAAGCCAATAACAAACCGATAACACAACAATAATAATTGGCTAACGATAATAAAACAACAATTTATCGATATCGATAAAAAGCCTAGGAAGCTCCTATTAAAAAGCCAGAAACTGTTAGTTTCCTGGGTGAGCTCAAGTAAACTTAAAAACATCAGTTTTCTTGACGTACACACACTCGTGCGCATATCAAACTTCACGAATACTTTGGAATTCACGCAGTATTAAAGCTTTCAAACAAATCGAAAAGAAATCAAGTTTTTTGATCTGATGATTTCGATAATTTAATACTTTTCATTAAAACTTGCCAAGGTTGAATAGTGGTAAGGCCATGGCAAATGTTTTAAGAGCGAAAATTTGCAATGTGTGCTGTCTAAAATGGCCGCACTTTTTTAAAGGATGGTAACTTTGCACGGCTGATTGATATGGCTGTGAGTGCAAAGGCTAAATGCACTGCCCTACAAGAAATGTGACGAACATACAAAGCGGAAAGACAACCCGGCCTTTGGGCATCTACCACAGCGGTCATGAAGAGGAAATCGAGGGACGCGTCCAATTTTTTGCTTCGTAGTGGAAAAGTGACTTCAGTGCCAAGTGATAGGGGGCGAGATGATCTAGAAGGTTTAACGTAGCCACTTCAAATGGTTTCCAAGATGCACTGGTGGTTTTAGTTACCCGAATCGATTGGATTCGTGTATATCCGAAAAAGGACCATCAACACCGATAATACTACACAAAACCACATCATCTGATAGTATCCTTGTCGTTAAAACAACAACAACAGGCAGCATAATAAGACTTATTTTATGAAAATCTAGAAAAATATTGGATTGTTGCCCCCGTCAGGATTGCGGCACAAGGATGTGCAAGAAAACTGTGCATGTAGTAAGAAAATATAAGTATAGTATTATAACGAATTTTGGGAAATTCCGCTTATTTGCAACTTTCTGCTAACGTTAGAATCGCTAAATTTTTGAATAAATTGTTGCAAAACGGTCCTTATTAGACTACTTTGGGAGTAGTACAATTATACTTCACTTCGCAACTAATAGCGTGTTTAAATTTCATTTTTATTTTCATTTCATTTCATTTTATTGAAATTATTGATTACTCAGCTTGCGCTGCTTTTGTACTCTCCGTTGCTTCGTACGCATATTTCTCCAAAGGTCTCGACGTTTCACCTTCTAGAACTCTTGTAGCTCATGCTTGTTACTAGCTAATATGTGTATATTTATATTTTATAGCCATATGCGTGTGTATGTGTGAGTAACTTCTTCGTCTGATGACTGCATGTGTGTGTGTGTGAGCTACCTCTTCGTCGCCTTCTACATAAGTGTTGCTAGCTTTAACGTGGCCATGTATATAAGAGTCGCTGCTTCATGTTTTTGTTGTTGCGTGATTATTTACTAACAGCCTAGTGATGACAACATTCGATAGAGTATATTTAATTCGTTGGCTGTCCCAGTCAGTTTGGGAGGTATACAATATATATATGCCGGAATCTATATTCAAAGTCCGATCTCAATACCGGGCCAGATACCCGCAGAGATGCTTATTGATATATAACATAAGAAAGCTGATACCACAAAATGCTGTTTCAGATTCTATCGACGAAATGCCAAACCTTTGAGAAAAACTATAATGAAAGGAAACGATAAATAGCGCGAAAAGGAGTTGCTTGTATACTGTTATTTCTGAAGATTAGTTTCCTGTAAAGCTTATACGGCTTGGCCATTGATGGATACCATAAAATCGATCACGGTGAGGGAGAACCATCCTAAGCAATTTTTCCGGTGCACTTTGTGCTCTAAGCTGTCTCGTACTAGTTCATGATGTGGACATGGACTGCAAACTTTTCTAATTCATTCACATATGCGAATTGGATCCAAGACAGAATCTTCCTCCCTATACTGGCCGTCTAAAACGTGTACACCTACCTGCGCTCTTCTCGCTCTCCCCAATTTAAAAAAACATATGCTTAATGACTTTTTTGTAGCTAACGATATATAAATCTCGCAAAGATTCTATAAATACTTTTAAAGTGCTAATAGCAGATCATCCACTGAACGACTTGTATGATTCGCTTTCAAGGTTACAAAATGAGCACAATTTCAATGTTATCCATTACTTTCATTACTCAATCATACAAATAACACTTAAACACTGCAAAACGTTCGATTCAATTTCAAGCAAAAACATACAAAAATCAAAAACAGTCAAGCACATGCATACAAAGTGTATCATTATCCTTAAACAACAACACCAACCACTAACCATACATGCCGCATACAAGTCAAGCCCACACCAGCTAAGTATTCCACACACACACACACATACTCACACATATTGGCAAATTTTTGTTTGTCAGTTTTCATACTCACTTTTAGAGCGCAAGTTCCACCATTTTTACATGGCTGCGTCGCACACGGATGCTCCACGATTTCGCAACGTTCACCGGACAAACCCTCGGCGCAAGTGCAACGATATTTATCAGGTGCGGTATTCTCACAGGTACCGCCGTGCATGCAGGGTTCATGAGTGCCACAGTAATTTAAATCTACAGCAAAACAGAAAAAGCGAAAAAAGGAAATAAAAATTAAAAAAGATTGAAAGAATTAAAAATAATAATAAGAAAGCAGATGCAGCAATAATATGTGAAGCAACAACAATTGCAAGACAAGAATAGCGGCAACAAGCACCATCAACGCGAACGATATATTAAACTGTATGGAAAATCGCTTTATAAAAAAAAACAACAATAAAGCATGAGTAGCGCAGCTGGTTAGTTAAATTTCCTTATGGGATATGGCTTGACAGTT
Source organism: Eurosta solidaginis (assembly GCF_040869045.1). Taxonomy (NCBI): domain Eukaryota; kingdom Metazoa; phylum Arthropoda; class Insecta; order Diptera; family Tephritidae; genus Eurosta; species Eurosta solidaginis. The sequence goes on from NC_090319.1 coordinate 297,728,056, forward strand.
GTGGTCATAAAAATATGCACACCTAACCGAAATAGACTATGAGATGACAGCAAAGTTAGGCAAAATAATCCTTTAAATATTTTGGATTTTATTAAAACAATCTGCTTTTATATTACGTTGGTTAAAGAACGTTTGTACAGAAGGTAGAAGGACGTAATTATTTTGGCACATTTTGACGTCATTCTTTGTCAAATTGAGTTTGAAGAAAAAATGTTTCAAATTTGTGCAATATTCAGTGTATTTTTTTTTTTACTTCACAGCATCTAGTTTCTTGTACTTGAGTCAGTAACTGTGCTCTTTTGTTTAGTGTCTCGCGTTTGATTTTTTCTCTTTTACGGTTATGAAGGGCAAAATATTTCGTTAGATTAGTGTTTGTTTGTTCGTTTCTTAACCTACCTTCTAGTCCACCTGCGTGGATTGCTTCATACAATGTGGTCTCTAGGCGCATTCAGTTATCGAGAACTTCATAAACCTGTTTATGTTAAAGCTCTGGAGAACCTCTAATGGTTTACTTTGAAGAAAACTAAACAAACTGCAAATAACTTCCAAAAGGTTTTGATGGTAGCATATACAAATTTCTCAAAGCAGGCTTCTTTGCCTCGCAGAAGGAAGCTAGGATCGATAGAAAGGGCAATGACAATACAACTCCACAACATTTTACCACCTACTTCGAGAAAAGTTATTTGAACCTTTCTAAAGTAACGCTTCACGGCTATTTACGAACTCCACAGTAGATACCATATTGGTAGTAATAGATGCAGTGAACAAAGCCAAGACACGTGCTCCAACAAAACTGGTAGTGCTACTGATCACGAGGTGTTGTAACAATGCAGTGAACTCCACTTGTTGAGACAGCATGCCTGACACACTGCGCTGCTTCTTCAAGGCTTGGAAATTAAGGCAGAAGTCAGAAATAGGTAAATGTAAGGGGTGAACAGTCCACGAATCTATTATGAGTTCCAAAGAAAGTACTTTCAATAGAGACCGCTACAGAGACGAAGACCTTTTCTTGGAGATTTGCAGATGAGCAGTGCATGCTGCTACTTAGCAGAACGCGCTTTATTTTGTATATTTATATATCACCATAGAATGGGCCAAGTGGAAGCATACAAATTATTTCAGAAGCATAGAAATATAAAAGTGAAAGAGTTTTTGCGTATTCAACAGCTGGTTTTATTTAGTTTAATGTTCATATAATTATTTACGACGATCAGTTCAATGCATAGATCGCTTTCTATGTTACTGATTAACTGGCCACAGGTTCCTGGTGTGGTAAGCCAGAAGAAAGGTCTATGGTTACTTCGCGGTTCAGGAAAAAAGGAATACAGGCCATAATCTAAATGCCGGTTACTACAGATATGTATTTATGTTTAATCAATAATCAATAGAGCGATTACTCAAATAATTTTTTTGACTAATCAAAATACTGATTAAATAAGGAAACATTCTTTTGATTGATCAGGCTGTATAACTTATCGATTAGCTGATTAATTTAAAATGTGAATAGTCAGAATTTAATGTAATAAACTAATCGCACAGATGTTTGTATGTAAAAAAGCCTGTAGAAAAAATATACATCTAAATGTACTTAACAAGTTATAGCCGAAAGTTGTGTAACAAGAGGAAAATGATTAACCTTTTAGTTCAAACGGTGATTAATAGAAATACGATTACTGAATTAATTTATGTTTGATAAATCAAACACTACGAAACTTTTTTTGATTAATCAAAGGATTCAATTAATCGATTAATTGAGTTATTTAAAATCTGAGTAATCAAAATTGTATGTAGTCAATTAATAGCACAGATGTTCGCTTGTAAAATAGGATTTTGAAGCAAGAAATAGCCGACTTCAAGTAAAAAAAGTATATAAAGTATGCAAGAAGTATGATAATTACTTAGTTTGAATTTGGATAATAAAAAGAGCGATTACTAGATTAGTTTATTTTTGTTAAATCGGAAAACTGTATATAAGAAAAAAACTTTTTGTTTGGATTAATCGTAAAGTTCAATTGTTCGATTAGTTGAGTAAGTTTAAGACTGATTTACCAGAATTTTGCATTAACAAATGATTGCATAGATGTGACTTAAAAAAATTAGAAAAATATATGTATGTATTTAACAATAGTTAGCCGACTGCGAAAATTTAAAGTATTGAAGAAGTCTAAATAAATGGAATTTACTACTTCATTTAAATTGTGAGTAATTCAAAAGGGCGATTAATTAATTGAAAAATTTTAACATGAAAGAACTTTTCTTTCTGTTTTTAAACAAAATTTAAATTGACGGAGTAAAAAAAATTTCACTAAATTAAGCTTTGAGTAATCACTTAATTATCTGCGTTAGTTAAAATTTAACAATATATTTAAAAAATGATAGCCACCGGTTCAAGGAAAATGATTAGTCACTTATTTTACACTTCGAAAAATCAAAAGGTCGATTACTCAACTAAGGGTTTTTTGATTAATCAAATAAAAAAAAATTTAGTTGAATAATCACAATCAAAAAACAAAGAAAACCTCATTACACGTGGGAACTTTTTTCATTAATCAGTGATTAATTGAGTCATATTCGAAAGCGAAGTGAAAGAGTATGCAAGCAGGTGCAAGAAATGTGACTATTCACTTAATTCAAACAAGATTAATGGAAAAATCAATCACTAATTTAATTAACTTTTGATTGATAAAAAGGTGATTACTATAGGATACTATGCTTTTGGATTTACTAGAGAATATAACTCATTAGTTAATCGATTAATTGAAAATCTGATGAACTAAAATTTTATATATTCATTTAATTGCATAGCATTAATTTATAAGTAAACCTTTTATGAAATTATAATATCAAGTGTTTCCATTTTCTTGTTCACAGACGTATGTATGTATATTCATACATACATGCAATATGCGTGAATGCTATAGCTGAAACGTGCGATTTGCCATAACTTGCCATATATTCTAGCTGCCCCTCTGTTTGCGCTATCAACAACAGTGTGATTACTGCATGTGTTATTCTTGTTTTTGTTGTTGTAAGTACTACATTCTCCAAGAAAGTAATTCTTATGCTGCTGTGGTCTTATTTAGATGGATTTTCGTGCCAGTGAACGTCGTACTTGCATTGATTTCTGTAATATTGCTCTTGTAACTGTGGCAATTTGCAGCAAAAATGCAACACATGCAAGATATGTCTATGTGTGCATGTATATATCTACGCATAGTAAATTTAACTTACAATAACACTTTGTACTAACATACACTTCCCTGTGTACTTACCTTGATCGCATAGTATGCCTCCCCAATTGGTATCGCACACGCATTTCCAGGCGCTGCCATTACATGAGCCATGCTTGCAACCAGGATACACCATACACTCATTGCATAGTGGTCCACGCCAGCCGCGACGACATCTGTAAAAGTAGCAAAGAAAATAAGCATTGAAAAACAAGAACCAAAATCAAATAAAAAAAAAATTTAAATTAATACACGTGCAAAGTTATATGATTTTTGCGCCAGCGCATTTAAAGGCCAAGGTATGATTTTTGTTGTGCGCATATAAACGAAAGACTTAAGCAACAAACTCGTAATACCAGGGCCAGATTAACCCTCAACGGGGGGCAACCATCAATTTGGGGGCCATTTTTCACATCCGTTCCCTTCTTTTTTCGATTAATAAATACAAACTTATATCTTTCATAAAAATTTGATTGTCACAATGTAATAATATCAATAAAGTTACCATCTGCATTTTAAACATGTCGATTTCTACATTTGTTTTCGGCAAACTCATCAATTATATCATCGATATCGATTTTGTTTAATAAATCTGACTCACTGCAAAGTATACCTAACATCTCGAGTCACTATTGTCGCGTTGTAGCTCTTTCAGCAGGTTTGATTCCTTTTAATGGCGAGAAGGATCATTCGGCAGAACAATTTGTGATCATTAATGTTAAAAAAATTCGAAGAGCCATTTCTGTGTTAGCAAATACATCGACTAATTGATCTTCCATTAGAATCTTATACAAATGACTATGCATTTTTTGTGCATCAGTGTATCTGAAGTTCACGTAACTTTGGAATTGTTTCATTTCAATGAAAAATTCTTACAAATTTCTAGAATAAAAAATAACTAAGTTATTTATAGCTTCATGGAGGTTCCCATCACTTAGAGAAATATTGAAGAGAAATATAAATCTCCCTGAAACTTCCATATACTTTCACTGTGAAGATTGTCGATGATTTCGAGGAAACCTTTTGTTCTAAAATCATCGCGAGGCGAAAATTCTACTTCTGGAGCATTTCCGTCATTAGGTAGTCTTTTTCTACGATTTCTGTATAACCTACTCCAGGTAATATTTGTTTTGTTTTTTCCTCGAAATCGTTGTACTTTTCACAGAATGAAACTAAACTCTCTTCTAACGATCCGTAGAAAAAAGCACACGTTTGCAAATCTGCTTTTTCACTTTGCAATGACTTACTCACTGAACGCATAGCGGTCAAAATAGAGTTCAAAGCTTCTGCTTCTGTTCAAAAATAACCGGAATTTTTCAAAATAAAAACAACCAGTGTACATTTTGAGATAAATCTTTTTTATTATTCAATATACTCTCCTTTCACTTCGATATACTTCTTTGCACGCTAACACAATATGTCACATTAGTCGGAAATGCTCTTTTTAGGAACCTTGTCTAGTTCGTCGGTCGTCGCCTTTTGAATGCGGTCAATTTAGTTTTATTTATTTGAGTAAAAATTATATTTTTCTTTCACTCTCTAGAATTTTATGTTTGCAAGAAAATTTTAGAGGTCTTTTTCATTTTTCGGGGGCCCCCGATTTTAGGGGCAACTGCCTATTCTGCCTATTTGTTAATCCGGCCCTGCGTAATACAAATTCTCTTTGCCGACTATGCAGAAGCAGCGAATGTCAGAAGGAAGCACATTAATAATGACGCTGCACAGCTCGATGTGCGCTTAGATGCTAAAAAATCGATTAAACGATATCTTCATGCGTGCAACATTGTATGGATGCTTCAGCAATATGACAAAAAAAAAAAAACACCGCAACACTGGCAGCAACGCAAAGAGCGGCAGTTAAATTAGCAGCCAAAAAGCAACCAACGAGTTGTTTTCGTAGATCCCATAGCAAGAGTTACACCACAACTGTGGATTCACTTCAAATGAGTTGAAAATTAATTAATATTAACGTGCAACTAAATTAACGAGCAAACGAATCGAATCATGCCACAAAACGCAAAATGTTACTTGTACCCGCCTGCACTCGCGCCGCATTTTGTTACGCTGACTCAATGCAGACTTAAGGCGCAAATTTGCACTTTGCACATTTGTTATGCCAGATCGTCGAACGCACTACATACATACAAACTGCACACTTGCAGAAGCATAATTTGTATATGTAGCAACAAAACCAACAAAAAATTGTAGTAAGGTAATGCACAACACTGCTTCTACAAATCGTTGCACCAATTGTTGTTCCTGTTTTGTTGCTGTAGTCGTCGCTCCTGCCGCCAGGATTTGGGGATGACCTCCGAAATATTGTAAGTTACTTATCTGCGCTTTGCGATCGGTATGCGATGGCTCACGCTGCTGCATGCCGCATGCTTTATGTCTCATGCTGCTTGCATGTTGCATGCTTTACATTACCGCTCGTATGTATATATGTTCACATGTGTATGTGTATGTAGTAAAGCCGTTCATGACTGTTTAAAGATTTATTATATTTAATGTTCTGTGTGCCGCCGACATGTTCAGCCAGGGATTAACAACAAAAGTATGAAATGATACTTGCCAATGCGTTGAAGTAGAAGTAAGAAGGAATATCAAAAGTTCTTATCGGATTGTTATTTTTAAATCATTTAATATTTCTTGATTTTTAAGCTTGACCGTTTAACAGATTTATCTTTTAACATTTTACTTTCGAAGTGGTGCAGGATCAAGAGGACAGTAAAGACTTCACTTAAAATCCCTTTCAAAAAAAATGTACGTTGCTTGAAGCGGTTGTAAGGCTTAATGGCAAGTTAAAGAATTCAATTAAAATAAACCTCAAATATGCGGATCTAATGAGTATACAATAAGTACATATACGTGTATGTATGTTTATATGCTGGCGGTAAGATTAGTTGAGGCGTATGTTTTTAGTCTCTTTACAATATGAAACAATCAGTAAATGGCAAGCTGAGTATTTCATTTACAATTTCTCAGTTAAAGCATAAGTATGTTAATAGGAGTAAAATTTAGCTTACTACTTTTGCTTGCAAGCTAAGTTTGTCCCAAGAAATATTCGTAAGTTTTAGCACGATAACTGAAGAATTCTTGGAAATGATTGCAAGACCAATAATAGTTAAAGACTTATGGGGTTGGCCTTAGCGAGGTTTGTCTATCTAGCTTTTCTTAAGTTGATACCGTTCAAGGTATATCTTAGCTCTATATATTGTTTTAGTTCCTTTTACAGAAGGCCCCAGCTAGTGTTGTTTGTTTCAGGCACTGTTAAGTTGTTTCAGGTTGCCGCATATGGAAAAAAGTCAAGACGAGCCCTCTAAAGGTACCAACATACGTTGTGATTGACCTGCGATTATAGCGTTTAAAGTTTTTCATAGGTGGTATAGAATTCCCTACCAGCCAGAATCTCAATCTAAATCTAATCTAATATCTAATATATATTATAAATGGCAAAGTTTGGATGTTTGGATGTTTGTCCAGACGTTTGTCTTTGTGACTCAATCAGCAAGAACAGCTGAACGGATTGGGATGAAATTTGGCACACATATGGCCAATAGTCTGGAAGGATCTTTTTTGAAAAAAAATCTATAAATTGTTATAACTCAATATAAATTTTCTCCTAAATCAATAGTTTTCGGTATCAGTGGTCCTATCCTTTGAGAGATAAATTCTTGATGGTTTCCGGGATCATTACGGGACTTTTTAGGGGTAATTTTGGGCCCTTCCGGCATCATTTCTGGATGGGTTTCGGTAACCGTCCGGGATCCTGTGGGGGTCATTTCGGGACTTTTTCGGGATCATTTGGGGTCCCTTCCGGTATCATTTCTGGATGGTTTTCGGTATCCGTCCGGGATCCCGTCGGGGTAATTTCGGGACTTTTTCACGACCAATACGGGATCATTTGGGGACCCTTCCGGCACCATTTATGGATGGTTTTCGGGATCCGTCCGGGATCCCGTGGGGGTCATTTCGGTACTTTCTCTCGACTAATGCGGAATCATTTGGGGACCCTTCCGGCATAATTTCTGAATGGTTTTCGGGATCCGTCCGGGATGCCGTCGAGGTCATTTCGGTACTTTCTCTCGACTAATGCGGGATCATTTGCGGAGCCTCTCGGCACCATTTCTGGGTAGTTTTCGGGATCCTTCCGAGATCCCGACGGGGTCATTTCGGGATTCTTTCCGGATCATTTGGGGTACCTACCGGCATCATTTCTGTATGGTTTTCGGCATCCGTCCGGGATCCCGTCGGGGTCATTTCGGGACTTTTCGGGATCATTTGCGGTCCCTTCCGGCATCATTTCTGGATGGTTTTCGGGATCCATTCGGGATCCCGTCGGAGTCATTTCGAGCCTTTTTCTCGACTAATGAGGGATCATTTGGGGAGCCTTTCGGCATCATATCTGGATGGTTTTCGGGATTCTTCCGAGATCCCGGCTGGGTCATTTCGGGACTTTTTGGGCATCATTTTGGTCCCTACTGTCATCATTTCTGGATGGTATTCGCCGGGATCCCGTCAGGGTCATTTCGGGACTTTTCAGAACTATTTCCGGATCTTTTCGGGATCCTTCCGGGATCATTACTGTATGGGTTTCGGGACCACGTCAGGGTAATTTCGGGACTTTTTCGGGGTAATTTTGGGACCATTCCGACAACATTTCTGAATGGTTTTCCGGATTCTTCCTGGATTCCTTCATGGTCATTTCGGATAGTTTTCGGGATCCGTCCGGGGCACTGTCATTGTAATTTCGGGACTATTTCGGGGTCATTTGGAGACCCCTCAGGGATCATTTCTGGATGGTTTTCGGGATTTTTCCGGGATCCCGTCGGGATAATTTCGGGACTATTTTGGTAACATTTTGGGACCCTTCCGGGATCATTTAAGGACTCTTCGAAACCGGTAGTTCTTTTTAAATTATAAGCTTTTATGACTATGGATTCGCTGCAAATTATTCGTAATTAAAATTCGGTTTGTTTTATCTTTAATATCTAACACAGCTTCTTCGTTCTATGTATTTTTGATTTTTTTAAATGAATCCTGTAACGAACTGTAGTAACTATAATTACACTTTTTGTAATATTTTAACCAACTAAATACCCAAAAAGCAACATTATTTTCATCTAAAAAATTCTCTTTGGTTTTAGCTGATTGTAGTTTCACTCCTTTGTTCTATGAATAGTAATTCATTCACCCCTATCATATCAATTAATTTAACTTAAAAACAAAATGTATTTTTTTAATCCGAAAAAACTGTATTGTACTATTCACGTAAGCGCGCCTTTCTGGTTCTCAGCTCATTTAGTAATTTTTTTTACTCTATTACAAAAATAAAATACATTGACAAAAATAATTTTTAAACAGATAGCTTGATAAGCAGGCTAACGTAAATAGCCCATATATTTTATTTTTTCCTTGCGGACGGGGCCGCGGGTAAAGGCTAGTATATTATAAATTAAAGTTTTAAATTTTAGATAGAGGTAATCCTGAACACTACTGAACGTATTGGACTGCAACTTTTTTTTAAAAATATTCTTACATTAAGCTCCTCAAAGAAAGCTACTTAAAACAAGCAAGGAAGGCTAAGTTCGGGTGTAACCGAACATTACATACTCAGCTGAGTGCTTTAGAGACAAAATCATGAAAAATCATTATGTAGGAAAATGAACCCAGGGTAACCCTGGAATGTGTTTTTATGACCTGGGTATCAAATGAAAGGTATTAAAGACTATTTTAAAAGGGCGTGGCCCATAGTTCTATAGGTGGACGCCTTTTCGAGATATCGCCATAAAGGTGGACCAGGGATGACTCTAGAATGTGTTTGTACGATATGGATATTAAATGAAAGGTGGGAATGAGTGTTTTTAAAGGGAGTGGCCCTGAGATATATATGTGAAAGCGTTTTCGAGATATCGACCAAAATGTGGACCAGGGTGGCCCAGATCATCATCTGTCGGGTACCGCTAATTTATTTATATATATAATACCACTAAGAGTATTCCTGCTATGATTCCAAGGGCTTTTGATTTCGCCCTGCAGAACTTTTTCATTTTCTTCTAATTAATATGGTTGATGTCACACCCATTTTACAAATTTTTTTCTAAAGTAATATTTTGCGTCAAAAAACCAATCAAATCACCATGTTTCATCCCTTTTTTCGTACTTGGTAAAGAATTATGAATTTTTTTTCATTTTTCGAAATTTTCGATATCGAAAAATTAGGTGTGGTCATAGACGAATGTCACCCATTTTTAATACCAAGATAAAGTGAGTTCAGATAAGTATGTGAACTAAGTTTAGTTAAGATATATCGATTTTTGCTCAAGTTATCATGTTAGCGGGCGAGCGGAAGGACAGACGGTCGAATGTGTATAAAATCCAGGCGTGACTTTAACCGATTTCGCCCATTATCTTAGAAAACAGTTATCGTCATAGAAGCTATGCCCTTACCAAGGATTGATAGATTTTTGTTCGTATTATGGCATTAAAAGTATTCTAGGCAAATTAAATGAAAAAGGGCGGAGCCACGCCCATTTTGAAATTTTCTTTTATTTTTACTATATCAGTACTGGAGTTGAATGTTGAAATAATTTAAAGATATAAAATTTTTTGTTAAAATTTGACTTAAATTTTTTTTTTTAATTTTTATTTAACGCATATCTAGTAATAGGAGAAACGTTGCTGCCAAATTTCATCATTATATCTTCAACGACTGCCAAATTACAGCTTGCAAAACTTTTAAATTAACTTCTTTTAAAAGTGGGCGGGTTTATAGTCCGATTCCATTCATTTTAAATAGCGATCTGAGATGAGTGCCCAGGAACTTACATACCAAATTTCATTAAGATACCTCAAAATTTAATCAAGTTATCGTGTTATGGACAGACGGACGGACGGACGGACGGATATGGCTAAATGAATTTCTTTTTTTCGCCCAGATCATTTTGATATATAGAAGTCTATATCTATCTCGATTAGTTTATGCAGTTACGGATTACCGTTATGCGAACAAAACTAAAATACTCTGTGAGCTCTGCACAGCTAAGTATAAAAACTAGCCCATGCATTGATGAAGTATTGAGGAAATAAATTTTATTATTTGTTACCTTGCGCATGGCATTGCTAAGAACAAACGCAAAATTCAGTGCTGTTGCGGCAAGACGAGGAATTGTGTGAGTCGTAAATTAGCTGCCCTTCATGTATTCAGCTTACGAATATGTGGTGTTTGTTGTTGTTTACACCCTACATTGAACCCACCTACGATTGGACTCTAATTTCAACCATTTTTTCAAAATAGTGGACCATGTTTTGGACAGAAACCGTGAAGCAGTATGCTTTGTTATCAAGGTCCACTTGCAGAACGTCAAGTTATGTTTTTAATTTAGAGTAAGTTTATATTTGCATTTATTTAATTAATAACAAATTCTTACCCTTAAATATTTATTAAATTTTGAACAAATATATCTGATTTGTTTTTATACGCGTTTGCGTGTTGGTTTCTATATTGCTTGTGCCTTTATGTCGATTTAGATATAAAAACGGATAGTTCTAAAATAGTTTTGGCGTGGCAGATGGAATATGGATGGGAGGGGAGAAGCAGAAGACCTGTGAATAGAAAAAAGGGGTATAGAACGGGAGAGGCACAGGATGATAGAATTGTAGAAGGAAGAATAACAGCAAAAGGGAGGGAGTTTAGAACTGACAAAAGGCAAAAAAACATTTTAGAAAAAGTAGTAGATTTTGCTTCTCATTAACAAAACTACTTATAACTAAGGAGAACTGTATGAAGTAGACTTTGAAAGACTTAAGTTAAATTGTGGTATCACAAGTTTTCTAATCTACCGCGTCCCACAGGCCGAAATTCGCATAAAATTTGTCACATTTTGTTATATCAACAACTTTCTTGATACCATGAGTGTTGCTGGTTTTCCTAAATTCCTAATGATCCTAGTCTTTTGAATTTTCGCGGGTTACATATATTCGAATTTCAATTTTTTTGTGGCATTATGTTGGTACTCATGTCTCTCACTTATACCAACAAGCATTTTGAATGTTCACTTAATTATTGACAGCTGCTTTGCTTGCACGTGTTTTGGCTCGCCTTCGAGTTTTACCTATTCAAAAAAAAAAAAAAAAATGGTTCAAAGGACCTGTATAAAATTGTGTGTGAAAAACGAAATTAAGTGCGCGAATGCATTCCGAATGTTGACTGTGGCATACGGAGAAACTACCTTGGACCGAAGCAACATTTATCGGTGGTACAAAATGTTCTCAGAAGGCCGAGAAGATGTGAACGACGAATAACGTGCCGGGCGCCCGAACACTTCAACAATAGACGAAAAAACTGACGAAGTGAAGAAAATGGTATTGGCCCATCGTGGAATCACCGTTAGAGAAGTTGCTGAGGCCCTAGACATATCGATTGGCTCGTGCCATTCGATTTTTATCAATGATTTGGGCATGACACGGGTCGCCCCGAAATTCGAAAAAATAAATTGTTCAATTTCGACGCTTCTTTTTGGCCAAGCACAGCACACTTATGATGCTGCATCAACCGTATTCCCCAGATCTAGCCCCCTTTTTTTCTTGTTCCCTAAACTGAAGAGGCCCATGCAAGGAGGAAGCTACGCTACGATTGACGAGATAAATGCGGCATCGAAGGAGGAACTGAAGAAGATAAAAAAAATGAGTTTTTGAAGTGCTTCGAAGATTGGAAAAATCGTTGGCACAAGCGTATAATATCTCATGGGGTTTATCTTGAAGAGGACCAAATAGATATTGATCATATATGTAATACTTCTATATCACTACTACTGAACTGTGCAGCCTGTCAAACATTACAATCCAGATATACAACGACAGGAGACAAAATCTCAAGGCTGTCGTTTAATTTTTGTAAAAAAGGGGCTTAAATATATTGTAACGAATTTGCTGCAAATCCTCTTATTTGCAATCCTCTGCTAAGTTCGAATCACTAAACTGTTGAATAAATAACTCCAATATTGAACAATGGAAAAATGGCCTTTATTAAAGTACTTCACAATAACACTTATACTTTGCTACTCGCTGGCTTAATAACCAAACTGATTGATAACTCAAATGAAACTCTACTATTGGCCGCCAGATCGCGTGCTTTATCAAACTGATTATAGCTCAACTCAAACTGAATTACTGCGCCTCTACATCTGTTTCTTTTATACCCTTTGGTGTCCTCGTTCGCATTTTTCCAGAATGTACTAGCATTGTCCATGAGCTCTCAAACTTCTCAGCTATAACTAAAATTGCACAATTTTATACATCTTTTAGGCGCTTCCAGAATCTACTAGTCCAGTAGCTCTCAAACTTCTCAGATATATGCATGTGTTTGCGCATTGACTCTCCGCTGCTCGTATTCGTACATGGTACATATGTGTAGACGCAATTATTTATTCGTTTATGTAGATACATAAAGATTGAATTATTGATGTGAATGTTTGTAGTTTACAGTCTCTCGCGCGCACATAGGCGTATAAGTAAATGCATCTGTGTGTGACATCTCTCTGGGCTGCCATATATATGTGTATACTTGATTTGATTATTAACGTAAATACTGCTTGGCATGGCCTTAGCATCGCCTTAGTGATGGGATAACTTAGTGATGCTAATATCCGTGACAATATGTATATTTCACCAAGCCGTCTTGCTTCTATCAATACTTTACATTAGGCTATTTCGTTCTCCAAATGAAAAAGTAAGCTTTTGTTTTCCATTAGTATTATAAAATTTGTATTGTTTTAAGAACTCCGCAGAATAGCATTACCGGTTTGTGCTGAGTGCGCAAATGTACGTACGTAAATGAGCCCTTAGCCTCGTTTGTTTTTTGAAATGAAAAAAAGCGTGGACGAAAAAGAGTATGTTAGGAAAAATTTACAAAATAGATATTATTTCAAAACCGATAGCAGCCAGCTCAGTACTCATATTTTGTTTACTTCATCAAAAATTTATTTCATTATAAAACTCAAAATAAGTAAAATTTTGAAAACGTTTATATATTGTTTGTTCAAGCTAATGCACTTTAATTTTTTTTAAAACGTTTTAAGAAATGCTTGTAGGGATGTGTGTATAGGTGTATTTTTATACATGTATATTTGAATTTTTTTCATTTCAAAAATATGAATCCTTCGCCTGTAAATAATATACTTTTTATGGCTGCAGCCCATGTTTAAATAATAAATACATCAAGCTTTGTATTGTATTTGTTGGCCTTTTCATTGTTTAATCAACTAAACTGAGATTTTATATCAATTAGTATTCAGAAGTTGGGTAAAGGGGATAGTGACCCGTTGAACCCCTTTAATAATTTTTTTACACACGCTACTACAATTCACTAACACTACCAAAGCCCGCGCATGCGCAGAACATACATTTGCACAGTTTCAGCAAATAATGATTGACAGAACATTTGCACATTAGGAAGATATTGTATAGAAGTATTATATATATAAATAATTTTTGAAAAAACACAAAATTCGCGATACTTTTTGAACACACTTCATAAAGTACTATGTTGTTCCACCTTCTGTAGTGATTGAAGATAGTCAAAAACAAATTTAGAGTTATTAGAAAAGTAGACAACTAAATTACTAGCTAATTTTTTAGAAAAAATCGATATTTCTTTTTCTTAGAGTTAAGCTCAAAGAAAAATTCAGCCCTGGTACTCTTAAAATGAACTTTATGTGCTAAGGGCTTATGCATACCTCCATCAACTGTACAAGTAAGCCTTCAACAAATATCTTTATCAGCAAGCTGCTCAAAAGCTCATACACTTACATATCATTACAAAATACAACTAAGTAATATACTTAGGTGTTGCATTTACCTTTCACCTACTCATTGCCTTTGCTGATTTTTGTATTCTGATATACGCGCTTATCGCTGCCAACCAACAACTAAATTAATAACAATTTCTCAGAACAATAAAATTTTCGTACCCAATATGCAGCCAAAATTAAACGATCAACTACTTTTACTTTGTGTACTGAACGTTTAAAGAGCAAAGCAGCATGAATTCGCCTTTTGAGAAAAGTCGTGGACTTTACAAAAGTAGAAGATGAGGCAAATAATAAAAAAGAGCTAAAGCCTAAAATGAAATTTTTTGTACTCGCAACTTAGTAGATTTTTAAAACCTAAGTAGTCCGTAGACGGTGGCCCACTGCGACTTTGGTTGGTTACTTATTTTGTTGCAATTACTTTTCGTTGGTTAATACGTTGGTCGCCAAGAAACGACAACACACACACACACACACAAACGTATGCACACAGATTCGCTTATTTAGGCAATCGAAATGTTATCGCCGCCAATGTGAAATTAGTTGAACCCTTGAGATGAACTCGATTTATTTCTGAGTACGATTTGGTTGTTTGTTAAATAACGTTGTGTGTGGCTGCTGTTGTTGTTGTTAATTGTAAATATGTAGTTGGCCTACCTTGCGAAATTGTTCTATTATCTATTAATGGCAAACTCATTTAAAGGTGGGTAATTAAGTTCGTTAGCCATTCTGTGCTTAACTAGCGTGGCTGAAAGTGTGATAAAGTTCATAGTAGCAGCGATAGCTTAGGTTGAAAAAAAAACGTCTGCATTAAAAAAACAAAAGATCGTGCACAGTAAAAAAATGTAGCAAGAAACATTTTTTTGACTGACAATTCGAGCAAACCTTTGCAAATTTTCTGTTTTTAGCATTGGTTATGTAAGCATAACATAAAGATACTGCGTTATAAAAAAAAATTGATTTATTAATTTCTGTGGGAAGCTTCCAATAAGTAACAGAGATAACAGGAAGCGGTAAATTGGAGGATAAACTAATGAATAGAAAAAAACAAAAAGAAGAAGGGAAAAGAAAATGCCGATAATGTGGGAGAGGAAAACGTGCAAACAGAAGAGCGAAAGGAGGCACGAGAAGTAAGCGGAAGGAAAGACGTCTTCCGAGAGGAGACGAAAGAGAAAAGAAGCCAGCGGAAGACACAGAACAAGAAGAGGAATATCATGAAGGAAAATGGATGTTATGGAGAGGAAGAGATGTGTCGAAAAGTACGATTAGGAAGCAGAGGGAATGGAGCAATGGCAAAGGAGGATAAAGGAACGAGACCGGAAAATGTGTGGAAGAGAGATTTGAAGAGAAAGGCGGAGAGCAGAAAAATAGGCGAGAGAGGCAGAAGGGGATGGTAAAGGATTTGGGAAGGGGTCGGCAGAAGAGTAGAAAAGGGAGAATAAGAAATATTGGTTGTAGAAAACAAAGAGAAGAAGAGCAACAGTCATAGGAAATTACAATACAACGGTTTTGATTACTTATCAAATATTGCATTGTATCAGACTAAACCGTCACCAAGTGAGATAGAGGTTGTTTGTACTTTATACATTTTTGAATTAAAAAAAAAAAAAAATCATAAAGAATTATGAAAAACCATTACACATCACGAAAAATTTTTACTTTTGAAAGTTTTCCTTAATAAATATTTATAGACATTACATACTCAGCTGCCAAATTACAGCTTGAAAAACTTTTAAATAACCTTCTTTTAAAAGTAGGCGGTGCCACGTCCATTGTCCAAAATTTTAAAAATTTTCTATTCTGCGTCATAAGGTCAACCCACCTACCAAGTTTTATCGCTTTATCCGTCTTTGGTAATTAATTATCGCACTTTTTCGGGGTTTCGAAATTTTCGATATCGAGAAAGTGGGCGTGGTTATAGTCCAATTTCATTCATTTTAAATAGAGATTTGAGATGAGTGCCCAGGATACCTCAAAATTTACTCAAGCTATCGGGTTTACGGACGGACGGACGGACGTGGTTAAATTAATTCCTTTTTTCGCCCAGTTCATTTTCATATATGCGAACAAAATATTCAAAGTAGGAAGTATTACACTGGTGCCACACTTAGCACCAACTTTTCGTCATATATAACTGACGCGACTTCGCTAAACTTCATGTTGTCGAGTTTAGTGAGCAATTATTCAAAATTCGTTAAGGTGTAGTCGAAAACGTGCCACAGTCATAACTTTTTGAGTGCAAATTTGCTGTCATCAAAAGCAAAAAAAAAATAACAAAAAAAAAAAAAAAAAAAAACACAAAAACAAAACAAAAACAAATAAACAACTGCCGTTATATGATGTTGACCACAAAACTATATTCCCAATTTGTAAAGCAGTCAGCGAAGTCAACACCCCCGTTCAACGGCAACTACTATTTACTATTGGTGTATAAATTTACAAAATAACCCACTCTTCTATCAACTTCATCCTGCATGCTGATGACACACTTAAGATGTGCCACGAATTTCGCCGTGTAAACTCATTTAAAACACATTTGTGTTATTCTGAAATCTGCTGCATCTTTAAATTGTTGTTGCTATGGTTAATGCTGCTGCACCATCGTTAACGTCAGCAACTAATAATCAACCATCGCTCATCACGGACTAGCAGCCAGGCTTACTAGGCTGGTCGTCCATTTTGGCAAGTAATCAAAAAGGGAACACTACACTCACGACTTCACTGTCATTTAAGTGCAACTGCAACAAATCGACGTTGACCGACAAAAGTGTTGTTGTTTTTTGTATCCATACTACATACATAAATATATTTGTATATGATTTTCAATCTATTCAGGTATTCTTGCTGCATATTGAAGAGTTGAATGCATTGCTGACAAGGCACTCACAATCGTAACAGCAATCAGTGCATTCGTAGACACTTTCTTGCTGTGATTCGCGTTTGCCGTTTGTCTGTCTCATCATTTGTTGTTGTTAGCGCATAATGAAATGGCACAAAAATAAATGCTTGGCAGAATGTGGCGCCTAACTCTTCAAGAATGGGCATTTACTTTGGTTTTGCTGACTTAGTTCACAGTTGGATATTTTTTATTGGTTTGTGTATAGATCGTTGTTGTTGGGTTTGTTGTAGTTGGTACACTAATAATATGTATTTAACAATTGCATTAATTTAATGAAGTCATAAATTATAATCAATGAATTAGTAGATATTGCAAAAGTATAAAACTTTTTGTATAATTCATATAAATCATGTAATAATGAGGACAATTTATGCTGGACTAATAACGGGAACATTGCCGACTTACATAATTATACTACATAGGAAAAAAGGCGTGAGCATCAAGTAGTCTTGAAACATACAGGTGTACGTCCGATAAAAATCGATAACTTTCCGATATAAATTCGATAAGGTTTTCATAAAAATCGATAATTTATCGATAACACGAAGATAACAAATCAACAAAACGCCGGCGTGATCTATCCCGAGGAAATTAGGGCCGAGATTCTCTCCCAATTTACATCGTACTTGTTTTAACCTTTTCTAAAAATTGGTGAGACAGTACTTGCATATTTTATGCCGACTCCGAACGGCATCTGCAAGGCAGATGAATTTCCACTGAGAAGCTTTACATGGCAGTAATATACTCACAGTGATGATGAGCGACCCCACTTAAGAAATTTTTTTCTAATTGAAAAAAATGCGATAACTTCTCGATAATAAACCACTAACTCGATAACAAATCTGTAGTATCTAGTAATATTGGATTTATATAGCACTCTCAGAAATATGTGTCAGAGATATGAAAATTAAATAAACCAGTTGGCTGTGTAATATTTGAAGAGGCAAGACGTGTTTGAGATTTAATAAAATATTGAGAGATAGATCGGTATATCTTACATTGGCCACGAGATAGGGATGAAAACGATATTGCATATCGGTTCAATAATAGACGTGACGAAGCGCTAGAGTGTGCACGCGAAGAGTTCAACAAAGCTACTGGCTTGCACCTAAATGATTACGAGTTTGAAAGGGAATTACTACGATTACGAAAAATTTGTACATATAAAAAGGAACAAAAAATTATATGCACACAAAATAAAACGGAATATAAGGCATCATGCATATATTATATCACATTCAATATCTTAAAGTAGATGTGGCACCATTTGTATGCTCCATATGCGGACAACAATATCCCGCCCTAGGCAAGTTAAAAGTCCACGAAGCGACACATGATGGTTCCAAGCCATTCAAATTTAATATATGTTGACGCGGCTTTCAATGTGGAAATTATTTCACATTTCATTTGCGATGACATGCACAAGATCTCATATATCCTTGTGAAGTGTGCAACAAGATCTGGGCAACAACAACAGAAAGAAAGGTTCATATGCGTACGCATACAGGTGAAAAACCATATGTTTGCTCTATTTGTGGGTCAAAATGGACAACTTCGTCACAGTTAATAGATCACATTCAACGACATAATAATATATACAATAACGATAATTTTTCAACAACAAATGGATAAAAAACCGTTACACTCAAAGTTAATTGAAAATTTAAATATGTGTTTTCAACCTCATCTACCCGTGGTGAATTCTGTTTCTTTAGCAGCCAAGGTCCGGAACGTACCCAAGCTATATCCGGCAAAGGACAATCGACATCGATAACACTCCCCAAAACTGTCGGGAAGTGTCTTTATCGCCACAACAACAAAAAATAAGACTAGGAGATAGAATAAGGAAAAAATATTAATAGAAATATGAAGGAATAGCATCAAAAATGGTGATAGAAATAAAAAAAAAGAATAGAAAAGAAATGGAAATATGAATATGAATAGGACTAGAAATGGGAAGAGGAATAGGAGAATGAGGGAATGTAAGATAGGAATAAGAGTGGCAATACCAACAGGAATAAGATACGTAATAGAAATCAGACTAAAAACAGAATATCAAACGAAATGAGGTAAAGAAGAGGGATGTGAAAGACAAAAAAGACAAGAAGGACGGAGAAGAGGGAACTTGGGTCAACAAAGGAATGACCTCATATATGTATACTGAATGTCGCCATCGTGTAGGGTGCGGTAAGGGGCGGAATAAAAGTGTTCAAATATATTTGGACAAATGAACATCTGCCAGTTTTGTTAATGTTTCACAAAAAGGTCCAACTATTGGCGTATGTAAATAGTTAAGGTTGCATAGCCTTACGAAGTTACGCCCTTGTTCCTCCTCCTCTGGATGTTCAACGCAAAAATTTTAGGGTGGAAAATGAAATGTCGCTAAATTGAAAGGCTTTGGTAAAAATGGAATATCTATATATATAAAAAGAAGTGTACATTTTGATTGTCACTCCATAACTCGAGAACGGGTCGACAGATTGCCATGCAAATTTACGAAATATACAGGAAGAAGAGATGATGGTTTGTTGGTTTTGAAATCCTAAATCGGTTTAGCCATCTGTATATAAAAATCAAATTCTGTGTGTGTGTGTGTTCGCTATGGAAACGTATTTCCCACACATCAATCATCACCAAATTTTGGTTATGGGTTCTTTCGATTAACGGGAAGGTTTTAGGCTAAAAATAATTTCGATATATAAAACGGGCGTGGCACCTCCCATACAAATGGAATCTTTGGTACTGCATAACTTCGAATGTATACATGCCAGAACATTGAAATTCAGTAAGGAGTTATATGAGGTCAATCACTAACACCACCAAGGAAAGGCGGAATTGGGAAAAAGGGGGCGTGGCACCTCCCATACAAATAAAATATATTATACTGCATTTATCTGGATGTCGTAATGGTAGGATAATTAAAATTGGTAAGGAGCTATGTGAGGTTAAGTCCTAACACCTCCAGTAAAATGTGGAATGGGGAAAAACTATGGCTGCCGTACAAACTTAAGTTATTTTAACACCTAAAGTTTGACTGCATTGTTGAGTTTAGCTGTTATGCCTTTTGGACGTTTAATAATCTGCCGCTGTTAAAAAAATTGTTTAGCTTCAGTCTATCTACATCTTCTATAAAAATCAAATTCTGCGTGTGTGTTCCCTATGAAAACGTGTTTTCTATTTCGATCATCACCAAATTTTGGCTCGAGGTTCCTTCGATCAAGACGAAAGTTTTTCATATTTCAGAATTAAGAATTTTTAAATTTAAATGTTTTTGTTTTTTGGCTATGCGAAAGAACTATCTTAGCTCCCAAAAATGATCATATTAACAAAATCAATGATCGCTTTCAAAATCAATTTCCTGGTGAAGTGACGAAATATAAATCGATCGACACAGTTACAGATGAAGATAAAATTGTGAATTATCCAAATGAATTTCTATACTCCTTAGAACCAAAAGGAATGCCTGCGCATATATCAACTTTGAAAATTGGCTCACCAGTCATGCTTCTTCGGAATGTAATCAAAGCAACAATCATCAGCGGTAAAAGCAATACAATAATATAAAATAAGATACAATAAGATACAAGAATAAAATGCTTTAACAGAAAATTTCACCAAATATGCGTACAAAATTCAATTCAATTTACAGAACAATAAATTAAATTATCATCAAACAAAACAGAAAAAATAACGCAACATCCATTCGATCTCGGGCGTTACAACGTGCGCCTGGTAAAGCTAGTATACATATAAAAGAACTAATTCGATTTTTAATCCATGATTTCAGACTTTTTAACCTTCTTGTTGATACATGGCTTATTTTAATGACAAGCCGAGTACCCGGAAGCGATAGCGCCGGGCATTCAATTTTGGAAATTAATATATGCAGTAATGCAAACATTCCAATTACCTCAAAATTATAACATGTATGCTATATAAGCCTTTTCGTATAGCTGCAGTAATATTTGATCCACCATCCTCCTTTCCTTTCTCCCTCCGTCCTTCCACTCTATGACCCTATCGTCTGACCCTCTAAGTCTGTCTTCTATTACTTCAATATATCTTTTTTTCCTTGAGCGTTAGGGAAACGCACTGCACTCAAGTGGACCAATGAAATCAGGCTAGTCCTGTTCATGTACCCACACCCCGCGGTACTACCATAAGGCATAACGTCACAGGTGTAAAGGCGATTTGGCCACCACTGCTTCGCTTGCGCATTTCTCTGCGCTCCCTTTCGGCATGCATCAACCGCGTCTCTGTATACTAAAAGTCTTTCGGCGTGAAGAAACGTTACGTGTTCTGCGTTTTACAATTCGATGGGACAGTGTGGACAGAAAGGATCCTCCTCTATTCTAAGCTTATATAGATACTCCTTGAATCAGCCGTAGTAGTTTAGTTCGCTGTGCTTTCGCTGCTACTATTCTGAACAAATATAAACGCCCAGCGCCTTTTCCTCGATTCTTCCCATCGTTTTTGCCATTTAACTATTGTTCATTTCCTTGCGCTTTTCTTGGCATCTTCAGATGGTTGACCGATTCCAATGTCATACAGATCGGCCATTCCACTCGAAAGTAGGATTTTCTACTGGGATTTTCCGATATAAAACAAGAATCGTGTCTTCGGACTCTGTTCGATATGCGGATTAGACTGTGTCGATTTATTAACCTATATCGCACCATCGATTTTTCGATAGGATCTGGGCTCAGGAATAAAAAGTTCCACTACGCATACCCAAAACAATAATTTTTGAGCCTGCGAAACTTGATTTTTTTTGACTTTTTTTCGACTTTGATTTTTAAGGTTTTTTTCATGACCTACTAAAAAAAATTTTAATTTTATTGTAAAATTTTCATGTCCGACCCAAAAATGTCCGCTAAAAACGTTATCTGCAACGTTTTTAGCGGACATTTTTGTTTCGGCAGGGTATACATATGACAATTTTTTTAGTAGGAAGAAAACCTTAAAAATCAAAGTCGAAAAAAAGTCAAAAAAATTAAATTTCGCAGGGTCAAAAATTATTTTTTTGGGTATGCGTAGTGGAACTTTTTTCCTGAGCCCAAATCCTATCGAAAAATCGATGGCGCGATATGGGTTAACTTTCGCCCATACAAATCGACCCAACCCAATGCACATGTTGTTCGGTAGTATGCTAGTAGATCTTTTTGGTGGATTAATTTTAGATCCGTAAGTCATACTGGTGCTGCATATATTATCTACATACATATCTTTCTCTCTCTTTTGTTTGAATCTTTTTCTTATCTTTAAACCAAGTAACATCCAACATCCAGTGAGTTTTCTAATTCCGTATCACTCTCAATCTTCAATGGAATGGCCTGGATCATTAAGAGACTTGAGAAGTAGAGGTAGTGATATTTTTGCTCACGTGAGTTGTGATAGGCAGATGTCGCCGCTGTGTTTCATTTAACCCATCCGGCGAAAGACTAAGCAGCGACATCTATTTTTGAAGAAGCAGGTTTATCAAAGGCAGCGTTGCTAAACTAAAGACAAGAAATTAATAAGTTATCTGGTTCACAAATTGAACCAGATTTCTACCTGGCTCAAATCGCTATTGTTGCATTTACATGAAAAATTATTTATCTGGCTCAGGATGTTTGCGACGATATGATAGCTAATGTATACAAATAACTTCGCAATCCGTCTGACTTAATGAATATCTCTAGCTACCACCAACGTTCTCCTGATCCGTAGCTTTCCCCAAACATGTATGAGCGGTGGCATGCTCCCTTGCCCAAAACTTTTTTTTTTTTGGAACTTTATCAAACTTGAAGTCTGTTTTAGCCTCACTTCAAACTGATAACTGTCGATAATACTCGTAGTAATAAGAGTTTTAACAGCGTGCTCTCTCTTCCGCATAGGCAGTCAATAAAGTGTTGGTTGAACTGTTTTGCTTCTAAGTTAAGTATGGTAAGACCACAAACCTCTGAAAATGCCGCTGTCAAAGCCTGCTTGCACTAAAGTTTACCTGTTCACTACCTTTATGTTTATCATGCCCCGGAACGCATGATAACTTAACCTTATTTGTCGGCTCCAGAGCATTAACGAATATACGTTGTCTTCTTCTAGATTAGGGGTATCTATCCCCGTTTCCATGCTCAAATTTTTATTTATGTGGGAGACGAACGTCAAAGTCTGCGCAGTGTACGAGCTCACTGTTAGCCAGAGCACTCTGCGTACATGGTACACCCCAAAATTGAATTACATTTCGAGAGCAGGTGCTAAAATATGGGATAGCTGAATTTGAGGTGCGGTATTTTGTTGTTTACTATAAAGAAGCAGCAGGCTCAGTAATGAGTTGAATTTATTGCTTTTAATTTAACGGTTCTATATATAACTTGCGGTACTTAACTTTTTCCGCTTTCTTTGCAGTTGAATTTAAAATATAAACGAAAAATAAGAAGTAGGCCAAAAACGGTTTAAGCAATTAATTTTCGGTGATTGAACTAACTTCAATTGAGTAAAATATTGCAAAATTAAATAAAGCAACAAAAAAGCGTGTAATATTTATAATTGAAAATATCTAACTTAAGCATAAAATAACGTAACGATTGAAATAATACTGAAGTACCGTTAACAAAAAAACAACAACGAATTAAACCATTTTGCTCTCAAAATTCAGAAAGCAACAACTAACTGTCTAATAAAAATAACCCAAAAATTTGTTATGAACAGTAAAACGCTACGCTAAAACGATAATAATAATAACAGCAATAACAATAACAACAGTGTGAACAACTGCCTCAACCGTAGAACGTTAATACAAAAACAGCGTTTACACAAAATTTCAGCGAATAATTGGTGTGCTAGCAAAGTTCTTTGATTTGCTGTTTTTTGTTATGGTAGCGCCTTTTATTTGGTATTCATTTTTTGTTGTGCCAACTAACTATGACATTATAATAAAGGCACTTAAGTGGAATTAAGAAAGATTGTAGATAGAAGTTGGCTTATGAGTTACAAAGATTTTTAGCGTCTCGGCGTTTTTAGACACAAATTTTTCAAATAACCAGATTGCTTTAAGCTAACGATTTTTAATATTTTGAAATCTCTATTAAGTTTTGATAAGACTATTTATCTATCAGCTTTTATTACCACAAGTTAAGTTGTTCTTTACATATTGCCACATATGTTTTTGAAACTTTTTTATACTTAGTTGCGCGTCTGGCTATTGAAGTATACTGATCATAGATTTTAAAGGCGTTAGCGAATTCAGTTAGTTATAGACTTCTACATATCAACGTGTTCAAGACAGAGCTGGGGAACTTCGATTAGAATTAGAAATCATTACGATTAGAAAAATAAAATAATCTAATAATTTGTTTTTTTTTTGATTCTTTAATATTTTAGATTACTAATTGATTAGATTAGAACTAATCAAAAATCTAATA
This sequence comes from Eurosta solidaginis, assembly GCF_040869045.1. NCBI lineage: Eukaryota > Metazoa > Arthropoda > Insecta > Diptera > Tephritidae > Eurosta > Eurosta solidaginis. The sequence goes on from NC_090319.1 coordinate 297,752,396, forward strand.
GCGATTAGCGACGATTAGCATATATAATCAAAACTAATCAAAAAAAATTCGATTAGATTTGATTACATCAACTATTTTGAAATATTTTTGTTGTTTTTTTTGTTTAATTCATAAAATAACACACTTAACAGGACTTTTATTCAAAATTTCACTGTAAACATAAATCTTATTAAACAAGTAAGGACGGGATTGTCTTCGGCTCATAGCCCTGGTCATTTCGGTACACTTATTGGTGGGTCTACCTCCACTTTTGCTCATACTAGTTGTAGTATAAAAATTGAAGGCACGTTCTGAAAAAAAAACATGCGATTCTCGGCGCTTTAAATGTATGCTGATTTATATTACATATGTATCACAAAAAGTTTATATTCGACTTCATTACTACCAAATTTTCAAAAGAAAATTCAGACAATGAATTCCGTCTTGGGGTATTGACTATTCCAGCAAATGAAAACAGCCTTTCGACGGGCGCTGATGACGTAAGAGGGGTATTGAACGGTAGACACGCTTCCTTCAGTGCACCATATTTATTCCAAATTTCAGGACCTGGTGTCGGGTCATTAAAATATGCATATAGCTGATTGCTAACCACTTCTTTAGAACCGTTTAACTCGTTTGGTGAAATTGGTGTTCTGGGAATTAACGCCTCCTCATCATGTTCTGTAACCAGAATAATATTTAGTTTGAAAAATCATATAATATAGATGAAATTACCTTCACCTTTGAAATCATAAAAAGAGCTTTCATAGTCGAACTGAGGCACGGCCTTTTCAAAACATGTGGAATCATTTTGGAAGAAAGTGCTTATTACTTTAATCACTGTTTTACTAATCTGCTCCTAAGTACAGTCAGGCAAAGTTTTATGGATAAATCGCAACCATTTCATTTTCACATTTGGTCTCACTACAGCTGCCGCTAATGCCATATTTACCTCAGGAGCCAATGTGAAATATAGTTTAAATCTTTCTCTCAATCGATAATTTAATTGTACTGCTATGGAGCTAACGTTGATCGAAACTTCGGGGTTTCTTGATAATTTTTACACTTTGTTACTCCAAGAAAGTAACGCAGGAATAATACAACCATATTTCACATTGGCTTCACCTTGGAGAAAGTCCAAAGTTTGGGAACTAGGCTCCATTAGCAACTTGTTCGACTCCAAATATTGAAAATCACCAGATGTAAAAGGAGACAGATGCAGCTCATCAGAAAGCTCGCTCAATTTCTCCTTGTACTGTAGTAACTTCAGGATTGCATCATATAGTGAGTTCCACCTAGTTACTACTGGTAGAACAAGAGCTGAACCTAAAATATTCTGAACGATTTCGGAGGACTTTGACCATTTGCACCTTTTCCATTCTGAATATTTAACAAAAAAAAAAAAAAAACGAGAGTATATACAAAAATAAATACATTTTTTTTACAACAATATTTCAAAATAGTTGATTTAATCAAATCTAATCAAAACTAATCGAGAAATCTAATCGAATTTTTTTTTGATTAGTTTTGATTAGCTATGCTAATCGTCATTAATCGCGATTAGATTTTTGATTAGTTCTAATCTAATCAATAAGTAATCGATTAGTATAGCCAACTAATCATAATTAATCAAATATTCTGCAAAATAAAAGTTTTAAATCCGATTACTAATCATTAGGTTTACTAATCATTATTCCCCAGCTATGGTTCAAGATTAGTTATATCTTTTGATTAAGCCATGTTCATACATACCTCGGGAAGCACGCAACTTGATAACACATTGACACAGGAAATAAAAACAAATACTTGTCGTAATTTAGGTGATTAAGGTACACCTTTACTTCCAATTTGTGTCGTGCTACTTTTAGTTTTCTTTACAAACTAGAGGGATGGGACGTAAATGTTTTATGTCGACTTCGAGCAGCATCTGCAAGGCAAATGAATTTCACTGAGAAGCTTTTCACGCCAGAACGACACTCGGAGAGTTTGCCAAATCAATGTCGAGGGGCGACCCCGCTTAAAAGAACTTGTTTCTAATTGAAATTACTTTTATCAAAATTTGTATGTTACTTTGCCCGGAAGTTGAACCCAGGGCGCTCGGTGTGGTAGGCGGAGCACGCTACCACCAAACTACGGCGATACGAAAACATTGCGATATCATAGCATTAAATTTTCGACCATTTATTCTCGTCCCTTTTCGAAGTTACCCAATCGAGCCATTACCATGCCCACTTTTTGTATACTGAACGCTGAGTGGAATATCGCCCTATCATGGATGACGATTCGAAAGCGGTATAGATCGGAAAACGTCTTATTTAATTATATGTATATTCTGGACCCTTTTTTAAATTATACCTGATATTGGAAGTTTTCGAACTAGCAGCAGATAGAGTATGCATATTTGAAATAAAATAATTAAAAAAAATTTTTTTAGTTAAACGGGTTTATTGAAACAATACTTACATGAAGTAATAATAATAATAAATGCTAGAAAATAATTAGGTAGGTCCTAGGTACTAGTCACCACACTCCTAGGGCGTTGATCAGACCATTAAATAAAAGCGTTGGGCGCATGAAATTTCTAAAAATGTGAGGCGTAGGATAACCTGATTAAAGCTCAATTGGTCTTTTATATGACTATCAATAGTATCAATAGAAATTTTACGCACCCAACGCTTTTATTTAATTGTCTGATCAATGCCCTAGATTGATGAGGAGTGTGATGACTAGTACCTAGTACCTACATCATTTAGTGAGTTCCACCTAGTTACTACTGGTACAACAAGAGCTGAACCTAAAATATTCTGAACGATTTCGGAGGACTTTGACCATTTGCACCTTTTCCATTCTGAATATTTAACAAAAAAAAAACGAGAGTATATACAAAAATAAATAAATTTTTTTTTTACAAAAATATTTCAAAATAGTTGATCTAATCAAATCTAATCAAAACTAATCGAGAAATCTAATCGAATTTTTTTTTGATTTGTTTTGATTAGATATGCTAATCGTCATTAATCGCGATTAGATTTTTGATTAGTTCTAATCTAATCAATAAGTAATCGATTAGTATAGCCAACTAATCATAATTAATCAATTATTCTACAAAATAAAAGTTTCTAATCCGATTACTAATCATTAGGTTTACTAATCATTATTCCCCAGCTATGGTTCAAGATTAGTTATATCTTTTGATTAAGCCATCTTCATACATACCTCGGGAAGCACGCAACTTGATAAAACATTGACATAGGAAATAAAAACAAATACTTGTCGTAATTTAGGTGATTAAGGCACACCTTTACTTCCAATTTGTATCGTGCTACTTCTAATTTTCTCTACAAACTGGAGGGATGGGACGTAAATGTTTTATGTCGACTTCGAGCAGCATCTGCAAGGCAAATGAATTTCACTGAGAAGCTTTTCACGCCAGAACGACACTCGGAGAGTTTGCCAAATCAATGTCGAGGGGCGACCCCGCTTAAAAGAACTTGTTTCTAATTGAAATTACTTTTATCAAAATTTGTATGTTACTTTGCTCAGAAGTTGAACCCAGGCGCTCGGTGTGGTAGGCGGAGCACGCTACCACCAAACTACGGCGACACGAAAACATTGCAATATCATAGGATTAAATTTTCGACCATTTATTCTCGTCCCTTTTCGAAGTTACCCAATGGAGCCATTACCATGCCCACTTTTTGTATACTGAACGCTGAGTGGAATATCGCCCTATCATGGATGACGATTCGAAAGCGGTATAGGTCGGAAAACGTCTTATTTAATTATATGTATATTCTGGACCTTTTTTTAAATTATACCTGATATTGGAAGTTTTCGAACTAGCAGCAGATAGAGTATGCATATTTGAAATAAAATAATTAAAAAAAATTTTTTTAGTTAAACGGGTTTATTGAAACAATACTTACATGAAGTAATAATAATAATAAATGCTAGAAAATAATTAGGTAGGTCCTAGGTACTAGTCACCACACTCCTAGGGCGTTGATCAGACCATTAAATAAAAGCGTTGGGCGCATGAAATTTCTAAAAATGTGAGGCGTAGGATAACCTGATTAAAGCTCAATTGGTCTTATATATGACTATCAATAGTATCAATAGAAATTTTACGCACCCAACGCTTTTATTTAATTGTCTGATCAATGCCCTAGATTCATGAGGAGTGTGATGACTAGTACCTAGGACCTACCTAATTATTTTCTAGCTTTTAGTATTATTACTTCATGTAAGTATTGTTTTCAATAAAACTGTTTAACTTAAAAATGTTTTTTTAAGTATTTTATTTTCAAGTTTTTAGTCTTTATTTAATTGCCTATTATTTCTCATTCTATTTAGTTAATTTAGTGGCTCATTATTACAAGGACGCTTGCCTGATAATTTGTTACAATCTAAGTCCTCAATACATAATCCTTCCAAAGACTTAACTCGACTCTGAATATTTTGATGTCACATGTACCGGACTGTATGTAATATATGTTCCAAATATGAACCAAATCGGACCACAAATGCGATTTTTGAAATACTTCGATCCATGCGCCACCTACCGGAGTTTTTTTTTTCTTAAAAAGACGTGTTAGAGTTGAAGTGAGTGAAATCTCTTGAACATTTTCTCACCCTCCCTTATAAGAGGGAGCAACATTTTACTGAGACCAAGTAATTTTTGAAAATTTCGATTCATGTCCCATCTATCGGGGCCTGTTTTAGCAGTATGTTTCAAGTTCC